>NW_028324207.1:3694000-4017500 GCF_054372755.1 Phalangium opilio
TTAAGTTAACCCTCGGTAAATTAGATAGAAGAAGGCTTCATTTCTACAGCTTATGAAGTCAAAACGTAAATTTCTTTGTCATTCACGAAACCATTTTCCCTCTACATCGAGCGAGATTCAATAGAGATATCTCTTTAAACTGCAGTTTTTACAGAATGTTAATTCAATAAATCTTTAACATATTACTTATCATCGTCATTAACAGGCGAAACCCTATCTTCCTTATATATTTATTATATTAAGAAAGTACCATAATAAAGGGTTATATTTCCAAAGAAGGTGAATAAAGCGAAAGAATGCAGGGGTTAGCCATTCCCTGAATTCCCATTTCAGATTATTTTTCACGCGTTTTCATTGAAGCGGAAATGTTCTAGTTGTTGTGGTAGTTGCAATCTTGTTAGGAGCTGCCCTTGGGCAGAAAAGCAAAAACTTGGAAAGAGAGAAAGAAAGGGATTTGCCCAAGTACAGGCGGGGATGGGAAGGTTCAAACGGACCCGAGCACGTTGCGGTTTCGTCAGCTAAAAAGAACGAAATTGGAGCGGCTCTCTCACGGCCTCGCGTCGTCTATGATATATCGGAGCCCTTCCTTCGCACTCCGGTTTCTTCTTACGAAAACCGGGATTGAAAACGAGATTACGCTTTTTCTCCTTAAATCCCGTTGTAAGGGAGAAACATCTTTCCACCGTTAGTAATCTAAACCAGGGCGCCCTTCCCGTAATTTTTGTTTTATCTTATACTCTTAGTCTCGCGAGGAAATAAGCGTAAAAGGAGATGATAGAAACCCGAGAAGTCTTACACTATAGACGAGAGTCACGAGCGTGGTAACTGCGCGGGGGAGCGGGAGGGTAAGCGAAGACGTATAGGAGAAAGTACGTCGGGGCAGACTCTACCTAACGGAGAAAGGGTGCTTCCTTCGAAGAACGAGGAGCAGAGACGGGAACTCGCGTTGCGACTAATCCGATAAAAGATTGATCTCCCCGTAACAAATTTAAGAGGATCCTTCCGACGTACGCGTATCCCTCCCTGATGTCGTTTCAACGTAAATTAAGATGGAATGCGAAGAGACACGCAAAGCTTTCTTTAAAATTAGAGAAGGATAAATTTAAGTTGTTCTTAAAATGTAAAGGCGGCATGTCGAAGCGTAACGTTTATGGTAATTTTCAAATTTTCGACTTTGGGGTGCGAAGTACATCTTACAAATATGAATATATTATATAAACATATATAGTCAATGCGACGTGACAATTTTAGTAGAGCGTATTTCGTGTCTGCCATAAAGAAACTGGCTTTTATTTATACATATTTAACATGATCAAATTTTGATTAGTTATAATGTATGTCCTGGACAATGCAAAGATAATTCAAGTCAAATCTTCCCCCCATATAATGGCAATACTTGTATTAGCGCAAGTTTCGTTCTGGACGAACCCTTTGAATGATAGTCACCGTTTCAGAACTAATTTAGTATATTTAAGAGTATAGCATCCCTGTTTTTTTCTTTTTTCGTAAGTTGGGTGTCTCGTAACTAAGGATTACTCTTCCATGCATTGTCCACTAATTGTTCATTTTCTAATGACTGCAATTACTGATATTGGGGTGGTGTAGTGGTTATGTCTTTGGCATTGCAGCAAGAGAGTCCAGGACTGTGGCTCCGGTTGAGAAACCTGGGAACAAACCCTTTTGCGTAGAGTTTGCAAGACCTCTGCCCACTTGTTAATGAAGTTTTCTACCGTGGTCTTACCCGGTTTCTTCTTTCCATCAAACCTTGCTGAGGTTAACGGTAATAGTTAGAATTGGGCGCTGTTGGACAAATGTGGCATAGAGGCTAGCCATCTCCCCCTCTATGGCTTGTAAAGGGATCCACCGTTAAACTAGAAACAGACTTAGTGTGGACATCACTTCGTAGCCAAAGCTTAGATTAAAATTATTATTGTTCAAATTATATGAAAAATAATTACTACTTTCTAATTCAAATGAGTTTAACGTTAATAGACCATTCCAATAAATTCTTGAAGAGAAACCAACGCACAGAGGAGGGGCCGCCATATTAGGCTTGTTCCCCTAGGTGCGATGACAAGCGGAGCTCGCGTTCGCTACAGACGGGAGGCTAGTCAACTCACACTGCCGTTTCCGGAGCTTCTTGACCCGAGGAAAATAGACTAATATGTGACGGTCCGGCCCCTGTGCAGTTTGCTTTTTAATTGAATAACAGGAATGGTCAATTTCAAAAATGTCTACCGTTTGGTTTCCCGCTTTCTTCCATCTTCAGTATTACTTTTTCCAGATGAAAATAAATATTGGACAGTCTAACCTCTTCTTCTCTGTATATTTACTAATTGTCATGATTGATCAAATGAACCGTGATCATATCTTCATTTCATGAAAGTGTAAAAGATCTTGATAACAGACATTTTTGATCGGATTTTTTTAAAACCAGATTTAGAATTTAGTATTTATTAATTGGAGAAACGGTTGATGCAGCATTGTTAAACACAATGAAATAAAAGTGACATCATAGTCTATAAGATATTTTCCCTAAGTTTGTCACTGGTTACTGAGAGCTTTCCATGAAGTGACGTAGGTGTAATTTCATAGATTCTTGTAAAGCGGCTCCTGATGAGGCGCTGTTAAAGGCTTAGCTCAGACTAAATAGGAAGATTGACTGCAAAACCGAGTGTAGTCGTTCTCGAACTAGCTCATAGTAAGTCTCAAGCCGTATTATATGAAGTGTCATACTTCTGGAAGATATCTAATAAACTTATTGTGAAACATATAAAACTTTTGTTAAACGTTGATCAAAATTATTTTATACTGGGTTACATTTGTAAGGGATATAAACACTTATTGAATGATAATAATTGTAATTCGATATGAATTCGCTGGATGAAGGTTTGTTTTCTTGTTAATGGTAACATTTAGGCCTACGAAATAATTATATCTTGAAACCAAGATATTTACTATTTTTCAGGTGAAAAACCAGCTGCGATGCAACATGATAGTGTTCAGATTAACTCTAGTTCCAAGAAAAACTCCGGAATACGTTCATTCATTTGTCTTCTTCTATGGACTATCTTTCCTTTATGGAGGTAAAAAAAACGCACATAAAAAATAACTAATCGCGATAAGGGACACACTCACACGCTCCCAGACAGCGATTTCAGGACAAAAAAAATCACGTTTAAGCATGAAAAAACTTTTCGGAACAATAATACAACGTGCAATAAGACTGAAAAAATACGTTCATTTGCGATCGGTGTTTAATACGAAAAAAGACGTGAAAATTGAAGTTTTTACAAGGTGATTAAACACTTGGATTTCAAAATGTGCGGTGAAAAAGAAAGACACCGCGTAACAAAGCTTACTGTATAACTAATATATTATATATTATACTCATCGATGAATTCAAAGATCAACAACTAACTGTAATTTCCCTTAAGTGCCTTCATCTCTCGGTTATTAAAAAAAGAAACAAACAAACAAACAAAAAAAAATAGAATAAAGAAAACAAGGTGACGTCCCAGCTAAATACATGACGACTATCGGTGAATTTAATATTACAAAAAAAAAAGAAGTTATAATAAGAAAAGAAATGATTCCTTTTTGAAATTTATTTTAAATTTTTGGGAAGATTGTCCGTTATCTTGGACGCGAGTCTTCCGCCCTCTCAAGAAGGCCATGACAAGGGAAGGCGAGGCATCGCGTCGCCGAACAGATACTCCTTACTGAGGTCCAAGGAGCACAAATACATTAAGGTAAGATAATGAACCCCTATTGACGTGTTAAGGGACAATGAAATAAGAGTTTGATACTTATGGGTAAGTGGTCAGAAACGGTGATGCAGAAAAGTACTTATCGCATCAGTAGGTTCATGAAGTACTTGACGGGTTTGATTAAATTTCTCGAGTTGGCTTAGGTTTCACTGTTCATACATGAAGCAAATGCAAAGAGTGTCATGCTTTTAGATTTAAAAAAAAAGGATTAAAAAAAATTATAGAGCTGATAAAAAAATTTGAAAAGAACTTTTTGAGGGAATTTAAAAACCAAAAAGAAATATTCTTTTGGGATCTAAGCTTAAGGCTACAAATTAAATAAACAGTTATTTAACACCGATGGGGGTAGTATTGCGCTGTTGTGTTCCAACTATATCCTATGGTTTTCCTACTGGTGTTGCTACTTTACACACATGGAGGATTCATACCATTTACACCACTAGGCCAGGATTCCGGGTGGACAGAAGCAGACTGGTTTGTGTCCTCCTGGTGTAAATGGTATGAATCCTCCATGTGTGTAAACTATCCATAGAAAAATCCAGGTTTCTGTGATCACACGCAATTCAATACTGAAATAAATACATCAAAGATTTAAGTAGATATTTTACAGGGTTTCATTCTTTGAAAAGATAGCACTTATGATTAAAAGGTAAATTAAGTATGGTCAAAGCAAGAAAGCGCAAACTTAAACTGGTCAAATTGATATACTTTGATGTTACCAGAAGTAAGATGAGACTAGAAGTGAAGGGCTCTAGCATTAGTAGTAGATCCTGGCACTAGTGAACAAATTTGAGGATTTTATGCCGCTTCCTACGCGCCTACACTAGAGAGAAAAAAATTCGTCGAGTTCCAAAAGTTTCCTACCCCCTTCCCCTCAACCTAAAGCCGCGGAACACGGACGCCTGTGCTTGAATCTAGTTCGGCCGTCTACCGCCACGAGCGTCTCACGTTTTGGAGGAAAATTTCAGAAACCGCTACCAGAGGGCCAACCGTTGGTGTGTTATAGAGTATTCACTTTCGCCGAGTGAACAATTTGGTTACCTCGATACTTCTAGTCTCATCTCACTTCCGATGTTACTTTTAATAACCAATGGTGACTGTATATAGAACAAACTACCACCTTCTTTAAAAAAATGTTTAACTAGCCATAATAATATAAAATGTCTAGATTAAACTGTAGACCAGAGTATTTCAACCTCTCTTGAAAACGCTTTATTAAAATGGACCCCACCCAAGATGATAGTTCTCTCCCTTCGATTTTCCTAACACGAAGCTTTTTGTTATTTTACTAAAAGTCACAAGAATTTGCGAGAAAGTAGTGGGTGGTGCGGGTATTAATTTTAATATTAGCTTTCGAGATGTCGTTATTAGAAAATCACCTTCAGCGGCAGCTTGAAAGGCGACTTAATATCCGCAAGACCTTGCAAGCTAAAGACGTGGAAGGGAGGTCTGGTGAGGATGTAAGAGACGGGTAGTAATCTCTATATCTCGGAGAATTTGACGCCCTCACCTTAACGACGAGTACGCGACGCTTTAATAGAAAATTGGTTATTTTCGCGTCATTTACGGAAGATGTTTTGCAACTTTGCGCGAAGTAATATTAAATAATATGGAACACACCGAAAATTCCTCTATCGTCTGGATGTTAATGCACCAACTATTTACGTACCTCTAAAAACCACTAAACGCAACATAGATGAAGAAGGGTTTTGTCACAATGCGACGAAAACGAGTAAGGTATGATTTTTTGTGATGTCCTCACTAAATCTCCAGAATATTTCATTTAAAATATAAACAAGCTGCCCCAGCAGAAAGAACACTTGCGCGGGATATGTAAGATAATAAAAAAGTGGAGAATTTTGAAGAATAGTGCCTGCAACTCCTTTTTCTTTTTTTTTTACTCGTTAGACCGTGAAAAAAAATATGGTGCTAAATTTTTTTGGCGCAAATGATTATTAATGGTAGAAAATCAAAATTTAAAAATCGTGTAAAAATGGCGGGAAATTCAAATTTGACATGTTTGCCAATTGAACTAACCGAACCGAACCTAACCTAACGTAACGTAACCTAACCTAGTATATGTGAATTAACTCAAGGTTTAGTTTTAGTTTTATTTGTAGGTTTAGTTTTAGTTTTATTTCCAGTTTATACATGTGTTTAACGCCTTCTAGTGACATTTTCCCAAAAAATGTTTGAAAATTGTTTCCTAATATTCTCTTTATTATCATTGCACCATCATTGGCCTAGACGCCATACCTCCAGTTCTGACTTCTGAGTCTGATAAATAATAACTTAACAGTAGAACTCGCAGCAGACAGCTTTAAGTCTTTAGAATGAAAGTTATGCCCTAGCACCATTCCTAAACCACCGCACCATCACGCGCTTCGGAGGAGGCGGAGTCTATTTACCCTTTTTTGTGGCTTCAACTAGAATTCGTTCTGGTGGAGTCACCAAATTAGTGTTTACTTTTAAAATCGAAATCGGAATGATGGGGATAAAAGCCCCAAACACACGGTATTTCTGTCGCCATACATTGCCAAAGCTAGAGAGAGAGACCTTGAAGGAAGGGGACTCTCCCCCGCACGAGTTAAAAGTTAAAATCTTATGTATAGGGTGTACCAAAAAGGGTGGTAGGGCCGAAGTATAGTGTTATGATTTTAGGTGGAACATGTTCGGTAACATTTTGCTATAAGGGCCACTGTTTCTATTTCTTACGGATCACCCCTTAAATGTTAGAAAGAAACAGAAAGACAATGCTAATTTAATTAAAGAATGATCAGCAAAACCCAAACTTGGAAACGGTCATTAGGACTGTAAAATGTCATAGAATACAAATAAGTGCATAGAACCCGTTTTTGGAACATACTCTATATTTGAGCAGGATGTTTCTGTGTTTTAAGCTTTTTGCTAAAGCAGACAGGCTTGCTGACTGTTAGGCAGGGCTAATTCGCGTCTTTTTTCGTAAATGAAGGCAATATGTTATTTCAAATAGCGCGCCGATTTAAACTGCCGTGGCGACATCTAGGCCAAGTTCAACCAACTTCTTATATTTCGATTACGAGATGTGTAATAGTGTTTAGTATATACATAGAAAACTCTTCCTGGTTTTTGACTCCTTAAAACCCCCGAAAAGGCCAGCTATTTTAGACAGGTTTAAATAAAATACTCTGGAGATTTATGGGCTTGTCTTGAAAGTCAACAAGAAATCATAGTGATGCATGTGAGTACACATCGCATGCCTCTATTAACCTGTTCAGCTTAGGAATTTTAGGCGTTTCGCAAGTCTTCAGGTTTGAAATACAGTTCGATTTGGTTTTACGGATAATTGACATTTTTTTCTATTATAATTTGGGGTTATCACACACTATGTAACGTACAGTACACTATAGGATATGGCCACTTGGTATCAGGGAGATATTAAAATGCGTGATGGAGATTGTGAATGGGGTTTTGGGATTAAAATAAAGATTTTTGGATTTATCTGCGCAGGCACACATAAGTTATTAAGCATTTATAATTTAGTTAAGCAGGTGCTGCAAATTCGCCAGCATGAATCGTGTCCTCTTGTCGCGTTTTAATTCGCGGTATTAACATACAGAAAAAGATAGATGCGAACTTTGCCTTATCTCTATTTTTTGTGTGACGGGTGGAAGGGCAAAAGCGAATAGACGTTCAGTTTGGTGTGTTGGCAGTAGGCGAATACCAAAGATGTACGTCCGCTTTAAAACCCAGAGTAATTCTTACAAGAAAGATTTAAATAGAGGATAATTATTGGTAAGGCATATGCGACAATAAAAGTCTTGCAGAAAACCTTCCGATACGATATTGGCGTCGAGAGGGGCAGCGGTGCGTTGGGTAGATTTTTTAGCAATGTCTCTCACTTTATTCCTGTGGAAATTTGCTTAACCATTTATAAATAATACATAAGTCTTCACTAACGGTAATAATTATGAGACGACTAGTGTTGGGTATGGGTACTAGTATTTCCTCTTCATCTAACACTCTCTACCAAGAGTAACCTATCCCCTCAACTTGTCATTCTTCAAATAGTGACTGGGGTTATACCCAATATGTGGTGCCAGCTTAGCGCAATTCTAAGAAATAACGAAGGGGTGTGTGTAAACTGAGAATAATCGGTATAGCTATACGCCCGTAACTCCATTTCTCTCTGTTCACCATCTCTCGAGATTCCGATCCCTAATCACTGAAACTATTTGTAGCTGGTTTCTCTTTACCGTTTTCCTGTGGATAAAAGATTGAGCAAAAACTAAGTCAGAGGAAAACCAAGAATAAGAGTGAGAATTTTCAACGCCTAAAGAAAAAACAAATAAAAAACACTTGGAAAAGGTATAGAGGCCGTGGCTAGCGTCTCAAGTGGTTTTAGGCCGTCGGGAACGCCAAGTTATTAATGGCCAAAGTTAGAAATGTCTAGTAAGACCCCAAAAAAGAGAAAGAAATAAAAGAGAAATCGGAATGGGGCTTCTTTTCTTTTTTTCGGACCACTAAACTGGCACGAGGCTAACCTAATAGCTACGAACTCTAGCTCTGCCCTGCCATCAGAGAAATGGTGAGGGGACCCTCACCTTAATTAGATATTTGAAAAAGTTGTTAGATGAACTCCAATTTACCACAAATTAAAATACATATTTGAATGAGTAGTTCAGATGACTTGTACGAAGCTGGAAATCGAGAAACGGATCTTAAACACGTTAGCTGCTTGTCTTAAAGGAACTTACAACTAGGATGAGACTGAAATGAATGATATTTTGGCCTGCCTTAGCCAACAGCGGTAACGAAGGTACTATCAGACAGCTATAGTAGAAACGCCTTAAAGTGAGAACAAAGGCTGGTATCGATGATGGTGTCCAAACTGCTAGTTAGGATGGTTTTAAATTTAGCTTGGAAAACCAGTTAGGAACCGATTTTAGTGTAAAGGCTCTTTCAGACGATCCAACTTTTTGACTCAGCTTGATGGGTCCACTCGAGGTGAATCAACTAGTTGGATCGTATGAATTGAAGCTGGATGAGTTGAGTCACCAAAGAGTTGGCTAGGAAAAATTGGATCAGTGACTCAACTTTTTAAGTTCATTTCTCCAGCCAATCAAAATGAATTACAAAAAAAGCCTTTTTCGCGGGTTATTTCGTAAGTGCCCAGGTAGGTGGCGCTCAAAAAGTTCCATTTGGCGATAAAAGTTTAGTCGCGTGAATAGGAAGGATTTATTTCACTTTTCCCTTCAAAAGTTGGGCAAGTTGATTCGACTTTTTGACCCATCGAGCTGAGTCAAAAAGTTTGACCGTCTGAAAGAGCCTTTAGTGTGATCATAGCTATAATTAATTGATGCTATTTGTAAATTTTTGTTAAATTTCGATTTTGATGCAAGGCCTGTAAGCAAACACTATTTAATCTAGCGAGGACTCCCTTAGAAAACAGCCTTGGCTATTCTCGTCTCACTGCTATCCGTCGAACTCCCACCCACTCTCTGCTATCAGTCCATCCGTGGAGTGGTAATTGTTTACCCCGGAAAGCGAAAGAGCAAATGGCCCGCTTCGTGGTCCACTTTCCCCGCGTAGCTACATACTAATAGTTACTGCCTCGCCTAAAGACATTGACCGAGCCAATAGACACCCCTATCAAAAAAAGCCATGCAGCCATGACTAGAAAAACGTCGCAGAGAGAATGAGTCTGGGCGTATGACAGCGTGAAACTGAAACGCAACTTTCCAACTCAATCCGCAAGCCCTGTGTACTGTTCCAAGTACCGTAGTTGTATTACGCGACTATTATTTTCCCATGAAAGCCTCGCCGCCTCCAACGGTTCAAGGCACAGACAATTCGTATTGAGCAGCAAAGTAGGCGACCGATTTTTGAACTGTACTGAGGCGAATAAAATATATAAAGGGCGAAAGGATAAAATATGGCCTTGAGGCATCCGCCTTTCCTTTCGCCCTGGAAATAAATGTTCCTGTTCGCTGACAGATCACGTTCTTAAAAATGTTGTTCCCACGACTAGTAATTATTTAAAAGTCGTTCTAGCGCCTAACTCCAATGGTAGCCACTGGAAAAAATGTCAAAGTAAAAAGATTTTATAACTGGCCTTCTTTTTGCAGTAATTACACTGATATTTTATATCTAAATATTTTTATCAAACGCAGTCGTAGTTTGATGGTCTAATTTTTTTTTGCATTAGTGAGAAATTAAACTAAACCAAACAAGATAAAATCATTTGTAAATGTTATCTGAGTTCGAAAATATGTACCTCTTGAACGTTTAGATTATCTATCTCTTGGATTCGTCACCAGCCTCGTATTGATTTGCTTTCAGGAAAGTTCAGAATCCCACATTACGAGATAGTTCCAAGACTACGAATGTTAATCTTGGGCCCAACTAAAAACCCACATTCAGTCAAGGTCGAGTACCTACATCTCAGAATCCGCCTTAAATGCCAACGTAAATTTACAACCCCATGAAACCAAACTTTCGTTACGATTCGGGAGCTAGCTCAAATCTTATGTTCGAATAATTCTTACAGTATATGTAGTGCACCTAATACTACGTAATTTTTGTTCTCTCAATTTGTTTTAATTTATCTTTTCTCAAAAACCCCAGTCAAATAGATAAGGTTAAGGTATTACCATTCTAGCGACCTGATAAAATAAGTACAATAATAAATGTTAGATGTAAAACCCATGTTTTTAATTGCGAGTCTATAATATAGACTCTATATTACAGAGTTAGCACACTCTTGATTGGCTTTTTAGCGGAAATCTTAAAAATGTTGGGAGCGTCCAGTTTCAGACATTTTACAGACTGTGAATTTTCTTAAATTAAGTCTAGCCCCGAATTTGATATCTCAAACTGCTTTTAGTGTTTTTGCTGCTTCATAACCTAAATTTCCAGCCAATCTAAAAAATGTGTCTACGCCTTTTATTTTAGTTCAATATCGCCCACGACATCGTAGGTTGAAGAAATTCTATATATTTTTAATAAGAAGTCTAATGCGACTTTCGTTAACTTGTTCTTTTTGTAAAATTTTCTATTATTAATTAATAATTTGTTGCTTAAATATTTTTCAGGTTTTTCCACAAATGATTTCGTTTCTGTAGATGAAGATTGTGACAAGTCAACCTTTTCACATATACTAGATGCGTATTAACCAAATCTACCAAATACTCAAAACAATACTCCCCCTCCAGATATACCTATAAAGAATACAAAGAAAAAAAGCGACATCGTGCATGTTAATAATTATAATAATATATATGTATATATAAAAAACTTTGGCTCAAAGGCAACGACCTGTATGTATAGAACATCGTAATATAATTAAATTATAAAATGCTAAATTATTAATATAAAATATTTGTAGAAAGGAAAAAAAATATTATACTTTTCATTCGGTGTTGTCGAACTGTTTTCGTGTATAAAAAAGCAAAGAAAAACAAATAATTATTATAATCAAAGTCCCTTTTACGTCAATCCTAGTATTAAAATAAATCATGTGAAATACGCGGGGAATACAAAGATACGGTTCCATTCGCAATATTCCAAATTAAAATAACGTAATAAGAATTTAACAAAAAGATTAAGGAGATTTTTCAGTTTAATTATACGAGAATTCGTAACGATAACGAGACTAGTCAATATTAAAAAAAGAGGGTTTTATAATGTAAAAAGAGTTTATTTTAATAAACAAGTCAAAAAATTCAGTGCCAATTCTCTTTTTCGGTAGAAAATAAATTAAAACCGTTATTGATTTAAAATCAATTGTTTTCAAAATAAAATGTTTCCATTGAGCAAAATATATTCTGGTTTTTGTCAATGATATTTGCAATCTTTGTCGTAAATAATGTTAATTCTAGGTAATAATCGTATTCTGCTCCATCGATTGTGACGCTCCTCTTAACCAAAGGTCTGTAACATTTTTTTAATTCAGAAGTTTAGTAGTCTATTTGAATTAAATATTCAATTATGTTTTAGCAAATATGTTTTATGATCATATATAAGAATCTTGAAATTTTCATTTGTTATATTCTGACTATTTTTCATAAGAATTTTTTATCTGGTAACTTAAATGATTTCAATCTTTAAGCTGACTACAGATTTTAATCTTTAAGCAGACTACACATTTCAATCTTTAAGCAGACTGCACATTTCAACCTTTAAGCAGACTACACTCTCTAACCAATAATAATAAGCCAATCACCAGAGAGTACAGACCACACTTTGCCCAGGGCCGGAAATAAGCACAGGACACGGGATCGCTGAACATTTTGTAAAATAAGTTTTTGGTACTTTTGATGGCTTGACTATGAAGATGCGACAGTATTTTTGCACACTCCAGTGGACTATGTCCTATAATTTTTCCAGTCAAAGGTGGTATCACTGGACACATGTCCCATAAGAATTTTTCCTTATTTCCGGCAGTGACGTAGCCTCGTAGTGGCCAAAAATCAGAAGACACGTTTTTTAAAAGCCTTAGCAAATGGTTAATTTTCTGTGCGCTACCTCCTTATATGTTCTCTTGGCTTAGAAACAGGAATAAGAAGGAAAGTAATTCCTTTAGTTATTTTGTAATACTTTACCAGTAAAGTTACTACAGGCCAAGTTAGACCTTACCGAATTTAGTTATGTAATATATTTTTGGTTAGTTTAGACTAGTTCTGCTTAGGCAAGTCAAAGTTAGTTAAATTATGTTACATGGGAACGGCTTAGGCTTAAGTTTAAAGTAGGTGGCTAATGTTGAGGGAGACAAAGCGTTGATACCATAGGTATATTTTTCACCCCAGACGGTTTAGTCCCCGAAAACATCAGACGGAATACCCATTTTGATGCAAAAGAAGAAAACTGGTGGTATGTCATAATCTATTGCCATACCACATGTCAAAATCTGCGCGAATCACAGGATGCAGGAGTTTTCTTCCTCTTCACCACAGAACCTCTAAAAAAACTCATACATAATGCCCATCAATTGCAGATGCCTACTGTGCAGGCATTGTCTAATCAGCAGTCAATTAGCTAACCTTATTTTACTCTTGGTGAAGACAAGGACTTTATTTGCTTGGAAGGACTGCAGACTAATATTTTGGTTTGCCAATGCAGCAGTTGTAACGCGGACATCTGGCTATATATATATATTTTTTTGCATATGAAGCCATGGGGATTTCGAACTGAAAACTCAGGTCCAGCAAACTTTGCCTCAGTCAATCTTTTGGCATATATGACAGCTTTCGCATTGCCTTGGTATCCAATTCGACCGGGAACCCACTGCAGTTAGGCCAGATTAGATAAGGTTGGGTTTGGCAATGCTAGTTATTGCTCGCGTTTTGAAATATGTATAAACACTCTCAGCAGACCAAACTGTCCAGAGATCGAATGGTCCTAAAAAATCTAATAAGCGTGCTTATTTTTACGTATGTGAAATCTTTTGCACTTACCCTGTTTCGCGTACCGCAAAACAATTCTCAATGGTGAAAAAACTAGTCTTTGAAGATGCAATACTTATTAATAATACTTCCTTAAATTCTCTAAAACCTTGATGTTTTTCCTTAAACATTTGGGCGGCGCCGATTCGGCGTCCAGCTAGCCTCGAATCCCATGGTGGACCTAGCTTAATACCGAGGGGTTAGTCACTTGCATAATGAGCTGTACAAAACCACAGAAATCGATTACTTCATTTCTGGAATTCTTAGAAAATCATCAGTAATCACATTCATTTTTGCGGGTAATCAAAATAAATCAGATATCTTCGATAATCACGAGAAATCACGTGGAATCTAGAGAAAATCTGAAATAATCTTTTTTAATCACCTCGGTAATCACACATTTTGTGAAATAATCAAACAAAGAATTCGAAAGTCCAAAAGTAAAATCGAGATAAGGTGAAATAGAAATAATCAATCTATAATCACTGAATTCATCGTAATTCACGAAGAATCCAGTGGTAATGAAGAATTTCACCAAAAAAATCAAAGGAATTCAAAAAGAAATAACAATTAATCTGCGGAAATAACGGGGAATCAGTGTAAATGTTATGAAAATCTCATAAAAATTCGTAATCACTGATGCACATAAAATTCAGAAATCAGGTGTACAAAATTCTTGCGAATGACTAGCCCCATGGTTAATTCGACAGTGAGGGAGGAGTGTGACTAATTTTTTAACGTGTGAGAGTGATGAAAATCACATCTTATGTAATCATATCTTAGCACATTAAGCTCATAGCATAATTTAACATCACTGAGGGTATTTCCCACGGCCAAATGAATTTGCAAGTGCAGTTTCGCCAATTTTTCCACAGAGTTGTTTGCGTTACGAATTTATGAAAGGGGTTTCTTCCTGTTTTTTCCTTTTTAATATAAGCGGAGGGTGTCTTCTGCTTCTGCGATCAGTCCCTAAATTTGTGGTAACATCAATTCCGAGAGTTAGAAAGGTTTCAACAAGTACGTCTATAATTTGCATAAAGTAGTTTATGTATAGATTTCTATGTTGTTTATTAATTCGTGATTCGAGATCGATTTTCAATAGCTAGGAGTTGAGCATCTGGGGAGTCCCATGATTTAGTTAGGGAAATAGAAAGAATTACGTATAATGATTATTATTAGATATATCCGTTTATTTGAGCTACATTGGCTTAATACTCAATTATTTAAATTCTATAAATGATGAGAGATAGAGAAAATGCATTTCGAGGTCCATAAAACAAACGCGGAAAATCGGTATTAGCGCGGTACTAAAGCGATCAGCAATCATCCGATAATTGGGCATTCACCCAAAACCCCAATAGAGGGGTTAAACATTAATATTATTCAATCAGTCGCTACAAAGACAGGCTTCCCGCGTGCAGTTGACTAACGATTATTAATGAGCTAGTCATTATTAACCTAGATTCGAATTGCTATCGGCGGTCTAGGTCCTTCGATCCAAAATTTCCACGTAAAGCTATTTAAAGAATATCTTCCCCGTTAAATTTCACGTTCCCCTTTGAACGGGGAGAGAGAATGACGATACCGATCGAAACCGTCGCTTAAGCCCAACCGACAGCCCCGGCAAAAGCAAACTCTACTGATTAGCGAATCCCCGAGATTCTCCACTACACGACGAGACTAGATATACCGGATACCAGCTATTTCGGTTAATAGCAATTTAAATTCGTCTTAGACGAAAACACGAAATTACTTTTACCGATTTCTCGAGAGAGAAAATGCGAGCGGCAATGATTCATTTATTAGGAAAGAGCTCTACTTAGGCCCCCCGGCCATCAGAATGGTAAACTTCTAACTTTTAACTTGATTGAATTTCTAAGAAGATGTATATAAAAAAACTGAAATGCAACCTAAGCACGAATTGCATTCCTCCGTTAAAAGTACCCGATTTGATCAGATTTTGTCTCCCTAAGCGACGTGTTCCCTTTTTTCAAAACTAATGGTTGTTTATTAAAGCCATTAGTAGCGTATAAACAACAAGTATGACATTGTGAAAATGCTCAATATCTTAAGGAAGATTTGTTGCCACGTTATAGATTGGGGCTTTCTGTGAAACTGGAGTATTGGACTATTGGTTCTGTCTCAAAAGGAATCGCTTCTCACAAAGTATTGATTGATAACAAGGTGGCTGGCGAAACGTGGGTTTAATCTATTTTATTCAGCGTCATACCTATTGTTGCTGCGTCACTTATGTCAGGGATTTTAATTTTAGAAGTAGAAATAGAGAACGGTTAGTATTTACTTCAGTCCGACACATAGCCCAGTAAAGAGACCCTCCCTAAAACACGTAACGTCAAGTTATAATTATCTCTTTGGCTCACTTAAACTACGTTTTGATGACGTTGCTGATGGGGACGGCGAAAAATGCGTAATTCCTTTTTACCTCTGTCACTATGAACCACCTCTTCATTCATACCCTACCCCCCTTTTCCGGGGAAGGGGACCGGGGCTTTGAGTACTCTGTTCTTCATTCCTACTTCTAAAATTAAATCTATTGCTGCTTATGTTAAAGCCAATCTAAATAGATATCCAAGGTATTTTTACTAAAGCCGATGGTATAACGTGTAATTGACTATTTTGGTTAAAACGTACGTTTTAATACTTTGTCATGTTGAGGCCATGGTCATCCGTGTCTAATTTTATGCCCATTTTAAATAATATTCACTGCATGTATGATTTGACCTCTGAAACCTATTTAAAATATTACATGAAAAAACGCATGGAAAGTACCACTTGAAGATACTTTCCACCATCGCCCCACAAATTGCAAGGGCTCCAATTTCAGTTTTTTAACAGACGTTTTAGAGCGACTGGAGCGGATCCTCTAGAATTTAATTTTAGCATCCCGGTCTGTCCCCTTGAGAATTATCTTGCGACGTCTTTAGTTACCTTCTCTATTAGTCGCGATCAAGGACTTACGCTAGCATGAATGCCGTTCTTGACGAAAGGTTAATGTCAGAGAAGGTCATATCAAAGAGAATACAAGAAGAGGAGCTGAAGATTGTGCCTTTGCCAATTCTTTTAAAAAAGGCGTTTTCGTATGTTAGGGAACTGCGTCCGGTATGTTTCTGGTGACTTCCTTTTCGCCTCCGGTTGTTTCTATTATCCTTTACTTAAGGATGACCTTTGAACCTTAGTATTGTAAGGGAATTTTTGTATAAGATGTGAGAGTGTGAGTATGAGTTCCCTACAAAGGTTGTTTTATATGGTCCGGGTAACCGCCAAGCCTTCACTATTGGGACTTGCGTGAGAAATAAATAATAGAGATTTAATAGGTCGTTGTCTAGGGGAATGGTCTTCGATATTTAATAAAATTTATAAAGAGAAATAGCTAGGTTTTTAAGGTTGCCAAAGAACATAAATTTAAAAGGTATTAAATTAGAGATAATACCGGTTGTTTTTTATCTATATCCAGATTATATTTTCTACACTTGTGTTTTTTATGCATCGCGGTCATTCTTGTAATCTTTATTTTTTATCGCGATGCCTTAACTATATAACCGGATAACATTCCGATAACGTTGTCAGTTGTTCTTAGTCTGTTCTCAAAGTCAGTTCAGTTTATCAGTTCCCTGTTATCAGTTCTTAGATAGCTGTGTATTGTTCCCGGAAATTAATAATAATGTTTAACTTAAATTAATAAAGAGTTTATAACCAGTTAAACCCAGAGTCGTTCTTGCGTCAAACAACAACAGGTTATGGGCCCAGCACGCTTCCACTGCGCAGAGGTTTAGAAGTCATAAGAAGTTCAACGCCGGGAAGATTATCCTTGAAGGTGCGGAGTCAGAAGAAGAATGGCCGGAAATCACCTGGGACGAATCGAGACGTTAACTAAAGATAATTATGATACCTGGAAAATGCAAGTGGAAGCCCTGCTTCAGAAGAACGACCTCTGGGAGTACGTAGATGGAACTTCAACGAGGCCAACTCCGGTACGGGGAACGGAAGGAAACGCCCAGGCGGTCGCTACCTGGGACAGTAATGATCGGAAGGCAAGAGCGGACCTAATCTTGTCGATCAGTCCGTCGGAGTTGAAGCAAGTAAAGAATTGCACGACCTCACGGGAAGTATGGCAGAAGCTCGAATCCATCTACCAGTCCAGTGGACCTGCCCGGAAAGCCACGCTGCTGAAGAAACTGACCCTCAAGAAAATGAAGGAGGGAGAAGATGTCCGGGATCACCTCCGAGAATTTTTCGATGCAGTAGACAAGTTGGCTGACATGGGAGTAGCTGTAAACGACGACCTACTGGACATTATGTTGTTATACAGTCTACCAGAATCGTACGAGAACTTCCGGTGCGCAATAGAGTCCAGGGATACGTTGCCTGATCCGGAAGCCTTGAAAATAAAGATCCTGGAGGAATCGGACGCCAAGCAATCTAGGGAAGACGAACCCGTGCAGAATGCGATGATGGGCAGTAACCACTTTTCCCGGAAAACTGCAGAAAGGGGTAGAGGAAGAAGCTTACGTGGACGAGGAAGCACGACCTTTAAGTACAAGTGTCATGGATGCAGGAAACCCGGCCACAAGGTAGCCGATTGCCCCGACAGAGACAATGGTTCAGAAAGAAAAACCAGAAAGAAGGAAAACGCCCATCATGTACTGGCAGAAAATTTGGCCGAGGAAGAATTCGCATTGCACCTGAAGGGTGATCACGATTCCTGGTGCCTGGACAGCGGAGCCACCTCACATATGACTTCCAGCAGAGACTACTTCAACGTTTACCAAGAGACCACGAAATCTTTAAACCTGGCCACTGCAGAGTCAACGAAGATACGAGGTGTTGGCGAAGTAAAAGTACACGCAACGAATGGCAGCGACAATCGAATTCTTCGCCTGGAACGGGCCCTTCATGTCCCGGATTTAAGAACAAATCTCCTATCAATTGCCAAGATGACAGACAAAGGACATGAGGTCACATTCAAGAAGTCGCAAGCCTGGATTAAAACGGCAACCGGGGAAGTGATTGCAGTTGCTGACAGAGTTGGAGACCTTTATTTCCTGAGAAAGGCTGAAGAAACGGTCCATGCAGTGCAAGCGGAAATAAAGCCTAGAAGCAACCTGGAGAACTGGCATTTCCTACTCGGTCACTTGAACGAGAGAAGTTTAAAGGAAATGGCCCGGAAGAATTTGGCTACGGGACTCAACATTGAAAAAGATGGGAGCCTGGGAATCTACCAAATCTGTATCAAAGGAAAGCAATCGAAAGAGCCGTTCCCGAAAACCGAAGATAGCCGAACCTCACACGTCCTGGAAATAGTACACTCTGACGTATGCGGCCCGATGAGAGTAACGTCGATGAGCGGAGCCAAGTACATCGTCGTTTTCACTGATGATTATTCCCGGTGGAGTGAAGTCAGCTTTCTAAAACACAAGAGCGAAGTGTTGAAAGCCTTCAAAGAATTCAAGCAACGAGCTGAAGTGGAAACCGGGAGAAAAATCAAGACCTTGCAGTCCGACAACGGAACCGAATACTGCAACAATGAATTCGACAGATTCCTGAAAGACTCTGGTATAAAAAGAAGGCTCACCGTACCATACACCCCGGAACAGAATGGCATTGCCGAAAGAAAGAACAGAACACTCCTAGATATGGCCCGATGTATGATGATACAAGCGCAACTTCCACCATCATTCTGGGCAGAAGCGATGGCCACGGCTAATTACATTCGAAACCGTTGTCCTTCCCGGAGCATAAATGGAGAAGTACCATTTACCAGATGGACCGGAAAGAAGCCATCCCTGCAACATTTGAAGATTTTCGGCGACAAAGCTTTGCTGTTGGACGAAAATAAAAGGAAGGGGAAGTTAGCAGCCAGGAGCAAAGAATGCGTTTTCATCGGCTATTCTGAAGTCTCGAAGGCCTATCGACTATGGGTTCCGTCCGAGAAGCAAATTTACCGAAGTCGAAATGTCAAGTTCCTGGGAGAATTTAATAAACAAGGCGGATATGATGATTTCGTCACTCCAGAAGTCAACCTGAAATACGGAAGCAAAGCTAAAGGCGAAATCGAAGTCCCGGCCACTACACACGCTGCAAAACCGCCAGGCGGAGAAGAACTCAAAGACGTCAAAAAGGAGTTCAAAGATAAAAACCCGGAAGAATCAAATTCCCAGGAAAACGGCGACGTCTTTGAAGAACCGTCAGAAACCCTCGTTCTGAAGAAAGGTCCCGGAAGACCGAAGAAAATAAGAACTGGAGTACCCGGACGACCGAAAAAATCGTTCAACATGATTCCGAGCGTCTCAGAAGAGTCTACTGAAGAGGCTACTGACGAGCAAGAAACCCTGTCTGATGAGTCAGCAAACCTAGCCATCTTGTCAGAACCTTTGTCCATGAAGCAAGCCCTGGCTTCTCCGTACGCAAACGACTGGAGGAAAGCAGTAACGGAAGAGTTCGTTTCGCTTATCAAGTGCGAAACCTGGGACATCGTTGATTGTCCGGAAAACCAAAAGGTCCTTGGAAATCGTCTCGTCTTCCGAACGAAATACTTACCCAGCGGAGAAGTAGAGAAAAGGAAAGCCAGGCTCGTAGCGAAAGGTTTTGCCCAGAGACCAGGGATCGACTACCAAGAGACGTTCGCACCCGTCATTAGATCCAGCTCAATAAGACTGCTTATGGCCCTTGCTGTGGAAATCGGTTTGGAAGTCCACCAAATGGATGTCGTCACGGCCTATCTTAATGGCGAACTCGAGGAGGAAATATATATGGTCGTCCCGGAAGGATTAACAGAATCCCTCAAAGAAATCGTCAAGTCAACCCGGTTCGACAAGTCAATCGTTGCCAGAGCAAAGAAATGGACCAGCGACCTGGAAGAAGAGGGACATAAAGTCTGTCGCATCAAGAAATCCCTCTACGGCTTAAAACAATCGGGCCGCCAATGGTACAAGAAGTTACATCAAAGACTTTCGGAAATTGGAATGACACCATTGAAGAGCGACCCCTGCTTATACGTTTTACGAGTCGCGGAAGATGTTATGATCATTGGAGTCTACGTAGACGATCTGATCCTTGCAAGCAACAACCCGGATTGGATGACTGATGTAAAGCATGAACTTGGGAGAAAATTCGATATGAAGGACCTGGGGCCAATCCATCACTGTCTCGGAATGGAATTTCACCAAGATCTAAAACAAAATACCATCCGGATTTCCCAAGCGAAATATGCAGAAACGGTCCTGGAACGTTTCAACATGCAAGATTCCAAAACAATAGCGACTCCAATGGATGCCAACAACAAGTTGCAAAGTCCAGAACACCCAGTAGCAGAAGAGATCAGTCGTATTCCGTATCAATCTCTGGTCGGCTCTCTCATGTACCTGGTAGTGTCATCACGACCGGATATGGCGTATTCAGTCAGCGCGTTGAGCCAGTTCAACACAAGTTATGACGAAACTCATTGGATTGCCGGGAAAAGAGTTCTGAGATACCTGAAGGGAACTCTTCATCATGGGTTGCTTTATCGGAAGACCGGATTGCCAATCCAAGGTTTCGTTGATGCAGACTATGGAGGCTGTCCGAAAGATAGGAAGTCATATACTGGATATGTCTTCAAACTAGCCGGCGCTGCAGTATCCTGGGAAGCCCGAAAACAGCGAACTGTTGCCTTGTCCAGTACAGAAGCAGAATATATGGCAATGTCCGACGCAACCAAAGAAGCCATATATCTCAAGGGACTTCTCAACGAACTTGGAGTATCAGTTCAGGCGATCGAGCTGTACAACGACAACCAGGGTGCCCAGAAACTCGTTCAGAATCCTGTTTTCCATGCCAGAACGAAGCACATTGACATCCGGCACCACTTCATTCGAGACACCTACGACCAGGGACATATAGCCTTGCGGTATCTACCAACAGAGGAAATGCCAGCTGACATCTGTACGAAGAGCCTGTTCCGTCCGAAGCATCTCCTCTGCGTCAAAGCCCTTGGACTGGAAATAATTAAATGACCACCCCCTGGATAGAAGATTGAAACCACCGATATTAAGAGGGACTGTTGTAAATTAGAGATAATACCGGTTGTTTTTTATCTATATCCAGATTATATTTTCTACACTTGTGTTTTTTATGCATCGCGGTCATTCTTGTAATCTTTATTTTTTATCGCGATGCCTTAACTATATAACCGGATAACATTCCGATAACGTTGTCAGTTGTTCTTAGTCAGTTCTCAAATTCAGTTGTTCTTAGTCAGTTCTCAAAGTCAGTTCAGTATATTGTTCCCGGATATTAATATTAATGTTAATGTTTTAATTAAATTAATAAAGAGTTAATAACCAGTTAAACCCAGAGTCGTTCTTGCGTCAAACAACAACATAAATAATAGAGATTTAATAGGTCGTTGTCTAGGGGAATGGTCTTCGATATTTAATAAAATTTATAAAGAGAAATAGCTAGGTTTTTAAGGTTGCCAAAGAACATAATGATTTATTTATAAAATAATTAACACACCTTAATGATATCTAAATATAGACGTACGTACGCTTCCTTATGGTTATACATGATTACCAACGAATCTTAAGGATTCTACTAAACAGAGATATTTAATAATGAAATGATAAAAATAACCCATTTGAATGGGAGGGATACTTAAGTTCAACTTTGGTCCTCGTGTTAGAGCCGATTCCAAAAAGGTGAGGTATCCAGGTCTGGCGATTCGTTATAATTAACGCGCACAACACAGATAATTACTTTTCGCATAATAGTTTTCGCGCACAACAGCGATACGCGATTCGGCTCGTGGTGGCTTACACGGGTCTATTCTACTTTACTCGGCGGCGTTACTTCGGTGCTTGCGGGCCCAACTTTTAAAGTACGGGGACCTAGCATTACTCCGGTTTAAAAATTAGTCGCGAGACTTAAACAGCTCGATCTTTCGCCGTGGACGTCCAAAGATAGATTAAAATGTTTCTCACTTCTTTTTGACCTGGTCCTCAGATTTCTTATTGTTCGGACCTTCTCTTCTGACCTCGTGTCGTATTCCTTTTTCCTTCTACGTCAAGGGTTTTCTCTGTACGTCAGAGGTGTTTTTCTTCTTTACCAAAAATATTATGCTTGGCAACATGCAGGTGTTTTTACTTAACTTATACTATGGGATAGGTTTGGCAACCCTGTTTATCCTAGTTATTTTTGAAAGGGAAACAACATTTACGTGTGGGGAGAGTTTAGTTTATAGGGGTCATCCCTGCAAGTTCAACAGCTGACCTTAGCGGAACGAATGGACTGAATGGGGCGAACAACCTCTGCAGTAGGTGGAACTCCCATTTTGGGTAGCTACTAAAGGGTTTGATTTGTCAAGGTATCTTGAATGCCCGCATTCAAGAGTCCCCAGCTGACCAAACAAAACCCTTAGTTTCTTTGAAATAGTTTGAATAAGTATTTTCTTTTATTTAGTTATTTTAAAATTAGGATCGAAAGGTAAAAATAGGTTTTTAAATTTTGAAATAATTTGGAATTTGGAAATAAATTTAATGTTTATATTTGACCATTACAGTATATTCATAAATCCAATGAACTTCAGTAAAATCGGACCCCAGGATAAGTCACGGATATGATGTGTTTGGTCTACTGCATCTTGCGTCAAACCAGGCGTGATCAAGTTGGCTCTGATATTCGCCATAATAACTTGAAAAAGCATGGGAAACCCTGAGTATGTGCACGGATTATTAACACTCTTTTAAACCGTGTATTGGACGAACATATTTTACACAATCAATTTCGCTTGGCATGCCACTTACGATGACTTTTCTATATTTACCTTTAGCCTGAAAGGTTTCGCATAGTTAATTAATCAGTGATTTATTTTAACATACTGAAATTGGGTCGATAAGAATAATATTAGAGATTAAAATTACGACCTAGATTCGACGCTGCAATTTTAAACTGTTCATTAAAATGTAAAGTTAAAAATTTCGACATTATATGTAATTTTAGGCTTTGAACCTAAAAGTAATTTTTAACATTTTTGCGCAATCACACTGCATACGCTCCACGCAGTTCTCAGGAAATGTGTTAGCGATTCTTCAGTACACCTAAAAATAAATCTATTCAAAATTTACAACGGCCATACGAAAATCTAAACGGGACTTGAGGGGTGATCTTATTGGTTCGCTTAGAAATGCGCAGAGGCAGAATTTTAGTGTCAGATTTTCTCAGATATAATGGCGGAGAAACTGTCGTTAGTGCATGGTTAGTGGTTTTCTAGGTTCTATATGACAAATAAAAAGGTAAATTAAAACAAACCGGCTAAAATTTTTAAAAGAAGCGTTTTAGAAGAGGAAAGGAACTAAAAATGGACAATACAACACTCGGGTAGCAAACAGTTACCATAGTGCCTACTCCCGTAATAACCCGTTACTGTAAACAAAACTTAGGCTTAAGACTGGAGTAAACAAAAGCAGACGAATGTTTTCGGTCAATTGAAAAATGTTAACTTTGAGTTTATTTCTGTTGACTAGATGGCGCTCGCTTCATTTTCAATCTGCCCCTTAACGGACGTATATATATATATAGTCAGCTTGTTTATTTATATTTAGGTCTATGGTGCCACGGTCAGAACAGTGTAATTGGTGCAAGCATCTTGTGTTTTACCTTAAGGCATCCCTTAAAGACAAGACTGAGAAAGATGGATTCGAAATTTAACCCAGTATCAAATTATTAAAGGAAGGGTGAAGAAGAAAGTCTATCGATTCTTCTACTAATTATAAGACCATTCTGCATAGTGAAATATCTCCAAATGATTTTAAAATGCAAATAAGTTCAGGTTTTATGGAAATTTAAAATAAGGACCTCCAACCAATCGCATAACTTTCCTGTTAACAAAATTTCCGTAACACACTCTAAGATTATCAATTCGCGAGCAACTTTTATCATATATCGCGAAATTTCATTCGGCATGGAGCGTGCCACTAGAATTTGGTTAACAAGAAGGCAGAACATTATGCGATTGGTCAGAGGTTCTTATTTAAAATTATACTTAAAATCATTCGTGGATGTTTCACTATAAAGAATGGTCTTATAATTAGTAGAAGAATTGATAAAAAAATCACTTGATTTTCCACTTCACCCTCCTTCTAAGAGAAACGATATGACTTTTTGGCAACTTAGAACGACGTCAGAAAGCGAAAGCGTGCACGAAAGACGCGTGTTTGCACATCCTCATTAATAGGAATGCGGCAAGTTGTTTCTTGTTAAATATCGATTGTACCTCCGACTCAAGAAATGTCTTCGTTCTCAAACGCTCTTGAATTATGTAGTTCTTTTTTTCCAAATCGAGTAATAAATAATAAAATAATTTTGAAGAGGTAACAGTGATTATTTTAAGAACATTAAACATTTCAAATCCACATTTGCTTCAAAAATGAATTCGGAGAAATTTGAGAACGGGAAGGATTTATTTCATTCGTGAATAAGTAAATATACAAAAATAATATTAATTATCATTTCATTTGCCAAATGTAAGTAATATTTAACTTAACTTGCTTGAAATAATTAATTGCAAATAATAAATTTAAGTGCATCGAAAAGAAATAAATTACTAAAAGTCTATCATTCAAAACTGTTAATAATTTGGTATCCACCACTTAACGTGTTTACTTTACGAAATATTAGTGTTTTTAGGTTAATGTTGCTCAATTCCCGAGAAGATGGGGGACAAAAACGGTGAAAAATTCAAGAAAAGCATAATACGCATTGAAGACGTCGACGAGTTGTAACATCGCTAACACTAAAAATTTAAGTTCTGTATAAACCTTTCTCTTAGAAAACACTAGGTTTACTTAAACATTGGTCCAAATCTAGTATTGACACAATCATGAATGTAATTCCAAGGCTTAAAAGTAACCTCCTGGAACTTAACAATTAATTTCGAATCTTTATGGTAATATAGATAGGTTCTCGTGGCAATTATGGGAAAAGTGTAAAATTTTTCATTGTTTTTAAATAATTAGTTTTAATGCAGTTTTGAATATGTCACTATCAGAGTATTTACAAGTAGGCGATTGGGAAGGGAAGCTTTAGCAACAGATAACAGCTTAGAAATGATCTCGTTTCCTTTTCAATTCTCAGGGCAGATCTTGAGAACATCTGAATTTGTGCTATGAGGGTACTCGATTAGAGACGAGTATTCGACTCGATACTCGACGAGAGATTTACTGAGACTCGAAAAAGTTTCGAGTATCAAACCTAGGCTCTATAAATACTCCAACCTGTTTTTGGAAGGCCTTTTACTCTGAAAATGGGGCGTAGTAATTATATGAAATCTACTGGATATAGTTAAAAAAAGCAAGTTAGTGATGACTGGGTAGTTTAGATCATAATTCCAGCGTAATGTAGTTGCTCCTAGCTGGTTTATTGGTGAAAGTAGAAGTAATAAAATACAGTTAAAAGCGCGTTGACTATTATTTTTATTATTTATTTCTTTTTATTGAAATTCAGCTCAGTAATTTTCGTTTGGGACTTTGCGTGAAGTATAACAATGGGTTCACGGGTAGTTGAGCGGTTTTCAAAAGAGCGTTTTGGAATAAAGCGGTTCCTAAAACAGCGGTTTGCAAAACCGCGTGGAAGCAAAACCGCGATTGCTGTTACCGCGTTTCTCAATACAGCGCTATTTCCCAAAACAGCGGTTGCTGTTTCCGCCCAAACTGTGATTGATAGGGAGGGAAATCTCTATTATATTAAGTATATAGAACAAAGAACAATATTATGCAAAAGGAGTAATGTTATATCGAAAGTAAATATAAAATATAATTTTTTGGAAAAGGCATATTATTTTGGGAAGTTAATGAAGATAAACAACAATATTTTGGAAAAGGCGTACTTTCTTACGCTCAAGATATAAACGCTGTAATCAAAATGCGCTAAAACGAGAAATGGCTATGATGGCAAACGCGTTTATGAAAAAGCCGTTTTGGACAATGCTGTTTTGATAACACGCCCAATCGATAACATACCTAACAATGGCCACCAGTGACTTTGGAGAGGAATGACATTCTGAAGATTTTCATTAGGAATTGGTTTATTAAATTTAAAGGGAATTAGAATAATACCGTCTGGGAATTTCTTGAAGTAGTTGTAGATGATCAAAATGACTTTCTCTATTATGAGAGCGATAAATGTACGAAAAGTGTGGAAATTCTAGAAAAGAAATTCCAAATTAAAGGAAAAGTTCAGGGTACCTAACATTAGACCTCAAATTAACGGCCTCTTTTAGAAGATATCGAAATGATTGATAAAAAAATTATAATTTCCCTAATTACGATTAAAATCCAATTAATTGACATAAAAATTGAATAGAGGAGCCGCGCCATTTTTTAAAGTCACGTGATAAACTCGCACACACGCCGTTATTGGCCAAATGGCTAGCGAATAGGAAAGTTAGATTTCTCTACTGCAGACGACGATATTTATTGATATATTCAAGGTTGACTTTCAGCATAGCCCACTCGATCACGCGCATCACGACGCAAGCTGCTCGCGCTATAGAAGCCCTTCAATCGGCCAAAAAGTGTAACTTTTGGGTTCTTGGCGAGAAATTCGAAGTCAGCGAAAATTAACATTAAGTTCTATGGGATGAGGAAGGTTTTTTGGCCAGATCCTCTGTCCTGTTGATCGAAATGACCTGAAATTTCAATGAGACGTGTGTTTTGACGTGTTTTATTAATCTTAAAAGGATTCAAGCTTCTAGAGTGGATAGCTTTTTAAAAAAAATATTTTCATAGCCAATATGATTGGTTCAGTGCTAAGACTGAATATATCTTCAGATCTACAGGTCCAAATGTCCTGAAATCTTAATGAGAGGTGTGTTACAGTCGTTTCTATTATATTAAAAAGGATTCAAGCTTTTAGAGTGGATAATTATTTCAATAAAAATTAATTTCCAATGTCATAATTGTAAATTAAGAACTTAATGCACTATATCTTTGGATCTACTGGCCCAAATGTCCTGAAAATTTAATGAGAGGTGTGTTAAAATAATTTAACTTTCACTCCCTTTCCAAGATTAAACGTATTGCTTAAACATTACGCTAAAAATCGTAGAATTAAACAAAATTATAGGCCCTAAAACCTAAAACACACCTTATTTGGGAAAGTTCAGAAGAACCCCTGTTTTTCTGCCAAAACGCAATTTTAGTTCAAAAATGTATTTATTGCAAATATCACATATTTTACAAAAACCAAAAATTAAGCATAGAAAAATCATGATTAAGAAACGAACTGAAAAGGGTTGGTGAAAATTATCATAATACCAGTTGCAGTTGGTAAAAAACAAAGATATAGTGGAGAGATAGTTTTAAATTATAATTAATTGTCAAAGAGGTCCAAGAAGAAAAAGCTTCCTCGCAGCGATCCTATGCTTGTTCAAAGACATTCTGAAGCTTCTTGAGTGGTGCTTGATCTTAGTTTTGAAGCTTTGTTTTAGCATTTGTCAACTTTTCTTATTTTGACGATATACTTTATATTTTAATCGATTAATCTTTTAAATGCCCCTCCCAACAAGTAAGAATAACAATTAAAAATCGCCAAGGGTTTTCGAGACATCTGCCCCTATGCATGTTTACAAATCATAGAAAATTGGTTCAAAAGGTCAATGATTTTTTTAATATAATATAATAGATTTTAACACACCTCTCATTAAAATTTCAGGGCATTTGGACCAGTAGATCTGAAGATATATTCAGTCTTGGCACTGAACCCATCATTTTGGCTATGAAAATAATTTTTTTAAAAAAACCTTTCCACTCTAGAAGCTTGAATCCTTTTAAGATTAATAAAACACGTCAAAACACACGTCTCATTGAAATTTCAGGTCATTTCGATCAACAGGACAGAGGATCTGGCCAAAAAACCTTCCTCATCCCATAGAACTTAATGTTAATTTTCGCTGACTTCGAATTTCTCGCCAAGAACCCAAAAGTTACACTTTTTGTCCGATTGAACGGGCTTCTATAGCGCGAGCAGCTTGCGTCGTGATGCGCGTGATCGAGTGGGCTATGCTGAAAGTCAACCTTGAATATATCAATAAATATCGTCGTCTGCAGTAGAGAAATCTAACTTTCCTATTCGCTAGCCATTTGGCCAATAACGGCGTGTGTGCGAGTTTATCACGTGACTTTAAAAAATGGCGCGGCTCCTCTATTCAATTTTTGGGTCAATTAATTGGATTTTAATCGTAATTAGGGAAATTATAATTTTTTTTATCAATCATTTCGATATCTTCTAAACGAGGCCGTTAATTTGAGGTCTAATGTTAGGTACCCTGAACTTTTCCTTTAATCGATAAATACTCGAAACAATTAGAAAAATAAGAGAAATTTTCAACACTCGAGACTCGATTCGAGAAAATAAGAGAAATTTTCAACACTCGAGACTCGATTCGAGAAAATAAGAGAAATTTTCACTACTAGAGACTCGACTCGAAAACAAAAATTCAGGGCTCGCACAGCCATAATCTGAATTTATATGTGCCAACAAATTTTCTTTGATTTTATTTATATTTTGCTTCAGAATGTACAAAACACAAAGCAAGAAGGAATATACTATAAGAAGGTATAAATTAGTACCCAGTGCTCGCGTGATAGCCGACAATCCCCCTATGGGGGTGGAAACGGAGGCGGGACTTATCTTACTTTACGTTTTCCACCACCTTTGGTTAAGCCTTTTTTAGGTTTTTTTCACTCACAAAAACATAAGTATAGTACACTTCATTCGATTTAGAAATAGTTATAAAACGATTTTCACGTAAAGTTACATATTCAACTCCATCAAAGTAGGTTCAAAACCTTAAAGTAGCTTGTTAAAAGCAATTCAAAACAACTGTCGTACCTAGTTAGCACCTTGGGCAGACTCCGGACCATTTTCGGTTTTCTCTAGTCGGAATACGTCATTGGCGTCCGTATGACCTATCCCCGCGGGATCCAATGGAAAAGCGCTAGGCAATGACGGACATGAAAGGGGAGGGGCTTACTTGCCCACTGACACCGACGTAAGAGTAGAAGCGTGAAATCTCGCCATTTATGCCTTCTTATAGTTTATTCCTTCTTGCACAAAGTAGTAGTGCTTTAAACATGAAAGTTACTACAACTACTACTTTGTGCAAGGAGGAATATACTCTAAGAAGGCATAAATGTCTTGGAGTTCTGTGGTACATCATAAATTTTTTTTTTATAGTACTAGCTGATGCGGAGACAACGCTCTTATAAAATTAGTACGTAAATTGAAATGTTATAAGAAACGGAAAGATTTCATATCATAGATATAGTATAATTAAAGGTTTTTGCGGTAACTTTCACTTTATGGGGTTGATTAAAAAACAAAGAGGGAGTTCTTTCACACGCATAATACGTAATACGCGTAACGTGGAGTTACGTTTATTGGAATTAACATTAATAGTTTGAATGAAAACTTTCTTTATTGTGTACAATAAAAATTTATGACACAGTTCACGAGACTATACACAGAGTAAATCGTGTTTTTCTTATCGGAAATGTTGATGGAAATAAATTAGATAATGGTGTAATTTACAATATTTCTATATTTTACCTTAGATATACCAAAAAAAAAAAAGAAAAAAAAAAGAAATTCGGCTTCTTAAATTAAAATTTTAAAATTTTAAAACTTTTTCACTACCGGAAGTTGGTGATAGTTCCCTGTGGCGTAAAAGGTGAATATGCATGAAATAAGGCTTAGGCTTAAGTCAAATCTTTTATACAATGTTTTTGGTAAGTCTTATTCGAAACTTTTATTTGAAGCGGGCGACTAGTGAGCCAATCTCTTATGCAATTATGACTCAAAATGGGAATGACAATTCCGGCAAAGTTCCAATACCACTTTAGATTTTTAAGTGAAATTGGTTTCAGTTTTTTCTTCTATCTTGGTGAAATCTTAAGATATTTTAATAATACTCTTCTTATTTTAGTGAGAAAAATACCCCAACCTTAAATTAGACTTTCCCTTTTAGAAGTGAGTCTGTAAATGACTTTTTTCATGTACAATAAACATTCTTTTCATTTCATTTCATAATAATTTTAGTATAAATATAATAGTATAGTCCAGATACGTTGCTAAGAAATTATAATATTAATATTTACTGTTTTTAATTAAAAAAATTGGCAGATACGTGTTTTATGAAAGAGATGAGGTTTGATAAAGAGCTCCTGAACATGATAATCATTAATTATAAATCTCCCGTTTACACAGCAAGCATGTGAATCTCATATGCTTCTAATAATCAATAATTCTATGAACATCTTTAATAAAGATCGAATCCGAGAGCATCTCCGATAGAAATGAAAATGAAAATTTGAGCAAGTATTGATCTAGATCTATGAAAAAAGCACAATTTCACAGAGTGCTTAGAAAGCTGCCCTAGTATTAAATAGTTAGTACTGTTATACTAATACTATTGCTCTTCTAATAGTTAGTACTGTTCTACTATTACTATTGCTGTTTATATAGTTAGTAATGTTCCACTAATACTATTGCTGTTTATATAGTTAGTAATGTTCCACTAATACTATTGCTGTTTATATAGTTAGTACTGTTCCACTAATACTATTGCTGTTCTCATAGTTAGTACTGTTCTACTAATACTATTGCTGTTCAATAGTAAGTACTGTTCTACTAATACTATTGCTGCTCTAATAGTTAGTGCTATTATACTAATACTATTGCTGTTCTCATAGTACTGTTCTACTAATACTTTTGCTGTTCTAATATTTAGTACTGTTCTACTAATACTTTTGCTGTTCTAATATTTAGTACTATTCTACTAATACTATTTCTGTTCTAATAGTTGAAATTCGTTCGCCAAGCAAATTGAAGGAATAGCGTTTGAAACTCTTTTCTCGCTTTTCAGTTTTGTTCACACTGAACTTTGTTTTGAATCGCTTCGAATCAGTTTTCTTTACTGCTTAAATCTTTGAACTGGGACGGACGGTGGTTTAAATATTTGAATCCAAAGCAAATTTAAAAGGTTGTTCACTCCAATAACAGCTTCCTTTCTGAAAACTTGGAAAACGAAACGCGAACGCCAAAATACTTTCGTAAGCGTTATAATTAATTTTGGCGAAACTAGGTCATTCGCGAAATGATATAAAAACAATTTGTTTGAGCCAAATAATATAACCCTAGAGAGGCAGTAATTAATTTGCAAGGTTTCCCGATCCAAAAATTCCACGAGATGGTGTTTGCCCAAAAGGGAAAGATCGTTAACGATAGCTGACTTGACTTGTCCAGCCGGGGAATGAAAAAAGGCAGGAAGAATCCGCGAGTTATTGATCTGAAGAAGGAATTGAAGAGAAGAGAGTGAAAGAATTCGATGCAAAACTCTCCCTTGAGCGTCATCTAAGATGAGCAAAATCAGTTCGGCTTCACTGACGTCCGTCGCACTTCGAATTCCACACAAGCTACCATTTATTTCGAAATGAGAATGGAAAACGATAGGGATTCTTGCCTACGTAAAATCACCACACCAAGAGTCCCTTGGAATGTCGCCATTCAGCCCGCTAGGATCACTAATGTTCTACAGGTCATTTTTGCTCGTCTGCTTAGATAACGGAGCGAGATTCTAGCCGTATATAAATCGGGTTAATTTCGAAATGATGCAAGGGGAACTGTTACGTTGTATATTATCCATTATACAGGGTGTTCCAAAATATTGGTGGATCTAATGGATGATTGAAAGTGAAAAATGTTCTAGGACATTTTGCACAAAGGACTGCGTTTAGAAGTTATGATTGGAATCATTTGACTGTTTTACGTCAGACCCCTTAAATTTCAGTAACTAACTGAAAGACAAAGTGAATTTAGTTAAGGGCTCATCACTAAAACAATCTAATCATGATTTTCTAAAAGGTATCCCATAGGTCAATTGTCACAGAAGATTTTCCCATAGAACTCACTGTAACTCGGTCGTACCATCCTTTTTTAAAACTCTGTAGATGTTTCATTTATTAAAATTTTACTTTATATTTCCTGTTATTGTTTTTAAGTAAGCTCAAATGATTTCATAGAAAGAGGAATGTGCTTCGTTAACCTTATTGGAATTTACATCTTTGTCTCTGCAGTACAGATCCCTTGAGCTTGTCAAACATGACAGGGCTACAAAATCTTCGATTTAAATTGATTTCAATAAAGCTACATTAAGTATTGTTAGATACATTTAGTCTTGTTTGAATTTTAAATTAAGCTTATATGCAAGTAATTAAAAATTACATTCCTGAAAGTCAATCTTACCGCAATATATATACATATATATTTTCGTTTCTTCATTTGCGATCAATATTATCGACCTAGCTCTATATAAAATCATACATTATATAGACGATAATTAAAGTTAAAAGTAGGAAGGCATAAATGTATGTAAGATTGTAAGATTTTGGTAAATGTAAGCAATGGGATAAATGTGAAAATCGATATTAAAGCATATAAAGAGGGAGCTAGTGAACCAATATCGATTTTCATTATTTACAATTGAAAATCTTTTTCATTTGCATATTTTCTCTTTGATATAAATTAGATACTATCACAATGTTAGTCATTCGAAAATGTAGCCTAGTCCCTAAAATTATTTTATAACGTTACTTGTTACTTTTTTTACCGACAGGAGACCGAGGAGATTTATGATTGGTTAGTGTACGATCAATAATCGATTTTTTTTATAAAACTAACATATTCATGTCCAAATATAAACTCGTAAATTAATAATAAAATTGTTTGGCAAATCATTTTATAATTTGATTTAAATTAGTATATATGTTCACGTATTCGTAAAAGGTGGAGCTGAGAACCTTCTCTTTACAGAAACTAATCAATAATTTAAGACTGAAAACCTCTAAACGAATTTCAAAAACATGCGCGAGCTAAGAGGCAATTCTAGATGGAACTCAAAATCCCTTTAAATGAAAGCACATGCGATCTTTTTGCTCTAGTTAAAACAGGGTTGAAAAAACCGGTTTTTTCTTAAAAAAAAGCCAGTTCACCGGGTTTTTTGGGTTTTATTGGGTATTTGGATTTTTAATCTTTAGCAGTTGCGTGCATGGTAGAAATTGTCATTCAAACATAACTGCTAAATAAAAAAGTATTAAAATGTTTCATAAAAAATAAAAATATTATTATATAGTACTTTTGAAGTTGAAACAACAAATACCTAACAAATATTTTGAACTATCTTTCAAATGAAATTATTCAAGCATCAAATAGCCATCAAAATTGAAGATCTTAGTGATAGGTTTTTTTAAGTGGGTTTTTATGTTGGTAAAACCCAATAAAACCCGCGGATTTTTTTAATTCGAACCCTGAGTTAAAACTGTCTCCGCACTCTAAAAATTCGTCTATTTTTATGGGAGGAAATATTCTGTACTTTCAAAGGCATCACATTTGGCATCTACTAGATGGCGTTAGTAATAAAGAAAATTTTGAAGATAAATTAACGAGGAAATATGATGTACTTAATATCAGAAAGTCCCAAAACTTGAAATATTCATTTATTGCATCCCCTGAATGTACTTTGGAGGCAGTTGTAGTAAAACGTTTGCGGGTCATTTACGATTTGCTTCTTTTAAATGATTTGCAATGAAGATAATAATTTTAATTTAGTTCTTCAATGTTACAAACTTTCCATCATTATTATCCCTTTTAACACTCTTCTTCGACCATTTCCACAAAAATAAAAAATAATATTTCTGTGCTGACTAGCCAGTGGAGATGGTTATACCCTAAAATAAAGATATTTCACCACTTCAAATAGTCGCAGCTAATTTATGTTTCCTAGATATCAAGGTGTCTTGTGAGGAAGAAGCCGTAGCTCGCGTGAAAATGAATTGCATTATTTACATTTGATAATTTATAAATATGAACGATAGATATTTCATAATGCCATGAACAGTAAGCTTGTAACAAATTACGAGTAGAACTATTCGCTTTGTGTTTCTTCACGTTTAAACTTTTCATGTTCCATACTCCTTTCAAGACAAAACTTGTCATTATAACTAAATTTTTAAAGATTAAAAAAAATTATATTGAAATATTTTTTTGGTTTTAGTAATAACGGTTAGTAAATTTATTCTGAGAGAGTGGTAGCTCTGTTAGATAAGACTTCATACTACTCTTAATGCATAAAGAGGGTTTTTTGTTTGGATGTAGTTTTTTTCGTATTATATTAACTGTTTTGAAAAAATTCCAAAGAATCTACAATTCCGACCCTCAATATGTGGTTAAAATTTCAAAGGTATCCATTAATTATTTTAATTTATAAAAATAAAGTTGCCAAGGGTGGTTTTCATTTCCATAAAATTAATCACAGATTTTGACGAAAAACTGGAAATTTCCCATAGAAATAACATGGGAAATTTTCCAAAGTTACAAATTTTGTCCATATCCTTACAAAAATAACTATACGTTCGATAGGTAGGTGTGAAAACGGTCTTAAATGAAAGCCCCATATCTATAATTAGCGCCTATTTTTTTCATCAAGAAAAATAAATTTTAAATATTGTTTTACATATTTTTAGTTACATGCTCTGACTTACGTGGTTTACCCTGAAACTATGGAACTTGCGACTTTTTCGTATGAGTTACGTAGTTTAGGAAGCCACATTGGACTTAGGTCGTTTTTCTGCGTTTATAGTCAAATTCTTAGAACAAATAGCTAGCTTAATGGACATTTTATCTTTTCCCTCTACAGATAAAAGCTAATTACACTGGATAAGCAATAAAAGATTATTAAACTAGATTATCAGTTAAAGATAATTGAACTAGGTTCCCAATTAAATGTACTTAAAATAAATTATCAATTAGAGGTAAGTAAACTAGTCTACCAATTATAGATTATTAAACTAGATTACCAATTAGAGGTAATTAACTAGATAACCAATTATAGGTAATTAAACTAGATTACGAATTTGAGGTAATTAAACTAGCTTACCAATTAAATGTACTTAAAATAAATTATCAATTAGAGGTAAGTAAACTAGTCTACCAATTATAGATTATTAAACTAGATTACCAATTAGAGGTAATTAACTAGAAAACCAATTATAGGTAATTAAACTAGATTACTGACGATTGTTAATTAAGCTAGATTACCGACGACTGGTAATTAAGCTTGATTATCGTCGACTGGTAATAAAACTAGATTACCGACGACTGTAATTAAAATCGGATTACCGACGACTGATTATTAAAATCGGATTACCGACGACTGATTATTAAAATCGGATTACCGACGACTAGTAATTAAAATCGGATTACCGACGACTAGTAATTAAAATCGGATTAATGACGACTGGTAATTAAGCTGGATTTCAGACAACTGGTAACTAAGCTATGTAATAGTTTATAATCATGTCTTGATAAGTGAAAATATCTGTTACTTCAGGCAGTTACTTTTTACACTTATGTTTTACGATTCCCTCCCATTGGACCGAAATCCCATTCAACCGAAAGCAAAGAAGAAATCCCGCACCTTGGGCGGTTTACGATAAGTGGAGATAGCCATGAATGGCTGCACTTAACGTTAGTGTACACTGCCTAGTTATTTCCGATAAAACGAAGTAGCAATGAGTTAACCGTGGAAACGGTTTTAAAGGCTTATGCAAATTAAAGGGAAAGCTAAAATAAGCCGTAAACCGTAACATTTTCTTTAATGTTACTTTAAAATGATACTTAAAACGAGAGATTTATATTTATATCAAGGTGAATATACATATTACACTATATTGTTGATTCTAAAATTTTATATTATGTTTTGCTTGTAATACAAGTTTACAGCAACAGAATCGAGGAAGAGACGTCCTCCTAACCAAACCAAACCTAATATAACAGTAATGTTTTGAAAAAGGCATATTTTTTGAGAAGTCAATGAAGCTAAACATCAATATTTTGGAAAAGGCGTAACATTATTAATTGATTTACAAAATATTACTAAACTAACATAACCAAACCTAACCTAACATAACAGTAATGCTTTGGAAAAGGCATATTGTTGGAGAAGTCAACGAAGCTAAACATCAATATTTTGGAAAAGGCGTAACATTGTTAAATGATTTATAAAATATTACTAACCTAACTTAACCAAACCTAACCTAACATAACAGTAATGTTTTGGAAAAGGTATATTATTTGAGAAGTCAATGAAGCTAAACATCAATATTTTGGAAAAGGCGTAGCATTGCTAAATTATTTATAAAATATTACTAACCTAACCTAAACTAAACCGACCCTAACCTAACCTGTCCTAAATCAACGTCACCCCGTTGCATTGAAATCGATGGGATCTCCTTATCTTACGCAAATCCCAGTGGTTCGAAAACCCGCAGTTCCGCTAGTTTCTTATCTAGTTTGGCGTATTTCGGTTGAATGGGATTTCGGTTCATTGGGAATTCGGTCCATTGGGAAGATACCATGTTTTACACTTTCCGGTCTTTGTCTACAATGCCAGGTTTTATTAATCATGATAATGATTCTAACAAACAAAAGGGGCGCATTTCGTTTAGTTTCGAAATTGCCACGACTGACTGTTGTCGCTTCGATGAACGTAAAAATCTGTGAGCCTAGTAATGGTTTCATAGATATAAAAAGGCTCTTCGAGTACGTCGCATTAACCATTCGTCCACAACAGCTTGGTGTTAAGGAGGTCAAACAAACAATGAATATGACAACTGATGGTATCACAGGTATAAACATTTTATTTAAAACGCACTCGGCAGGATTCAAACCTGCGCGGGAACATCCCAACAGATATCTAGTCTGTCGCCTTAACCACTCGGCCACGACTGCTTGTGTTGTTCGAGACCACTCAAACACTTGTGCACTACTAAAGCTATCATTGGTATAAAAACGTTAGCTTAAACGTAGTCGGCAGGATTTGAACCTGCGCGGGAATATCCAAACAGATGTCGAGTCTGTCGCCTTAACCATTCGGCCAAGGCTGCATCTGGCCTATAATTGGTATAAAAATCGTAGCTCAAACGCAGTCGGTAGGATTCGATCGTATGATCTCGTAAAAAAAAAACAACAAAACTTAATTACCCGAAGTAATGCGCTTCATCACATGAGGAGAGAACAAAGGGTAATTTCACTACTGTTCGTTTCGTGTCATTCGGAGTTTCATAAGACACAGTTTTTTTCCGAATTTTAGTTATTTATTTTAATTATCTTCACGTTTTAGTCATGGTGAGAATGAAATTTCATATGAAAATGGCAACGAAAAAGGACCCACTCTCAAATGTTTTTACCTTAAAGAAAAATGGCGGCGACGAAGGGGGTTGAAAAGAGAAAAGAGCTATCTTAATGTCGATTTGAGGTGGAATTCATAAACGTCGGACGCAGCGCAATTTAGTACAGGGTGTCGTGCGCAAACGTCCTGCCTTTTGCGCACGACACCATTACTTCGCCTGTATTAAATTGCGTTGCGTCCGACGTTTATGGATTTCACCTTTGGCCGGCTATATCGCTGTCCAAATGATTGGATAGGGTTTGCGCGGCAATATCCCAACAGATTTCTTGTCTGTCGCCTTAACCACTAGGCCACGACTGCTTCTGTTAACGGAGACCACTCAAAAAATTGTGGAACTACTAAAGCTATCATTGGAATAAGTATGTTAGTTCGAACGCAGTCGACAGGATTCGAACCTGCGCGGGAACATCCCAACAGATTTCAAGTCTGTCGCCTTAACCACTCGTCCACGACAGCTTCGCTTAACCGAGACCACTCAAAAATTGTGGAACTACTAAAGCTATCATTGGAATAAGTATGTTAGTCCGAACCCAGTCGGCAGGATTAGAACCTGCACGGGAATATCCAGACAGATTTCAAGTCTGTCGCCTTAACAGTTCGGCCAGGACTGCTTCGGTTAAAAGAGACCACTCAAAAACCTGTGAAACCACTAAAGGAATTATTGAATTAAAAAATCTTTTCTCACCCGCAGTCGGCAGGATTCGCACCTGCGCGGGAACATCCCAACAGATTTCACGTCTGTCGCCTTTACCACTCGTCCACGACTGCTTCTGTTAACCGAGACCACTCAAAAAAGTGTGGAACTACTAAAGCTATCATTGAATAAGTATGTTAGTCCGAACCCAGTCGGCATGATTCGAACCTCCGCGGGAATATCCCAACAGATGTCGAGTCTGTCGCCTTAACCACTCGCCCACGACTGCTTCGATTAACAGAGACCACTCAGAAATCTGTGAAACCACTAATGGTATTATTGAAATAAAAAATCTTTGTTCAATCTCAGTCGGCAGGATTCGAACCTACGCGGGAATATCCCAACAGATTTCTAGTCTGTCGCCTTAACCACTCGGCCACGACTGCTTCTGTTAACCAAGACCAGTCAAAAAGGGTGGAACTACTAAAGCTATCATTGGAATAAGTATGCTAGCTCGAACGCAGTCGGCAGGATTCGAACCTGCGCGGGAATATCCCTACAGATTTCGAGTCTGTCGCCTTAACCACTCGTCCACGACTGCTTCGATTAACCGAGACTACTCAGAAATCTGTGAAACCACCAAAGGTATTATTGAAATAAAAAATCTATGCTCAATCGCAGTCGGCAGGATTCGAACCTGCGCGGGAATATCCCAACAGACTTCGAGTCTGTCGCCTTAACCACTCGGCCACGACTGCTTCTGTTAACGGAGACCACTCAAAAAGTGTGGAACTACTAAAGCTATCATTGGAATAAGTATGTTAGTTCGAACGCAGTCGGCAGGATTCGAACCTGCGCGGGAATATCCCAACAGATTTCAAGTCTGTCGCCTTAACCACTCGGTCACGACTGCTTCTGTTAACCGAGACCACTAAAAAATTGTGGAACTACTAAAGCTATCATTGGAATAAGTATGTGAGTTCGAACGCAGTCGGCAGGAATCGAACCTGCGAGGGAATATCCCAACAGATTTCGAGTCTGTCGCCTTAAGCACTCCTCCACGACTGTTTCGATTAACCGAGACTACTCAGAAATCTGTGAAACCACCAAAGGCATTATTGAATTAAAAAATCTTTGCTCAATCGCAGTCGGCAGGATTCGAACCTGCGCGGGAATATCCCAACAGATTTCTAGTCTGTCGCCTTAACCACTCGGCCACGACTGCTTCTGTTAAGCGAGTCCACTCAAAAAATTGTGGAACTACTAAAGCTATCATTGGAATAAGTATGAGTGTTCGAACGTAGTCGGCAGGATTCGAACCTGCGCGGGAGTATCCCAACAGATTTCAAGTCTGTCGCCTTAACCACTCGGCCACGACTGCTTCTATTAACCGAGACCACTAAAAAATTGTGGAACTACTAAAGCTATCATTGAAATAAGTACGTGAGTTCGAACGCAGTCGGCAGGATTCGAACCTGCGCGGAAATATCCCATCAGATTTCGAGTCTGTCGCCTTAACCACTCGGCCACGACTGCTGCTGTTAACTGAGACCACTCAAAAATCTGTGAAACTGCTAAAGGTATTATTGAAATAAAAAATCTTTGCTCAATCGCAATCGGCAGGATTCGAACCTGCGCGGGAATATCCCAACAGATTTCGAGTCTGTCGCCTTAACCACTCGGCCACGACTGCTTCTGTTAACAGAGACCACTCAAAAAGTGTGGAACTACTAAAGCTATCATTGGAATAAGTATGTTAGTTCGAACGCAGTCGGCAGGATTCGAACCTGCGCGGGAATATCCCAACAGACTTCAAGTCTGTCGCCTTAACCACTCGGCCACGACTGCTTCTGTTAACCGAGACCACTAAAAAATTGTGGAACTACTAAAGCTATCATTGGAATAAGTATGTGAGTTCGAACGCAATCGGCAGGAATCGAACCTGCGAGGGAATATCCCAACAGATTTCGAGTCTGTCGCCTTAAGCACTCGTCCACGACAGCTTCGATTAACCGAGACTACTCAGAAATCTGTGAAACCACCAAAGGTATTATTGAAATAAAAAATCTTTGCTCAATCGCAGTCGGCAGGATTCGAACCTGCGCGGGAATATCCCAACAGATTTCTAGTCTGTCGCCTTAACCACTCGGCCACAACTGCTTCTGTTAAGCGAGTCCACCCAAAAAATTGTGGAACTACTAAAGCTATCATTGGAATAAGTATGTGTGTTCGAACGCAGTCGGCAGGATTCGAACCTGCGCGGGAATATCCCAACAGATTTCTAGTCTGTCGCCTTGACAACTCGGCCACGACTGCTTCTGTTAACCGAGACCACTCAAAAAAGTGTGGAACTACTAAAGCTATTATTGGAATAAGAATGTTTGTTCGAACGCAGTCGGCAGGATTCGAACCTGCGCGGGAATATCCCAACAGATTTCAAGTCTGTCGCCTTAACCACTCGGCCACGACTGCTTCTGTTAACCGAGACCACTAAAAAATTGTGGAACTACTAAAGCTATCATTGGAATAAGTATGTGAGTTCGAACGCAGTCGGCAGGAATCGAACCTGCGAGGGAATATCCCAACAGATTTCACGTCTGTCGCCTTTACCACTCGTCCACGACTGCTTCTGTTAACCGAGACCACTCAAAAAAGTGTGGAACTACTAAAGCTATCATTGAATAAGTATGTTAGTCCGAACCCAGTCGGCATGATTCGAACCTCCGCGGGAATATCCCAACAGATGTCGAGTCTGTCGCCTTAAGCACTCGCCCACGACTGCTTCGATTAACAGAGACCACTCAGAAATCTGTGAAACCACTAATGGTATTAATCAAAAATGTCTTGATTAGAATCAAGACCTAAAAAGTATCGATAAGACTGAGGTTATCACTTGTCTGAATGATCAGATATTAATTTTTCTTTTTAATTGAAGCTTAAATGCATGCTTAAGAAAAAACAACGTTCCATTACCGTTTTCCGTTGAAATAAATTATTTTACTGGTAATCAAATTCAAAAATTTACTTATCTCGGCTTTTCGACCACAATTCCATTCCCCGAAAACATTTTATCATTACATTAATTACTTTATTTACGTGTCAAAATAGCCTATAAAAGAAGAAAAAACTGTAATAGCGGTCTGTTTGACCATGATAACAACCTTTTAAAAGTTGGAAGCACTATATAACCCTTTCGAGACTAACTGGACCTGAGCAAACTATAGCTTAACCTGCTACTAGTACGACCAGAGAGAATTGATGTAATCTGGAGTTGAAATTTCATCATGTGCGACCTGCGGCCCTGAAACTCTCCCATAGTCCCAATGTGTGTAGAACATATTTTTTTCGCTGTTATCTGCCAAAATCAATCTTTCTAGATAGTGCCGCCTGCTCACTTGAATTTTTCATGATATAATAAGGTTTGAATGAACAAAATTCTAGATTACTATTTTCACTACTATGTCCCTCTGCTAACTTGAAGCAAACTTTCCTCTCTTTCTGCAGCTCATTACCGGTGCATTCCCTTGACTTTCTGTTCGTTATAACTACTATCATGAATTTATTTATTTCAAACCAAAATATAAAAAAATGGATTCTTTTTCCTTTTGTGCTACTTAGAATTTTCAAATGTACTTAATGTTGTGCCGTGCCATATCAAATAGTCTCTGACCATTGTTAGAAACTAGAGATAGAAATTGGGCAGTAACACTGATCATGCCCTGAACTATGAGAAAGAACAATACGACGGTTGACTAAAGTACACTTGATATTACATCATTTTGCAAAACCGCGAGTAAAAATCTTACTGTCCCTATTCAATTTGGCGCCATTGGTTTTAGAATAATTAAAATGTTCCACTGCGAAGCGTGCCGGTCACAAATGGGGATGTAACGTCTTTAGGAACCTTTTAAAACGCAAAACCATACACGTACTCTCCCAAAAGTAATTAATGTAATGATAAAATGTTTTCGGGGAATGGAATTGTGGTCGAAAAGCCGAGATAAGTAAATTTTTGAAATTGATTACCAGTAAAATAATTTATTTCAACGGAAAACGGTAATGGAACGTTGTTTTTTCTTAAGCATGCATTTAAGTTTCAATTAAAAAGAAAAATTAATATCTGATCCTTCAGACAAGTGATAACCTCAGTCTTATCGATACTTTTTAGGTCTTGATTCTAATCAAGACATTTTTGATTAATATCTGTTCCTTCAGTCTTCATTTTAATTAAGAATGTTAAGAAACTGTTTTACATTTTCAAAATCTGCACTAAGCAGAAACATATATAAAGGGGACCATAACTTTAGCTCAATCAGACATTTATTTATAATGATACTTCGAAAATAAAACGTAAATCATTAAAAGTTTGTATTCCTATTGTAATTAGAATAATACATTTTTTACAATCATTTATTGAAACGCGAGGCGCCCCCCTAAAAATTCCACCTACCCACAAGCACCTACAAGCACCCGGGCAAAGCATCTACCCAAAAGTACCCGCAAGCACCCACAAGTATCCACAAGTACCTACAAGCACCCACAAGTACCCACAAGTACCTACAAGCACCCACAAGTACCCACAAGTACCTACTAGTACCCACAAGTACCTACAGGCACCCACAAGTACCTACAAGCACCCACAAGTACCTACAAGCACCCACAAGTACTACAAGCACCCACAAGTACCTACAAGCACCCACAAGTACCTACAAATACCTACAAATACCCACAATACCTACAAGCACCCACAATACCTACAAGCACCCACAAGTACCCAGAAGTACCTACAAGCACCCACAAGTACCCAGAAGTACCTACAAGCACCCACAAGTACCTACAAGCACCCACAAGTACCCACAAGTACCTACAAGCACCCACAAGTACCCGCAAGCACCCACAAGCACCTACAAACACCCACAAGTACCTACAAGTACTCGGGGCAAGCACCCACAAGTACCCGGGGCAAGCCCCCACAAGTACCCGGGGCAAGCCCCCACAAGTACTCGGGGCAAGAACCCACAAGTACCTACAAGCACCCACAAGTACTTACGAGTACCTACAAGTACTTACAAACACCCACAAGTACCTACATGAGCCGACAAGTACCTACAAGCACCCACAAGTACCTACGAGTACCTACAAGTACTTACAAACACCCACAAGTACCTACAAGTACCTACAAGCACTCACAAGTACCTACAAACACCCACAAGCACCTACAAACACCCACAAGTACCTACAAGCACCCACAAGTACCTACAAGCACCCACAAGTACCTACAAGCACTCTCAAGTGCCCACAAGTACAGTCCCCGACAAAAGTTTCTGGACATTTTCATTTGGCTGCCATTTTGTTCCTAATTGAGCTAAAGTAACAAAGTAGGACTTTCTAAATAGGTTTACTTCTCAAAAGTATATTAAAATTACAAATGACACTGTGGCGCTAATAGGGCGTTAGCCATAGCGGAAATAGTAAAGCCCCCCGATAATGACGTTACGAAATAATGCTTCAAATGGATCAATAATTCTATCGTTGCACGCGTCTTGTCACGTAGATTCCAAAACTGTTTTCAAATTGTAAATCTGTTCAGAAAATCAAAAGTTATGTCAAAAAATATGACGATCAAAACATTGGCAATTAAGCCTAACGATTATTTATTTTATCTATATCAACTTAGCACAGTAGTAAAACATTACGATCAGAAAAACAAGATGTTCCAATGCGAGAATTTTTAGTTTCACACTGACATATGAGAAATGAGAACTTATGAATTTGACTCAGTCTTCAGAAATGGAGGGTTGTTGGTGGTGGTTTGTAAACGTATAAATATTTAGAGATTTGGATATGTTTAATGATTTTTTATAATTTCCTAGTTGCTAATACAGTGGGTGAATATTTGGGGATAATTCTTTTGACGGATATTTTACGGCAGACGGCGTTATCTGTTGAATCGCTATTAAAAGTTGGACGAGTCGCGGTATTGGATGATGAACAGTGTTTCAAGAATATTCTTTGAGAAAGTTTAAGGAGCAAAATAGGTGGCATGACTAAAATACAGGTGTAACAGAGATAGTTTATGGAGCAAAATAGGTGGCATGACTAAAATCCAGGTGTAACAGAACTTATTATACGTTCGGAAAATAATGTTTGGACGCTTGAGAATTGGATGTTGAGAAATGCTCTGAAAATAATATTGTGGGAATAATATTTCGACGGCAAATTCAAGGATGGGTGAGAAGACATATTGTTCAATTCAAAGTGGATGAGAATGGTTTGAGTTATAATAATAATATATATACAGGTTAAATTATTCGCAAGTTCTTATGACATGAAAATATTTTACGACGTGGATAATTTTAACGTATTTCCCGCTTTCTCGGCTTTACTCTGCAAGTTTTCTTATTCCCAGCACATTTTAAACGTGACAACTATCCCTTTAAACTTTACTTAAGAATTTGGTTTTTTGAAAATTATGGCTGTTTTTGGAACATAGAGCAAAAAAGAGACAGAGGCCCTACAAACGATAAAAAACACAGCGTTTGCAATTGTGTCGTGTTTCAGCGAAGGTGCTCTATATATTTTTTAGCTTAGAGTAGACCAGTTTCAATGATCATCGGAAAAAAATCAGTTTCAATAGCCCATACATTTCCTGCTATAATAGAGTCGGTATGCGCCTTGGTTTGTGACATTGAGAATTTAATATCTCAATTTTACTATCGTTAATTTGGCAAAAAACTAAATTGAGTCTGCTTCCATTATTAACCTTGACTATTTGCCCTAAAATAATTTGATATTATTCTTTTGTAGTTTAAAGTTTACGTTTCATAATCTATATGGATAGAGGGACACTTAGATTTACACAATAATCTAAGACGCCTTGGATTTTTTACTTGAAATGAGAAATTTAACGGGCGCCCATGTATAGAGTTAAATACCATTTTCTTGCCCTGTCAAAGGTTGAAGCTTCTCCAAGGTTTTTCGGATAGAAATTTTATTTTATTTATGTATTTTTTCGCAGATGAAGTTTTACTGAAATTATATCATGAATATTTAGAAAAGAATTCATCTTGAATATTTAGGAGAATTCCAACTTGAATATTTAGAATAAAAAATCCATCTTCAATCTTTAGTATTTACAGAGTCGCAAAAAAGAACAACCGGCGTTGCCCATCGAGATATATTATTACATTTCAGGCCGCCATTTTTAACGAAGGTGGAAAGTCGAGCTTCAAAAGACATGAAGTCAGTCTTACGGAAATTGGGAACCAGTGTTTTAAATGTTATAGATTCGGTTGGAACACGTAGACGCCGCCATTTTTCAAGATGATGAGGAATTGAAAAAAATCTAAGAGCCCGCCTACTGCCTTTGAGTACCGACCCTGCACAATTTCATACCTCTAGGTAAAGCTGTTAGGACTCGGAGTAGAATATCAGTCAAATTGAAACTATAGATGTTAAGCATACAAGTTACTGAGGTTTAAATAGGTGTCCTTGTGATTTAAATTAAGATTTCGAGTTTAAAATTAAACTTGTTGTCTTAGATTAGTAGTGTCTTTCAAGTTTGAGTAATAAATGGTTTAGAGAACACTTTAGGACACGGGTTTGATTTGTTGGTTTTCGAGTATTGTTTCCGGTTGTAGTATACTTTTGACGGTTTATTTACTTTTGCTAAAAACGCAATAGAGGTTTGCGTGCAGTTCAATGTCGCCATTTCGGTTATTGGAAGTAATTAGGTTTTAAATAAGATCACCGGACAACTTTTGTAATGAATTTTAAAAGAACCATACGATCATATTTAATGCTTTTTTTATTAAAACTTGATCAATGAAAAAACAGTTGACATCGCCAGTTATTATTTCAGTTCTGGGAAAAACTTAAACTGAAATATAACAACACTATGATTGTTTTTAATTATAGGTCTGTTCTAGTTAAGTTTCTTCTCGAGTTTCTTAACCTACTTCTTGGAATCTCAGAAAACATTTTTTAAAAATAAAAATATATTCTTGATTTTAATCAAATGATTTTTTAAAAAAATCGCTTGATTTAAGTCAAACAACCCTGGAACAGAGCACACAAATTAGACACTCGAGCAGTTAGAATGTGTAGTCTTTACGAATGATAAACGTTTCGTCGTCGGGCGCAATGGCCAGGTAATTTTTTAGAGGATGGAATTGAACCAATTTATGCCCATCCAATCGAGCACTCGAAAGGCTTAATGTGGTTTAGTAGGGTAAAAGTCTTAAAACGGAAGTTAAAGAATGCCATTTTTTACAACTCAAATAATAGAATTTATATGTTGCTTTTCATAATTTCTCTATTAGGTGATGAAATGATCTTCAAAAAGCTGCGATATCAAATTATGAATGGTGCCGGGAGTGTGGCGCACTCCTGTAAGCCAAGCTTCTGGGCGTCAAAGTTTGAGGGAATAAGACACATGTCGGCGATCCTACCCTATATGTGCCGACTGCCCCGTGTCCGCCGGAGGTAACTTGACCCCCACACCCCGTCCGTCTCCTCCCAAGTAAACCTCATTTCCTTCCCCTGCTTACACACGTACTGAAACCTGTATAATCACATCCTTACCGAGGTCCACTGACCCACTCGCATTGAAACCTCCAAAAAAAAATTATGAATGGTTTTAGCATTTTTCAAATATTATAATTTTTACTAAGCGCTACTATTGCTATTTTAGAGGAAACCTTTTCGTATATTTCTATGTAAATATTGTAATAATATTGTAAAATATAATGTTTACCAAAAGTTCTACCGCTAAAAATTTTAAAAATCAATTTCTATTTATGTAAAATGGCGGATCTCAGTCTGTTTTTCCTTCCAAGGGTTTTTATCCTACTCGGTATCATAGGAGCATGGATAAAAAAATCCGCGTGAGAAAATTTGTTTTCACGCTATAGGATAGGCAACTCAACTATTTCTGACGACAGCTTATTCTGTATAATCTGATTCAGCTTGGGTCTCAATGTAACGTAGCTTTGTGCGTGATGACAAGAGACCAAGAAAATAATGATTCTCTGGAGTTAAAATATCCGCGAGTTTTAGCTCAAATGTATGGGCGGAAATTCTAGTAGGCTTCGAAAAAAGTTGAAGTGCCTCGACTGTCGAGTGTCGACTTCATAGTCGAGCCAGTGACTTTTAAAATGTCAAGTAATACAAATTTAGACTATTAGAGAAGGATGTTAGAGTTAGTATTATAAATATTCATTATGTTTCTAAATCTTTTGGGAGTCTCAACAAATAATTTTCGCTATTTTTAATAGCACAACGTTCCTTGATAATGTTTGAAGGACCCACCAATTGATTACAAACGACTATGCACGCATTTGAAACGAAAGCCTACAGGTCCGTGCATTTGAGGTAAAAATCTCGCTAATATTTATAATCCTTTTTTTTTCTTCGTCTCTTGTCAGCACGCACAAAGCTACATAACATAGAGACCTAGCTTTGAGCGTGCTAACAACCGAAGCTGAAAATAGAGTATATACAGAATAAGCTGCTGTCGGAGATCGGGGAGTTGCCTATCCTATAGCGCGAAAACAAATTTCCTCGCGCGCATTCTTTATCCAAAACAGAAGGTTGAAATTTAGCAAAGAGTTTCCTGAGACCTCGTGAATGGTATGAGTAATTCTAAAACTCCCACAAGTGTTCTTTCAGTGGTTAAACTTATTTTTCCCTTGAAATGAATGAAAGTCAACGAATTAATTAGAAATAGTCCAACGCCTGATCTATTGCACTACCGGATTGCTGAAGTGTTTCGGATTATATTGATATTGTATTTTTTTATGATGGGGATAATTATCGGGGGATTTTTCACTTTTCTCGGATAGAGTTAACAACCGAGGATTTTATCTGGGGATGGGGGATTTTGTACAATTTCAGTAATGGGAGATTATGCCTGGGGTTCTTTGTCTTGGAAGTGTTTAGTCCGTATACCCATGTGAATCGATAAAACCTAATAGCTATTTTTCAGTTCTAATATGTAAATCGAGATATTGAACAAGTTTTGAACACACTACCAACTGTTTATACGTCAATCAATCCTGTATCGCGTTTTTTGCATAAGTAAATAAACCGTCATAAGTATACTAACTTAAAAATTAGTACTGAAAGACCAATAAATCAAACCCATGTTCTACAATGTCCTATATACCATTTGTTACTCAAAATTCAAAGACACCACTAATCTAAGACATCGAGTTTTTTTACATTGGGAATTTCAATTTAAATCTTAAGGACGTCTAGGAAAGGTCAGACACTTTTAGCCTTAACATCTATAAAACCATTCGTTATAATTTTAAAATATTCAAGATGTATTTTTTTCCAAGTATTCATGATGCATTTTTTCTCTATATATTCATGAATAATTGTTTTCAAATATTCAAGATGGATTTTTCTAAATATTCAAGATGGATTTTTCTAAATATTCATGATAGATTTTTTCTTAGTTATCATGATTGATTTTTCTAAATTTTCATGATTAAATTCTTAAAAATGTTCATGATCACATTTTCAAAAATATTCATGATTAAATTTCTCCAAACATTCATGATAAAATTCCTGAATGTTTTCATTAGTGAATAAATGTAAATCGTAACATCATCTCCAACGTAGGCAGGCACTTGTTTACCGTGATTATACACTTTGGCGTGGTTGATGAATTAAGTGATTGCCATGCTGCAAGCTTAAAAAACAAGGCAGCCTACCTACTCGGAAATAAAATACAAAAGGTATTTTTTCCTCGTTTCATGAAGTCCAGCCCCTATTATTATGATGACTGTGTAAATTCCAGTGAACTACTTATATAGTTTTTTATATACACATTAAAAATCCATTTCATTCATTTTTTGAGGACTACTTTTTTAAATACAACGTTCTATAATTAACCTTAGATTTAACAAAAAATATTTGGCATTCTAAAAGTTAAAGAGATAGTTGTCTAATTTCAAAAGTGGTGGAAAAATTAAACTTCCAGACAAAAGGAGGAGTATTCGAATATCAATATTTTCATGCCATTAGGACAAGTGAGTCTTTTTAATTTAAATAATATAATAATTCGAACCATTATCTTCGGAGATTACCATCCATTTCAAAATGAAAATTAATATACGCATCCTTCTTCAAGAATTTGTCGTTGTTAGATTCTTCTCTAATTCATGTCATCGTGAATCTTCATTCCCGATTCTCCGCTATATTTCCATGGTAGACACCTCACCTATTCTGAAAACTGGAGTTCTGCCACGATATTTATTCTCCAAGCACTCAAAACATTTCCTAACAAAATCCAACCAAACATTTTTATACCGAAAAGACACCCAAACATTATTTACCGAAAAGACACAAAAACATTAATCATCGAAAACCCACCCACCCAGAAGCTACACAAAATATTTTATTCTTTAAGAGCTTAAAACATTTACTACAGAAAAGCCACAGAAGAATTCAACCCAAAACGCAAACTTCGCGCATTATAGAATATTTGCAAAATTTTTAATGTCGAAAATCCTTCCACTTTAGCAATCACAACTTGCTTATTATTCCAAATTCACAGACTTAACACTACCCTGCGCACAAATCCAAAATTTCTACTTTCCAAAGAGCCATCCAAAACCGTTATTTCTAAGTTGGAACCATATTGTCCTCTTAAAGTCGAAACCCTACTGGCAATTAACTAATAAATCGCCAAATTACTGAACGTAATTCTTAAAACCTCATTTCTATAATTTCAGAGTAAAACTATGCTATGGCTTGAACATCCTGTTTTTCTGATCGTAATGTTTAACTACTGAGCTAAGTTGATATAGAACAAATAAATAATCGTTAGGCTTATTTGCTATTGTTTTGAACGTCACGTTTTTTGTCATAACTTTTGATTTTCTGAACCGATTTACAATTTGAAAACAGTTTCGGATTCTACGTGACAAGACGCGTGCAACGATAGAATTATTGATGCATTTGAAGCATTATTTCGTAACGTCATTATCGGGGGGCTTTACTATTTCCGCTATGGCTAACGCCAGAAGTAAATGAACCGAAGTTACTTAAGACTCTAAAAACTGTCCAACACATTTGACATAACGCGGGGCTTTAAAAAAGCAGAACCTTTCATCCCCCCCTCGTCCTTCGCAGATTTATTGCAGAGGATTCTGGGACCAAAGACTATAAGTGACTGTGCCATTTAAGCCCGACTATATAGTCTTTGTTCCGGTATTTCAGTTGTTTTGAAAAAGTCGTCTGCTTGATCAAATTGATCTTGACGTCCAAGGCTTAGGCCTAGTACCTGTTGATTACTTGCCGTTTCGGAACTGTATACTTTGCAAATGTCTTTCCCTATTGGTTTTAAAGGTAATCCGGCATTGTGCTTAGATGAATTTCCCTCGGAATCGTCATTATTAGAATTAGATTTCACCGTTTTTTTAGTCAAAGATAAATCTCTTAAGAAACATTGCGTGGCAACGGTGGCTGTGTTTACACTATGCAAAGGCTTATCTTGAACTTTGATTTTTTGGCGAGGTTCGACTCTATTTGTTTCTATATGACACATTACCAATTTTTTTTTGTTGACCTTTCGCTTCTAAGTAAAAATTGCACTGGGTGCTAACATTTTTGAACGACAAAACCATATCTTATTTCAATTCTTCATCGATAAAGAATAAATCTTCTCCGAAGGAATCCGCCATTTTAAAATATACAAATTTCCGACAACCGACTTCCGTTTCCACACAGCGACCGTTTGGTGGCGTTTTTAGAATAACGGCGCTTGAGAATGGGGTGCAGGAATGGGGGTTAAATAAGGGGGATTATAAGTAACTTGTGTTTAACGAAGAAGCAATGGGACTCCAGTAACTTCGGTTCATTTACTTCTGCTAACGCCCTATTAGCGCCACAGTGTCATTTGTAATTTTAAAATAATCTTGAGAAGGCAACCTATCTAGAAAGTCCTATTTTGTTACTCTAGCTCAAATAGGAACAAAATGGCAGCCAAATGAAAATGTCCAGAAACTTTTGTCGGGGACTGTACCTACAAGTATCCACAAGTACCTACAAGCACTCACAAGTACCCACAAGTACCTACATGAACCCACAAGTACCTACATGCAACCACAAGTACCTACAAGCACCCACAAGTACCCACAAGCACTCACAAGTATCCACAAGTACCAACAAGCACCCACAAGTACCTACAAGCACCCACAAGTACCCACAAGCACTCACAAGTACCCACAAGTACCTACAAGCACTCACAAGTACCTACAAGCACTCACAAGTACCCAAAAGTACCTACAAGTACCCACAAGTATCTACATGCACCCACAAGTACCTACATGCACCCACAAGTACCTACATGCACCCACAAGTACCTACAAGCACCCATAAGTACCTATAAGCGCCCACAAGTACAACAAGCACCCACAAGTACCTACATGCACCCACAAGTACCTAAATGCACCCACAAGTACCTACAAGCACCTAAAAGTACCTACAAGCACCCACAAGTACCTACATGCACCCACAAGTACCTAAATGCACCCACAAGTACCTACAAGCACCCACAAGTACCTACAAGTACCCACAAGTACCCACAAGCACCCACAAGCACCTACAAGTACCCACAAGTACCCATAAGCACCAACAAGTACCGACAAGCATCCACAAGCACCCAAAAGTACCCACAAGTACCTACATGCACCCACAAGTACTAACAAGTACCCACAAGGTAATCAAGTTTAAATAGCTTTAACCTAAACAGAGAAAAGATAAAATGTCCATTAAGCTAGCTATTTGTTCTAAGAATTTGACTATAACCGCGGTAAAACGACCAAACTCGCTTCATACACTACATTACTCATGCTAAAATGTCGCAGGTTCCATAGTTTCAGGGTAAACCACGTAAGTCGGAGCATGTAATTAAAACTATGAAAAACAGTACTTAAACTTAATTTTTCTTGATGAAAAAAAATAGGCGCCAACTATGGATATGGGGCTTTCATTTAAAACCGTTTTCAAATCTATCTGACGTATAGTTTTTTTTGTAAGGGTATGGACAAAATTTGTAACTTTGGAAAATTTCCCATGTTATTTCTATGGGAAATTTCCAGTTTTTCGTCAAAATCTGTGATTAATTTTATGGAAATGAAAACCACCCTTAGCAACTTTATTTTTTATAAAATAAACTAATTAATGGATCTCTTTGAAATTTTAACCACATATTAAGGGTCCACATTGTAGTTCAGTGGATTTTTTCGAACCAATTAGTACAATACAAAAAAAAACTACATCCAAACAAAAAACCCTCCTTATACATTAAGAGCAGTATGAAGTCTTATCTAAGAGAGCTACCGCTCTCATAGAATTATTGAAATAAAAATTCTTTCCTCAAGCGAAGTCGGCAGGATTCGAAGCTGCGCGGGAATATCCCAACAGATTCCGAGTCTGTCGCCTTAACCACTCGGCCACGACTGCTGCTGTTAACTGAGACCACTCAAAAAAGTGTGGAACTACTAAAGCTATCATGGGAATAAGTATGTTAGTTCGAACGCAGTCGGCAGGATTCGAACCTGCGCGGGAATATCCCTACAGATTTCGAGTCTGTCGCCTTAAGCACTCGTCCACGACTGCTTCGATTAACCAAGACTACTCAGAAATCTGTGAAACCACCAAAGGTATTATTGAAATAAAAAATCTTTGCTCAATCGCAGTCGGCAGGATTCGAACCTACGCGGGAATATCCCAACAGATTTCTAGTCTGTCGCCTTAACCACTCGGCCACGACTGCTTCTGTTAACCGAGACCACTCAAAAATTGTGGAACTACTAAAGCTATCATTGGAATAAGTATGCTAGCTCGAACGCAGTCGGCAAGATTCGAACCTGCGCGGGAATATCCCTACAGATTTCGAGTCTGTCGCCTTAACCACTCGTCCACGACTGCTTCGATTAACCGAGACTACTCAGAAATCTGTGAAACCACCAAAGGTATTATTGAAATAAAAAATCTTTGCTCAATCGCAGTCGGCAGGATTCGAACCTGCGCGGGAATATCCCAACAGATTTCTAGTCTGTCGCCTTGACAACTCGGCCACGACTGCTTCTGTTAACCGAGACCACTCAAAAAAGTGTGGAACTACTAAAGCTATCATTGAATAAGTATGTTAGTCCGAACCCAGTCGGCATGATTCGAACCTCCGCGGGAATATCCCAACAGATGTCGAGTCTGTCGCCTTAACCACTCGCCCACGACTGCTTCGATTAACAGAGACCACTCAGAAATCTGTGAAACCACTAATGGTATTATTGAAATAAAAATTCTTTCCTCAAACGAAGTCGGCAGGATTCGAAGCTGCGCGGGAATATCCCAACAGATTCCGAGTCTGTCGCCTTAACCACTCGGCCACGACTGCTGCTGTTAACTGAGACCAATCAAAAAAGTGTGGAACTACTAAAGCTATCATGGGAATAAGTATGTGTGTTCGAACGCAGTCGGCAGGATTCGAACCTGCGCGGGAGTATCCCAACAGATTTCAAGTCTGTCGCCTTAACCACTCGGCCACGACTGCTTCTGTTAACCGAGACCACTTAAAAATTGTGGAACTACTAAAGCTATCATTGAAATAAGTACGTGAGTTCGAACGCAGTCGGCAGGATTCGAAAATGCGCGGAAATATCCCAACAGATTTCGAGCCTGTCGCCTAAACCACTCGGCCACGACTGCTGCTGTTAACTGAGACCACTCAAAAATCTGTGAAACTGCTAAAGGTATTATTGAAATAAAAAATCTTTGCTCAATCGCAATCGGCAGGATTCGAACCTGCGCGGAAATATCCCAACAGATTTCCAGTCTGTCGCCTTAACCACTCGGCCACTACTGCTGCTGTTAACTGAGACCACTCAAAAATCTGTGAAACTGCTAAAGGTATTATTGAAATAAAAAATCTTTGCTCAATCGCAATCGGCAGGATTCGAACCTGCGCGGGAATATCCCAACAGATTTCGAGTCTGTCGCCTTAACCACTCGGCCACGACTGCTTCTGTTAACGGAGACCACTAAAAAATTGTGGAACTACTAAAGCTATCATTGGAATAATTATGTTAGTTCGAACGCAGTCGGCAGGATTCGAACCTGCGCGGGAATATCCCTACAGATTTCGAGTCTGTCGCCTTAAGCACTCGTCCACGACTGCTTCGATTAACCAAGACTACTCAGAAATCTGTGAAACCACCAAAGGTATTATTGAAATAAAAAATCTTTGCTCAATCGCAGTCGGCAGGATTCGAACCTACGCGGGAATATCCCAACAGATTTCTAGTCTGTCGCCTTAACCACTCGGCCACGACTGCTTCTGTTAACCGAGACCACTCAAAAATTGTGGAACTACTAAAGCTATCATTGGAATAAATATGCTAGCTCGAACGCAGTCGGCAAGATTCGAACCTGCGCGGGAATATCCCTACAGATTTCGAGTCTGTCGCCTTAACCACTCGTCCACGACTGCTTCGATTAACCGAGACTACTCAGAAATCTGTGAAACCACCAAAGGTATTATTGAAATAAAAAATCTTTGCTCAATCGCAGTCGGCAGGATTCGAACCTGCGCGGGAATATCCCAACAGATTTCTAGTCTGTCGCCTTGACAACTCGGCCACGACTGCTTCTGTTAACCGAGACCACTCAAAAAAGTGTGGAACTACTAAAGCTATCATTGAATAAGTATGTTAGTCCGAACCCAGTCGGCATGATTCGAACCTCCGCGGGAATATCCCAACAGATGTCGAGTCTGTCGCCTTAACCACTCGCCCACGACTGCTTCGATTAACAGAGACCACTCAGAAATCTGTGAAACCACTAATGGTATTATTGAAATAAAAATTCTTTCCTCAAACGAAGTCGGCAGGATTCGAAGCTGCGCGGGAATATCCCAACAGATTCCGAGTCTGTCGCCTTAACCACTCGGCCACGACTGCTGCTGTTAACTGAGACCAATCAAAAAAGTGTGGAACTACTAAAGCTATCATGGGAATAAGTATGTGTGTTCGAACGCAGTCGGCAGGATTCGAACCTGCGCGGGAGTATCCCAACAGATTTCAAGTCTGTCGCCTTAACCACTCGGCCACGACTGCTTCTGTTAACCGAGACCACTTAAAAATTGTGGAACTACTAAAGCTATCATTGAAATAAGTACGTGAGTTCGAACGCAGTCGGCAGGATTCGAAAATGCGCGGAAATATCCCAACAGATTTCGAGCCTGTCGCCTAAACCACTCGGCCACGACTGCTGCTGTTAACTGAGACCACTCAAAAATCTGTGAAACTGCTAAAGGTATTATTGAAATAAAAAATCTTTGCTCAATCGCAATCGGCAGGATTCGAACCTGCGCGGAAATATCCCAACAGATTTCCAGTCTGTCGCCTTAACCACTCGGCCACTACTGCTGCTGTTAACTGAGACCACTCAAAAATCTGTGAAACTGCTAAAGGTATTATTGAAATAAAAAATCTTTGCTCAATCGCAATCGGCAGGATTCGAACCTGCGCGGGAATATCCCAACAGATTTCGAGTCTGTCGCCTTAACCACTCGGCCACGACTGCTTCTGTTAACGGAGACCACTAAAAAATTGTGGAACTACTAAAGCTATCATTGAAATAATTTTGTTAGTTCGAACGCAGTCGGCAGGATTCGAACCTGCGCGGGAGTATCCCAACAGATTTGAAGTCTGTCGCCTTAACCACTCGGCCACGACTGCTTCTGTTAACCGAGACCACTAAAAAATTGTGGAACTACTAAAGCTATCATTGGAATAAGTATGTGTGTTCGAACGCAGTCGGCAGGATTCGAACCTAGGCGGGAATATCCCAACACATTTCTAGTCTGTCGCCTTGACAACTCGGCCACGACTGCTTCTGTTAACCGAGACCACTCAAAAAAGTGCCGAACTACTAAAGCTATTATAGGAATAAGAATGTTTGTTCGAACGCAGTCGGCAGGATTCGAACCTGCGCGGGAATATCCCAACAGATTTCAAGTCTGTCGCCTTAACCACTCGGCCACGACTGCTTCTGTTAACCGAGACCACTAAAAAATTGTGGAACTACTAAAGCTATCATTGGAATAAGTATGTGTGTTCGAACGCAGTCGGCAGGATTCGAACCTGCGCGGGAATATCCCAACACATTTCTAGTCTGTCGCCTTGACAACTCGGCCACGACTGCTTCTGTTAACCGAGACCACTCAAAAAAGTGCCGAACTACTAAAGCTATTATAGGAATAAGAATGTTTGTTCGAACGCAGTCGGCAGGATTCGAACCTGCGCGGGAATATCCCAACAGATTTCAAGTCTGCCGCCTTAACCACTCGGCCACGACTGCTTCTGTTAACCGAGACCACTAAAAAATTGTGGAACTACTAAAGCTATCATTGGAATAAGTATGTGAGTTCAAACGCAGTCGGAAGGAATCGAACCTGCGTGGGAATATCCCAACAGATTTCGAGTCTGCCGCCTTAACCACTCGTCGACGACTGCTTCGATTAACCGAGACTACTCAGAAATCTGTGAAACCACCAAAGGTATTATTGAAATAAAAAATCTTTGCTCAATCGCAGTCGGCAGGATTCGAACCTGCGCGGGAATATTCCAACAGGTTTCTAGTCTGTCGCCTTAACCACTCGGCCACGACTGCTTCTGTTAAGCGATTCCACTCAAAAAATTGTGGAACTACTAAAGCTATCATTGGAATAAGTATGTGTGTTCGAACGCAGTCGGTAGGAATCGAACCTGCGCGGGAATATCCCAACAGATTTCAAGTCTGTCGCCTTAACCACTCGGCCACGACTGCTTCTGTTAACCGAGACCACTAAAAAATTGTGGAACTACTAAAGCTATCATTGGAATAAGTATGTGTGTTCGAACGCAGTCGGCAGGATTCGAACCTGCGCGGGAATATCCCAACACATTTCTAGTCTGTCGCCTTGACAACTCGGCCACGACTGCTTCTGTTAACCGAGACCACTCAAAAAAGTGCCGAACTACTAAAGCTATTATAGGAATAAGAATGTTTGTTCGAACGCAGTCGGCAGGATTCGAACCTGCGCGGGAATATCCCAACAGATTTCAAGTCTGTCACCTTAACCACTCGGCCACGACTGCTTCTGTTAACCGAGACCACTAAAAAATTGTGGAACTACTAAAGCTATCATTGGAATAAGTATGTGAGTTCAAACGCAGTCGGCAGGAATCGAACCTGCGAGGGAATATCCCAACAGATTTCGAGTCTGTCGCCTTAACCACTCGTCGACGACTGCTTCGATTAACCGAGACTACTCAGAAATCTGTGAAACTGCTAAAGGTATTATTGAAATAAAAAATCTTTGCTCAATCGCAATCGGCAGGATTCGAACCTGCGCGGAAATATCCCAACAGATTTCCAGTCTGTCGCCTTAACCACTCGGCCACTACTGCTGTTGTTAACTGAGACCACTCAAAAATCTGTGAAACTGCTAAAGGTATTATTGAAATAAAAAATCTTTGCTCAATCGCAATCGGCAGGATTCGAACCTGCGCGGGAATATCCCAACAGATTTCGAGTCTGTCGCCTTAACCACTCGGCCACGACTGCTTCTGTTAACGGAGACCACTCAAAAAGTGTGGAACTACTAAAGCTATCATTGGAATAATTATGTTAGTTCGAACTCAGTCGGCAGGATTCGAACCTGCGCGGGAGTATCCCAACAGATTTCAAGTCTGTCGCCTTAACCACTCGGCCACGACTGCTTCTGTTAACCGAGACCACTAAAAAATTGTGGAACTACTAAAGCTATCATTGGAATAAGTATGTGTGTTCGAACGCAGTCGGCAGGATTCGAACCTGCGCGGGAATATCCCAACACATTTCTAGTCTGTCGCCTTGACAACTCGGCCACGACTGCTTCTGTTAACCGAGACCACTCAAAAAAGTGCCGAACTACTAAAGCTATTATAGGAATAAGAATGTTTGTTCGAACGCAGTCGGCAGGATTCGAACCTGCGCGGGAATATCCCAACAGATTTCAAGTCTGCCGCCTTAACCACTCGGCCACGACTGCTTCTGTTAACCGAGACCACTAAAAAATTGTGGAACTACTAAAGCTATCATTGGAATAAGTATGTGAGTTCAAACGCAGTCGGAAGGAATCGAACCTGCGTGGGAATATCCCAACAGATTTCGAGTCTGCCGCCTTAACCACTCGTCGACGACTGCTTCGATTAACCGAGACTACTCAGAAATCTGTGAAACCACCAAAGGTATTATTGAAATAAAAAATCTTTGCTCAATCGCAGTCGGCAGGATTCGAACCTGCGCGGGAATATTCCAACAGGTTTCTAGTCTGTCGCCTTAACCACTCGGCCACGACTGCTTCTGTTAAGCGATTCCACTCAAAAAATTGTGGAACTACTAAAGCTATCATTGGAATAAGTATGTGTGTTCGAACGCAGTCGGTAGGAATCGAACCTGCGCGGGAATATCCCAACAGATTTCAAGTCTGTCGCCTTAACCACTCGGCCACGACTGCTTCTGTTAACCGAGACCACTAAAAAATTGTGGAACTACTAAAGCTATCATTGGAATAAGTATGTGTGTTCGAACGCAGTCGGCAGGATTCGAACCTGCGCGGGAATATCCCAACACATTTCTAGTCTGTCGCCTTGACAACTCGGCCACGACTGCTTCTGTTAACCGAGACCACTCAAAAAAGTGCCGAACTACTAAAGCTATTATAGGAATAAGAATGTTTGTTCGAACGCAGTCGGCAGGATTCGAACCTGCGCGGGAATATCCCAACAGATTTCAAGTCTGTCACCTTAACCACTCGGCCACGACTGCTTCTGTTAACCGAGACCACTAAAAAATTGTGGAACTACTAAAGCTATCATTGGAATAAGTATGTGAGTTCAAACGCAGTCGGCAGGAATCGAACCTGCGAGGGAATATCCCAACAGATTTCGAGTCTGTCGCCTTAACCACTCGTCGACGACTGCTTCGATTAACCGAGACTACTCAGAAATCTGTGAAACCACCAAAGGTATTATTGAAATAAAAAATCTTTGCTCAATCGCAGTCGGCAGGATTCGAACCTGCGCGAGAATATTCCAACAGGTTTCTAGTCTGTCGCCTTAACCACTCGGCCACGACTGCTTCTGTTAAGCGATTCCACTCAAAAAATTGTGGAACTACTAAAGCTATCATTGGAATAAGTATGTGTGTTCGAACGCAGTCGGCAGGATTCGAACCTGCGCGGGAATATCCCAACAGATTTCAAGTCTGTCGCCTTAACCACTCGGCCACGACTGCTTCTGTTAACCGAGACCACTAAAAAATTGTGGAACTACTAAAGCTATCATTGGAATACGTATGTGAGTTCGAACGCAGTCGGCAGGAATCGAACCTGCGAGGGAATATCCCAACAGATTTCAAGTCTGTCGCCTTAACCACTCGTCCACGACTGCTTCGATTAACCGAGACTACTCAGAAATCTGTGAAACAACCAAAGGTATTATTGAAATAAAAAATCTTTGCTCAATCGCAGTCGGCAGGATTCGAACCTGCGCGGGAATATCCCAAAAGATTTCTAGTCTGTCGCCTTAACCACTCGGCCACGTCTGCTTCTGTTAAGCGAGTCCACTCAAAAAATTGTGGAACTACTAAAGCTATCATTGGAATAAGTATGTGTGTTCGAACGCAGTCGGCAGGATTCGAACCTGCGCGGGAGTATCCCAACAGATTTCAAGTCTGTCGCCTTAACCACTCGGCCACGACTGCATCTGTTAACCGAGACCACTTAAAAATTGTGGAACTACTAAAGCTATCATTGAAATAAGTACGTGAGTTCGAACGCAGTCGGCAGGATTCGAAAATGCGCGGAAATATCCCAACAGATTTCGAGTCTGTCGCCTTAACCACTCGGCCACGACTGCTGCTGTTAGCTGAGACCACTCAAAAATCTGTGAAACTGCTAAAGGTATTATTGAAATAAAAAATCTTTGCTCAATCGCAATCGGCAGGATTCGAACCTGCGCGGAAATATCCCAACAGATTTCCAGTCTGTCGCCTTAACCACTCGGCCACTACTGCTGCTGTTAACTGAGACCACTCAAAAATCTGTGAAACTGCTAAAGGTATTATTGAAATAAAAAATCTTTGCTCAATCGCAATCGGCAGGATTCTAACCTGCGCGGGAATATCCCAACAAATTTCGAGTCTGTCGCCTTAACCACTCGGCCACGACTGCTTCTGTTAACGGAGACCACTCAAAAAGTGTGGAACTACTAAAGCTATCATTGGAATAATTATGTTAGTTCGAACGCAGTCGGCAGGATTCGAACCTGCGCGGGAGTATCCCAACAGATTTCAAGTCTGTCGCCTTAACCACTCGGCCACGACTGCTTCTGTTAACCGAGACCACTAAAAAATTGTGGAACTACTAAAGCTATCATTGGAATAAGTATGTGTGTTCGAACGCAGTCGGCAGGATTCGAACCTGCGCGGGAATATCCCAACACATTTCTAGTCTGTCGCCTTGACAACTCGGCCACGACTGCTTCTGTTAACGGAGACCAATCAAAAAGTGTGGAACTACTAAAGCTATCATTGGAATAAGTATATGAGTTCGAACGCAGTCGGCAGGAATCGAACCTGCGAGGGAATATCCCAACAGATTTCGAGTCTGGTGCCTTAAGCACTCGTCCACGACTGCTTCGATTAACCGAGACTACTCAGAAATCTGTGAAACCACCAAAGGTATTATTGAAATAAAAAATCTTTGCTCAATCGCAGTCGGCAGGATTCGAACCTGCGCGGGAATATCCCAACAGATTTCTAGTCTGTCGCCTTAACCACTCTGCCACAATGCTTCTGATAAGCGAGTCCACTCAAAAAATTGTGGAACTACTAAAGCTATCATTGGAATAAGTATGTGTGTTCGAACGCAGTCGGCAGGATTCGAACCTGCGCGGGAATATCCCAACAGATTTCAAGTCTGTCGCCTTAACCACTCGGCCACGACTGTTTCTGTTAACCGAGACCACTAAAAAATTGTGGAACTACTAAAGCTATCATTGGAATAAGTATGTGAGTTCGAACGCAGTCGGCAGGAATCGAACCTGCGAGGGAATATCCCAACAGATTTCGAGTCTGTTGCATTAAGCACTCGTCCACGACTGCTTCGATTAACCGAGACTACTCAGAAATCTGTGAAACCACCAAAGGTATTATTGAAATAAAAAATCTTTGCTCAATCGCAGTCGGCAGGATTCGAACCTGCGCGGGAATATCCCAACAGATTTCTAGTCTGTCGCCTTAACCACTCGGCCACAACTGCTTCTGTTAAGCGAGTCCACTCAAAAAATTGTGGAACTACTAAAGCTATCATTGGAATAAGCATGTGTGTTCGAACGCAGTCGGCAGGATTCGAACCTGCGCGGGAATATCCCAACAGATTTCAAGTCTGTCGCCTTAACCACTCGGCCACGACTGCTTCTGTTAACCGAGACCACTAAAAAATTGTGGAACTACTAAAGCTATCATTGGAATAATTATGTTAGTTCGAACGCAGTCGGCAGCATTCGAACCTGCGCGGGAATATCCCAACAGATATCAAGTCTGTCGCCTTAACCACTCGGCCACGACTGCTTCTGTTAACCGAGACCACTAAAAAATTGTGGAACTACTAAAGCTATCATTGAAATAAGTACGTGAGTTCGAACGCAGTCGGCAGGATTCGAACCTGCGCGGAAATATCCCAACAGATTTCGAGTCTGTCGCCTTAACCACTCGGCCACGACTGCTGCTGTTAACTGAGACCACTCAAAAATCTGTGAAACTGCTAAAGGTATTATTGAAATAAAAAATCTTTGCTCAATCGCAATCGGCAGGATTCGAACCTGCGCGGGAATATCCCAACAGATTTCGAGTTTGTCGCCTTAACCACTCGGCCACGACTGCTTCTGTTAACGGAGACCAATCAAAAAGTGTGGAACTACTAAAGCTATCATTGGAATAAGTATGTTAGTTCGAACGCAGTCGGCAGGATTCGAACCTGCGCGTGAATATCCCAACAGATTTCAAGTCTGTCGCCTTAACCACTCGGCCACAACTGCTTCTGTTAAGCGAGTCCACTCAAAAAATTGTGGAACTACTAAAGCTATCATTGGAATAAGTATGTGAGTTCGAACGCAGTCGGCAGGAATCGAACCTGCGAGGGAATATCCCAACAGATTTCGAGTCTGTCGCCTTAAGCACTCGTCCACGACTGCTTCGATTAACCGAGACTACTCAGAAATCTGTGAAACCACCAAAGGTATTATTGAAATAAAAAATCTTTGCTCAATCGCAGTCGGCAGGATTCGAACCTGCGCGGTAATATCCCAACAGATTTCTAGTCTGTCGCCTTAACCACTCGGCCACGACTGCTTCTGTTAAGCGATTCCACTCAAAAAATTGTGGAACTACTAAAGCTATCATTGGAATAAGTATGTGTGTTCGAACGCAGTCGGCAGGATTCGAACCTGCGCGGGAATATCCCAACAGATTTCTAGTCTGTCGCCTTGACAACTCGGCGACGACTGCTTCTGTTAACCGAGACCACTCTAAAAAGTGTGGAACTACTAAAGCTATTATTGGAATAAGAATGTTTGTTCGAACGCAGTCGGCAGGATTCGAACCTGCGCGGGAATATCCCAAGAGATTTCAAGTCTGTCGCCTTAACCACTCGGCCACGACTGCTTCTGTTAACCGAGACCACTAAAAAATTGTGGAACTACTAAAGCTATCATTGGAATAAGTATGTGAGTTCGAACGCGGTCGGCAGGAATCGAACCTGCGAGGGAATATCCCAACAGATTTCGAGTCTGTTGCCTTAAGCACTCGTCCACGACTGCTTCGATTAACCGAGACTACTCAGAAATCTGTGAAACCACCAAAGGTATTATTGAAATAAAAAATCTTTGCTCAATCGCAGTCGGCAGGATTCGAACCTGCGCGGGAATATCCCAACAGATTTCTAGTCTGTCGCCTTAACCACTCGGCCACAACTGCTTCTGTTAAGCGATTCCACTCAAAAAATTGTGGAACTACTAAAGCTATCATTGGAATAAGTATGTGTGTTCGAACGCAGTCGGCAGGATTCGAACCTGCGCGGGAATATCCCAACAGATTTCTAGTCTGTCGCCTTGACAACTCGGCGACGACTGCTTCTGTTAACCGAGACCACTCAAAAAAGTGTGGAACTACTAAAGCTATCATTGGAATAAGCATGTGTGTTCGAACGCAGTCGGCAGGATTCGAACCTGCGCGGGAATATCAAAACAGATTTCTAGTCTGTCGCATTGACAACTCGGCCACGACTGCTTCTGTTAACCGAGACCACTCAAAAAAGTGTGGAACTACTAAAGCTATTATTGGAATAAGAATGTTTGTTCGAACGCAGTCGGCAGGATTCGAACCTGCGCGGGAATATCCCAACAGATTTCAAGTCTGTCGCCTTAACCACTCGGCCACGACTGCTTCTGTTAACCGAGACCACTAAAAAATTGTGGAACTACTAAAGCTATCATTGGAATAATTATGTTAGTTCGAACGCAGTCGGCAGCATTCGAACCTGCGCGGGAATATCCCAACAGATATCAAGTCTGTCGCCTTAACCACTCGGCCACGACTGCTTCTGTTAACCGAGACCACTAAAAAATTGTGGAACTACTAAAGCTATCATTGAAATAAGTACGTGAGTTCGAACGCAGTCGGCAGGATTCGAACCTGCGCGGAAATATCCCAACAGATTTCGAGTCTGTCGCCTTAACCACTCGGCCACGACTGCTGCTGTTAACTGAGACCACTCAAAAATCTGTGAAACTGCTAAAGGTATTATTGAAATAAAAAATCTTTGCTCAATCGCAATCGGCAGGATTCGAACCTGCGCGGGAATATCCCAACAGATTTCGAGTTTGTCGCCTTAACCACTCGGCCACGACTGCTTCTGTTAACGGAGACCAATCAAAAAGTGTGGAACTACTAAAGCTATCATTGGAATAAGTATGTTAGTTCGAACGCAGTCGGCAGGATTCGAACCTGCGCGTGAATATCCCAACAGATTTCAAGTCTGTCGCCTTAACCACTCGGCCACAACTGCTTCTGTTAAGCGAGTCCACTCAAAAAATTGTGGAACTACTAAAGCTATCATTGGAATAAGTATGTGAGTTCGAACGCAGTCGGCAGGAATCGAACCTGCGAGGGAATATCCCAACAGATTTCGAGTCTGTCGCCTTAAGCACTCGTCCACGACTGCTTCGATTAACCGAGACTACTCAGAAATCTGTGAAACCACCAAAGGTATTATTGAAATAAAAAATCTTTGCTCAATCGCAGTCGGCAGGATTCGAACCTGCGCGGTAATATCCCAACAGATTTCTAGTCTGTCGCCTTAACCACTCGGCCACGACTGCTTCTGTTAAGCGATTCCACTCAAAAAATTGTGGAACTACTAAAGCTATCATTGGAATAAGTATGTGTGTTCGAACGCAGTCGGCAGGATTCGAACCTGCGCGGGAATATCCCAACAGATTTCTAGTCTGTCGCCTTGACAACTCGGCGACGACTGCTTCTGTTAACCGAGACCACTCTAAAAAGTGTGGAACTACTAAAGCTATTATTGGAATAAGAATGTTTGTTCGAACGCAGTCGGCAGGATTCGAACCTGCGCGGGAATATCCCAAGAGATTTCAAGTCTGTCGCCTTAACCACTCGGCCACGACTGCTTCTGTTAACCGAGACCACTAAAAAATTGTGGAACTACTAAAGCTATCATTGGAATAAGTATGTGAGTTCGAACGCAGTCGGCAGGAATCGAACCTGCGAGGGAATATCCCAACAGATTTCGAGTCTGTTGCCTTAAGCACTCGTCCACGACTGCTTCGATTAACCGAGACTACTCAGAAATCTGTGAAACCACCAAAGGTATTATTGAAATAAAAAATCTTTGCTCAATCGCAGTCGGCAGGATTCGAACCTGCGCGGGAATATCCCAACAGATTTCTAGTCTGTCGCCTTAACCACTCGGCCACAACTGCTTCTGTTAAGCGATTCCACTCAAAAAATTGTGGAACTACTAAAGCTATCATTGGAATAAGTATGTGTGTTCGAACGCAGTCGGCAGGATTCGAACCTGCGCGGGAATATCCCAACAGATTTCTAGTCTGTCGCCTTGACAACTCGGCGACGACTGCTTCTGTTAACCGAGACCACTCAAAAAAGTGTGGAACTACTAAAGCTATTATTGGAATAAGAATGTTTGTTCGAACGCAGTCGGCAGGATTCGAACCTGCGCGGGAATATCCCAAGAGATTTCAAGTCTGTCGCCTTAACCACTCGGCCACGACTGCTTCTGTTAACCGAGACCACTAAAAAATTGTGGAACTACTAAAGCTATCATTGGAATAAGTATGTGAGTTCGAACGCAGTCGGCAGGAATCGAACCTGCGAGGGAATATCCCAACAGATTTCGAGTCTGTCGCCTTAAGCACTCGTCCACGACTGCTTCGATTAACCGAGACTACTCAGAAATCTGTGAAACCACAAAGGTATTATTGAAATAAAAAATCTTTGCTCAATCGCAGTCGGCAGGATTCGAACCTGCGCGGTAATATCCCAACAGATTTCTAGTCTGTCGCCTTAACCACTCGGCCACGACTGCTTCTGTTAAGCGATTCCACTCAAAAAATTGTGGAACTACTAAAGCTATCATTGGAATAAGTATGTGTGTTCGAACGCAGTCGGCAGGATTCGAACCTGCGCGGGAATATCCCAACAGATTTCTAGTCTGTCGCCTTGACAACTCGGCGACGACTGCTTCTGTTAACCGAGACCACTCTAAAAAGTGTGGAACTACTAAAGCTATTATTGGAATAAGAATGTTTGTTCGAACGCAGTCGGCAGGATTCGAACCTGCGCGGGAATATCCCAAGAGATTTCAAGTCTGTCGCCTTAACCACTCGGCCACGACTGCTTCTGTTAACCGAGACCACTAAAAAATTGTGGAACTACTAAAGCTATCATTGGAATAAGTATGTGAGTTCGAACGCAGTCGGCAGGAATCGAACCTGCGAGGGAATATCCCAACAGATTTCGAGTCTGTTGCCTTAAGCACTCGTCCACGACTGCTTCGATTAACCGAGACTACTCAGAAATCTGTGAAACCACCAAAGGTATTATTGAAATAAAAAATCTTTGCTCAATCGCAGTCGGCAGGATTCGAACCTGCGCGGGAATATCCCAACAGATTTCTAGTCTGTCGCCTTAACCACTCGGCCACAACTGCTTCTGTTAAGCGATTCCACTCAAAAAATTGTGGAACTACTAAAGCTATCATTGGAATAAGTATGTGTGTTCGAACGCAGTCGGCAGGATTCGAACCTGCACGGGAATATCCCAACAGATTTCTAGTCTGTCGCCTTGACAACTCGGCGACGACTGCTTCTGTTAACCGAGACCACTCAAAAAAGTGTGGAACTACTAAAGCTATTATTGGAATAAGAATGTTTGTTCGAACGCAGTCGGCAGGATTCGAACCTGCGCGGGAATATCCCAAGAGATTTCAAGTCTGTCGCCTTAACCACTCGGCCACGACTGCTTCTGTTAACCGAGACCACTAAAAAATTGTGGAACTACTAAAGCTATCATTGGAATAAGTATGTGAGTTCGAACGCAGTCGGCAGGAATCGAACCTGCGAGGGAATATCCCAACAGATTTCGAGTCTGTTGCCTTAAGCACTCGTCCACGACTGCTTCGATTAACCGAGACTACTCAGAAATCTGTGAAACCACCAAAGGTATTATTGAAATAAAAAATCTTTGCTCAATCGCAGTCGGCAGGATTCGAACCTGCGCGGGAATATCCCAACAGATTTCTAGTCTGTCGCCTTAACCACTCGGCCACAACTGCTTCTGTTAAGCGAGTCCACTCAAAAAATTGTGGAACTACTAAAGCTATCATTGGAATAAGCATGTGTGTTCGAACGCAGTCGGCAGGATTCGAACCTGCGCGGGAATATCAAAACAGATTTCTAGTCTGTCGCATTGACAACTCGGCCACGACTGCTTCTGTTAACCGAGACCACTCAAAAAAGTGTGGAACTACCAAAGCTATTATTGGAATAAGAATGTTTGTTCGAACGCAGTCGGCAGGACTCGAACCTGCGCGGGAATATCCCAACAGATTTCAAGTCTGTCGCCTTAACCACTCGGCCACGACTGCTTCTGTTAACCGAGACCACTAAAAAATTGTGGAACTACTAAAGCTATCATTGGAATAAGTATGTGAGTTCGAACGCAGTCGGCAGGAATCGAACCTGCGAGGGAATATCCCAACAGATTTCGAGTCTGTCGCCTTAAGCACTCGTCCACGACTGCTTCGATTAACCGAGACTACTCAGAAATCTGTGAAACCACCAAAGGTATTATTGAAATAAAAAATCTTTGCTCAATCGCAGTCGGCAGGGTTCGAACCTGCGCGGGAATATCCCAACAGATTTCTAGTCTGTCGCCTTAACCACTCGGCCACGACTGCTTCTGTTAACCGAGACCACTCAAAAAAGTGTGGAACTACTAAAGCTATCATTGGAATAAGTATGTGTGTTCGAACGCAGTCGGCAGGATTCGAACCTGCGCGGGAATATCCCAACAGATTTCAAGTCTGTCGCCTTAACCACTCGGCCACGACTGCTTCTGCTAACCGAGACCACTAAAAAGTTGTGGAACTACTAAGCTATCATTGGAATAAGTATGTGAGTTCGAACGCAGTCGGTAGGAATCGAACCTGCGAGGGAATATCCCAACAGATTTCGAGTCTGTCGCCTTAAGCACTCGTCCACGACTGCTTCGATTAACCGAGACTACTCAGAAATCTGTGAAACCACCAAAGGTATTATTGAAATAAAAAATCTTTGCTCAATCGCAGTCGGCAGGGTTCGAACCTGCGCGGGAATATCCCAACAGATTTCTAGTCTGTCGCCTTAACCACTCGGCCACAACTGCTTCTGTTAAGCGAGTCCACTCAAAAAATTGTGGAACTACTAAAGCTATCATTGGAATAAGCATGTGTGTTCGAACGCAGTCGGCAGGATTCGAACCTGCGCGGGAATATCAAAACAGATTTCTAGTCTGTCGCATTGACAACTCGGCCACGACTGCTTCAGTTAACCGAGACCACTCAAAAAAGTGTGGAACTACTAAAGCTATCATTGGAATAAGTATGTGTGTTCGAACGCAGTCGGCAGGATTCGAACCTGCGCGGGAATATCCCAACAGATTTCAAGTCTGTCGCCTTAACCACTCGGCCACGACTGCTTCTGCTAACCGAGACCACTAAAAAGTTGTGGAACTACTAAGCTATCATTGGAATAAGTATGTGAGTTCGAACGCAGTCGGTAGGAATCGAACCTGCGAGGGAATATCCCAACAGATTTCTAGTCTGTCGCCTTAACCACTCGGCCACGACTGCTTCTGTTAACCGAGACCACTCAAAAAAGTGTGGAACTACTAAAGCTATCATTGGAATAAGTATGTGTGTTCGAACGCAGTCGGCAGGATTCGAACCTGCGCGGGAATATCCCAACAGATTTCAAGTCTGTCGCCTTAACCACTCGGCCACGACTGCTTCTGCTAACCGAGACCACTAAAAAGTTGTGGAACTACTAAAGCTATCATTGGAATAAGTATGTGAGTTCGAACGCAGTCGGCAGGAATCGAACCTGCGAGGGAATATCCCAACAGATTTCGAGTCTGTCGCCTTAAGCACACGTCCACGACTGCTTCGATTAACCGAGACTACTCAGAAATCTGTAAAACCACCAAAGGTATTATTGAAATAAAAAATCTTTGCTCAACCGCAGTCGGCAGGGTTCGAACCTGCGCGGGAATATCCCAACAGATTTCTAGTCTGTCGCCTTAACCACTCGGCCACGACTGCTTCTGTTAAGCGAGTCCACTCAAAAAATTGTGGAACTACTAAAGCTATCATTGGAATAAGTATGTGTGTTTGAACGCAGTCGGCAGGATTCGAACCTGCGCGGGAATATCGCTACAGATTTCGAGTCTGTCGCCTTAACCACTCGGCCACGACTGCTGCTGTTAACTGAGACCACTCAAAAATCTGTGAAACTGCTAAAGGTATTATTGAAATAAAAAATCTTTGCTCAATCGCAATCGGCAGGATTCGAACCTGCGCGGAAATATCCCAACAGATTTCTAGTCTGTCGCCTTAACCACTCGGCCACGACTGCTGCTGTTAACTGAGACCACTCAAAAATCTGTGAAACTGCTAAAGGTATTATTGAAATAAAAAATCTTTGCTCAATCGCAATCGGCAGGATTCGAACCTGCGCGGGAATACCCCAACAGATTTCGAGTCTGTCGCCTTAACCACTTGGCCACGACTGCTTCTATTAACCGAGACCACTCAAAAAAGCGTGGAACTACTAAAGCTATCATTGGAATAAGTATGTGTGTTCGAACGCACTCGGCAGGATTCGAACCTGCGCGGGAATATCCCTACAGATTTCTAGTCTGTCGCCTTGACAACTCGGCCACGACTGCTTCAGTTAACCGAGACCTCTCAAAAAAGTGTGGAACTACTAAAGCTATTATTGGAATAAGAATGTTTGTTCGAACGCAGTCGGCAGGATTCGAACCTGCGCGGGAATATCCCAACAGATTTCTAGTCTGTCGCCTTAACCACTCGGCCACGACTGCTTCTGTTATGAGATTCCACTCAAAAAATTGTGGAACTACTAAAGCTATCATTGGAATAAGTATGTGTGTTCGAACACAGACGGCAGGACTCGAACCTGCGCGGGAATATCCCAACAGATTTCAAGTCTGTCGCCTTAACCACTCGGCCACGACTGCTGCTGTTAACTGAGACCACTCAAAAATCTGTGAAACTGCTAAAGGTATTATTGAAATAAAAAATCTTTGCTCAATCGCAATCGGCAGGATTCGAACCTGCGCGGGAATATCCCAACAGATTTCTAGTCTGTCGCCTTGACAACTCGGCCACGACTGCTTCTGTTAACCGAGACCACTCAAAAAAGTGTGGAACTACTAAAGCTTTTATTGGAATAAGAATGTTTGTTCGAACGCAGTCGGCAGGATTCGAACCTGCGCGGGAATATCCCAACAGATTTCGAGTCTGTCGCCTTAAGCACTCGTCCACGACTGCTTCGATTAACCGAGACTACTCAGAAATCTGTGAAACCACCAAAGGTATTATTGAAATAAAAAATCTTTGCTCAACCGCAGTCGGCAGGGTTCGAACCTGCGCGGGAATATCCCAACAGATTTCTAGTCTGTCGCCTTAACCACTCGGCCACGACTGCTTCTGTTAAGCGAGTCCACTCAAAAAGTTGTGGAACTACTACAGCTATCATTGGAATAAGTATGTGTGTTTGAACGCAGTCGGCAGGATTCGAACCTGCGCGGAAATATCCCAACAGATTTCGAGTCTGTCGCCTTAACTACTCGGCCACGACTGCTGCTGTTAACTGAGACCACTCAAAAATCTGTGAAACTGCTAAAGGTATTATTGAAATAAAAAATCTTTGCTCAATCGCAATCGGCAGGATTCGAACCTGCGCGGGAATATCCCAACAGATTTCGAGTCTGTCGCCTTAACCACTCGGCCACGACTGCTGCTGTTAACTGAGACCACTCAAAAATCTGTGAAACTGCTAAAGGTATTATTGAAATAAAAAATCTTTGCTCAATCGCAATCGGCAGGATTCGAACCTGCGTGGAAATATCCCAACAGATTTCGAGTCTGTCGCCTTAACCACTCGGCCACGACTGCTGCTGTTAACTGAGACCACTCAAAAATCTGTGAAACTGCTAAAGGTATTATTGAAATAAAAAATCTTTGCTCAATCGCAATCGGCAGGATTCGAACCTGCGCGGGAATATCCCAACAGATTTCTAGTCTGTCGCCTTGACAACTCGGCCACGACTGCTTCTGTTAACCGAGACCACTCAAAAAAGTGTGGAACTACTAAAGCTTTTATTGGAATAAGAATGTTTGTTCGAACGCAGTCGGCAGGATTCGAACCTGCGCGGGAATATCCCAACAGATTTCAAGTCTGTCGCCTTAACCACTCGGCCACGACTGCTTCTGTTAACCGAGTCCACTCAAAAAATTGTGGAACTACTAAAGCTATCATTGGATTAAGTATGTGTGTTTGAACGCAGTCGGCAGGATTCGAACCTGCGCGGAAATATCCCAACAGATTTCGAGTCTGTCGCCTTAACCACTCGGCCACGACTGCTTCTGTTAACGGAGACCACTCAAAAAGTGTGGAACTACTAAAGCTATCATTGGAATAAGTATAATAGTTCGAACGCAGTCGGCAGGATTCGAACCTGCGCGGGAATATCGCTACAGATTTCGAGTCTGTCGCCTTAACCACTCGTCCACGACTGGTTCGATTAACCGAGACTACTCAGAAATCTGTGAAACCACCAAAGGTATTATTGAAATAAAAAATCTTTGCTCAATCGCAGTCGGCAGGATTCGAACCTGCGCGGGAATATCCCAACAGATTTCTAGTCTGTCGCCTTAACCACTCGGCCACGACTGCTTCTGTTAAGCGAGTCCACTCAAAAAATTGTGGAACTACTAAAGCTATCATTGGAATAAGTATGTGTGTTCGAACGCAGTCGGCAGGATTCGAACCTGCGCGGGAGTATCCCAACAGATTTCAAGTCTGTGGCCTTAACCACTCGGCCACGACTGCTTCTGTTAACCGAGACCACTAAAAAATTGTGGAACTACTAAAGCTATCATTGAAATAAGTACGTGAGTTCGAACGCAGTCGGCAGGATTCGAACCTGCGCGGAAATATCCCAACAGATTTCGAGTCTGTCGCCTTAACCACTCGGCCACGACTTCTTCTGTTAAGCGAGTCCACTCAAAAAATTGTGGAACTACTAAAGCTATCATTGGAATAAGTATGTGTGTTCGAACGAAGTCGGCGGGATTCGAACCTGCGCGGGAATATCCCTACAGATTTCTAGTCTGTCGCCTTGACAACTCGGCCACGACTGCTTCTGTTAACCGAGACCACTCAAAAAAGTGTGGAACTACTAAAGCTATTATTGGAATAAGAATGTTTGTTCGAACGCAGTCGGCAGGATTCGAACCTGCGCGGGAATATCCCAACAGATTTCTAGTCTGTCGCCTTAACCACTCGGCCACGACTGCTTCTGTTAAGCGAGTCCACTCAAAAAATTGTGGAACTACTAAAGCTATCATTGGAATAAGAATGCGTGTTCGAACGCAGTCGGCAGGATTCGAACCTGCGCGGGAGTATCCCAACAGATTTCAAGTCTGTCGCCTTAACAACTCGGCCACGACTGCTTCTGTTAACCGAGACCACTAAATAATTGTGGAACTACAAAAGCTATCATTGAAATAAGTACGTGAGTTCGAACGCAGTCGGCAGGATTCGAACCTGCGCGGAAATATCCCAACAGATTTCGAGTCTTTCGCCTTAACCACTCGTCCACGACTGCTTCGATTAACCGAGACTACTCAGAAATCTGTGAAACCACCAAAGGTATTATTGAAATAAAAAATCTTTGCTCAATCGCAGTCGGCAGGATTCGAACCTGCGCGGGAATATCCCAACAGATTTCTAGTCTGTCGCCTTAACCACTCGGCCACGACTGCTTATGTTAAGCGAGTCCACTCAAAAAATTGTGGAACTACTAAAGCTATCATTGGAATAAGTATGTGTGTTCGAACGCAGTCGGCGGGATTCGAACTTGCGCGGGAGTATCCCAACAGATTTCAAGTCTGTCGCCTTAACCACACGGCCACGACTGCTTCTGTTAACCGAGACTAATAAAAAATTGTGGAACTACTAAAGCTATCATTGAAATAAGTACGTGAGTTCGAACGCAGTCGGCAGGATTCGAACCTGCGCGGAAATATCCCAACAGATTTCGAGTCTGTCGCCTTAACCACTCGGCCACGACTGCTGCTGTTAACTGAGACCACTCAAAAATCTGTGAAACTGCTAAAGGTATTATTGAAATAAAAAATCTTTGCTCAATCGCAATCGGCAGGATTCGAACCTGCGCGGGAATATCCCAACAGATTTCGAGTCTGTCGCCTTAACCACTTCGCCACGACTGCTTCTGTTAACGGAGTCCACTCAAAAAATTGTGGAACTACTAAAGCTATCATTGGAATAAGTATGTGTGTTTGAACGCACTCGGCAGGATTCGAACCTGCGCGGGAATATCCCTACAGATTTCTAGTCTGTCGCCTTGACAACTCGGCCACGACTGCTTCTGTTAACCGAGACCACTCAAAAAAGTGTGGAACTACTAAAGCTATTATTGGAATAAGAATGTTTGTTCGAACGCAGTCGGCAGGATTCGAACCTGCGCGGGAATATCCCAACAGATTTCTAGTCTGTCGCCTTAACCACTCGGCCACGACTGCTTCTGTTAAGCGAGTCCACTCAAAAAATTGTGGAACTACTAAAGCTATCATTGGAATAAGTATGTGTGTTCGAACGCAGTCGGCAGGAATCGAACCTGCGCGGGAATATCCCTACAGATTTCTAGTCTGTCGCCTTGACAACTCGGCCACGACTGCTTCTGTTAACCGAGACCACTCAAAAAAGTGTGGAACTACTAAAGCTATTATTGGAATAAGAATGTTTGTTCGAACGCAGTCGGCAGGATTCGAACCTGCGCGGGAATATCCCAACAGATTTCTAGTCTGTCGCCTTAACCACTCGGCCACGACTGCTTCTGTTAAGCGAGTCCACTCAAAAAATTGTGGAACTACTAAAGCTATCATTGGAATAAGTATGTGTGTTTGAACGCAGTCGGCAGGATTCGAACCTGCGCGGAAATATCCCAACAGATTTCGAGTCTGTCGCCTTAACCACTCGGCCACGACTGCTGCTGTTAACTGAGACCACTCAAAAATCTGTGAAACTGCTAAAGGTATTATTGAAAAAAAAATCTTTGCTCAATCGCAATCGGCAGGATTCGAACCTGCGCGGGAATATCCCAACAGATTTCGAGTCTGTCGCCTTAACCACTCGGCCACGACTGCTTCTGTTAACGGAGACCACTCAAAAAGTGTGGAACTACTAAAGCTATCATTGGAATAAGTATGTTAGTTCGAACGCAGTCGGCAGGATTCGAACCTGCGCGGGAATATCGCTACAGATTTCGAGTCTGTCGCCTTAACCACTCGTCCACGACTGCTTCGATTAACCGAGACTACTCAGAAATCTGTGAAACCACCAAAGGTATTATTGAAATAAAAAATCTTTGCTCAATCGCAGTCGGCAGGATTCGAACCTGCGCGGGAATATCCCAACAGATTTCTAGTCTGTCACCTTAACCACTCGGCCACGACTGCTTCTGTTAAGCGAGTCCACTCAAAATATTGTAGAACTACTAAAGCTATCATTGGAATAAGTATGTGTGTTCGAACGCAGTCGGCAGGATTCGAACCTGCGCGGGAGTATCCCAACAGATTTCAAGTCTGTGGCCTTAACCACTCGGCCACGACTGCTTCTGTTAACCGAGACCACTAAAAAATTGTGGAACTACTAAAGCTATCATTGAAATAAGTACGTGAGTTCGAACGCAGTCGGCAGGATTCGAACCTGCGCGGAAATATCCCAACAGATTTCGAGTCTGTCGCCTTAACCACTCGGCCACGACTTCTTCTGTTAAGCGAGTCCACTCAAAAAATTGTGAAACTGCTAAAGGTATTATTGAAATAAAAAATCTTTGCTCAATCGCAATCGGCAGGATTCGAACCTGCGCGGGAATATCCCAACAGATTTCGAGTCTGTCGCCTTAACCACTTCGCCACGACTGCTTCTGTTAACGGAGTCCACTCAAAAAATTGTGGAACTACTAAAGCTATCATTGGAATAAGTATGTGTGTTTGAACGCACTCGGCAGGATTCGAACCTGCGCGGGAATATCCCTACAGATTTCTAGTCTGTCGCCTTGACAACTCGGCCACGACTGCTTCTGTTAACCGAGACCACTCAAAAAAGTGTGGAACTACTAAAGCTATTATTGGAATAAGAATGTTTGTTCGAACGCAGTCGGCAGGATTCGAACCTGCGCGGGAATATCCCAACAGATTTCTAGTCTGTCGCCTTAACCACTCGGCCACGACTGCTTCTGTTAAGCGAGTCCACTCAAAAAATTGTGGAACTACTAAAGCTATCATTGGAATAAGTATGTGTGTTCGAACGCAGTCGGCAGGAATCGAACCTGCGCGGGAATATCCCTACAGATTTCTAGTCTGTCGCCTTGACAACTCGGCCACGACTGCTTCTGTTAACCGAGACCACTCAAAAAAGTGTGGAACTACTAAAGCTATTATTGGAATAAGAATGTTTGTTCGAACGCAGTCGGCAGGATTCGAACCTGCGCGGGAATATCCCAACAGATTTCTAGTCTGTCGCCTTAACCACTCGGCCACGACTGCTTCTGTTAAGCGAGTCCACTCAAAAAATTGTGGAACTACTAAAGCTATCATTGGATAAGTATGTGTGTTTGAACGCAGTCGGCAGGATTCGAACCTGCGCGGAAATATCCCAACAGATTTCAAGTCTGTCGCCTTAACAACTCGGCCACGACTGCTGCTGTTAACTGAGACCACTCAAAAAACTGTGAAACTGCTAAAGGTATTATTGAAATAAAAAATCTTTGCTCAATCGCAATCGGCAAGATTCGAACCTGCGCGGAAATATCCCAACAGATTTCGAGTCTGTCGCCTTAACCACTCGGCCACGACTGCTGCTGTTAACTGAGACCACTCAAAAATCTGTGAAACTGCTAAAGGTATTATTGAAATAAAAAATCTTTGCTCAATCGCAATCGGCAGGATTCGAACCTGCGCGGGAATATCCCAACAGATTTCTAGTCTGTCGCCTTGACAACTCGGCCACGACTGCTTCTGTTAACCGAGACCACTCAAAAAAGTGTGGAACTACTAAAGCTTTTATTGGAATAAGAATGTTTGTTCGAACGCAGTCGGCAGGATTCGAACCTGCGCGGGAATATCCCAACAGATTTCAAGTCTGTCGCCTTAACCACTCGGCCACGACTGCTTCTGTTAACCGAGTCCACTCAAAAAATTGTGGAACTACTAAAGCTATCATTGGATTAAGTATGTGTGTTTGAACGCAGTCGGCAGGATTCGAACCTGCGCGGAAATATCCCAACAGATTTCGAGTCTGTCGCCTTAACCACTCGGCCACGACTGCTTCTGTTAACGGAAACCACTCAAAAAGTGTGGAACTACTAAAGCTATCATTGGAATAAGTATGTTAGTTCGAACGCAGTCGGCAGGATTCGAACCTGCGCGGAAATATCCCAACAGATTTCGAGTCTGTCGCCTTAACCACTCGGCCACGACTTCTTCTGTTAAGCGAGTCCACTCAAAAAATTGTGGAACTACTAAAGCTATCATTGGAATAAGTATGTGTGTTCGAACGCAGTCGGCGGGATTCGAACCTGCGCGGGAATATCCCTAGAGATTTCTAGTCTGTCGCCTTGACAACTCGGCCACGACTGCTTCTGTTAACCGAGACCACTCAAAAAAGTGTGGAACTACTAAAGCTATTATTGGAATAAGAATGTTTGTTCGAACGCAGTCGGCTGGATTCGAACCTGCGCGGGAATATCCCAACAGATTTCTAGTCTGTCGCCTTAACCACTCGGCCACGACTGCTTCTGTTAAGCGAGTCCACTCAAAAAATTGTGGAACTACTAAAGCTATCATTGGAATAAGAATGCGTGTTCGAACGCAGTCGGCAGGATTCGAACCTGCGCGGGAGTATCCCAACAGATTTCAAGTCTGTCGCCTTAACAACTCGGCCACGACTGCTTCTGTTAACCGAGACCACTAAATAATTGTGGAACTACAAAAGCTATCATTGAAATAAGTACGTGAGTTCGAACGCAGTCGGCAGGATTCGAACCTGCGCGGAAATATCCCAACAGATTTCGAGTCTGTCGCCTTAACCACTCGGCCACGACTGCTGCTGTTAACTGAGACCACTCAAAAATCTGTGAAACTGCTAAAGGTATTATTGAAATAAAAAATCTTTGCTCAATCGCAATCGGCAGGATTCGAACCTGCGCGGGAATATCCCAACAGATTTCGAGTCTGTCGCCTTAACCACTCGGCCACGACTGCTTCTGTTAACGGAGACCACTCAAAAAGTGTGGAACTACTAAAGCTATCATTGGAATAAGTATGTTAGTTCGAACGCAGTCGGCAGGATTCGAACCTGCGCGGGAATATCGCTACAGATTTCGAGTCTTTCGCCTTAACCACTCGTCCACGACTGCTTCGATTAACCGAGACTACTCAGAAATCTGTGAAACCACCAAAGGTATTATTGAAATAAAAAATCTTTGCTCAATCGCAGTCGGCAGGATTCGAACCTGCGCGGGAATATCCCAACAGATTTCTAGTCTGTCGCCTTAACCACTCGGCCACGACTGCTTATGTTAAGCGAGTCCACTCAAAAAATTGTGGAACTACTAAAGCTATCATTGGAATAAGTATGTGTGTTCGAACGCAGTCGGCGGGATTCGAACCTGCGCGGGAGTATCCCAACAGATTTCAAGTCTGTCGCCTTAACCACACGGCCACGACTGCTTCTGTTAACCGAGACTAATAAAAAAATGTGGAACTACTAAAGCTATCATTGAAATAAGTACGTGAGTTCGAACGCAGTCGGCAGGATTCGAACCTGCGCGGAAATATCCCAACAGATTTCGAGTCTGTCGCCTTAACCACTCGGCCACGACTGCTGCTGTTAACTGAGACCACTCAAAAATCTGTGAAACTGCTAAAGGTATTATTGAAATAAAAAATCTTTGCTCAATCGCAATCGGCAGGATTCGAACCTGCGCGGGAATATCCCAACAGATTTCGAGTCTGTCGCCTTAACCACTCGGCCACGACTGCTTCTGTTAACGGAGACCACTCAAAAAGTGTGGAACTACTAAAGCTATCATTGGAATAAGTATGTTAGTTCGAACGCAGTCGGCAGGATTCGAACCTGCGCGGGAATATCGCTACAGATTTCGAGTCTTTCGCCTTAACCACTCGTCCACGACTGCTTCGATTAACCGAGACTACTCAGAAATCTGTGAAACCACCAAAGGTATTATTGAAATAAAAAATCTTTGCTCAATCGCAGTCGGCAGGATTCGAACCTGCGCGGGAATATCCCAACAGATTTCTAGTCTGTCGCCTTAACCACTCGGCCACGACTGCTTATGTTAAGCGAGTCCACTCAAAAAATTGTGGAACTACTAAAGCTATCATTGGAATAAGTATGTGTGTTCGAACGCAGTCGGCGGGATTCGAACCTGCGCGGGAGTATCCCAACAGATTTCAAGTCTGTCGCCTTAACCACACGGCCACGACTGCTTCTGTTAACCGAGACTAATAAAAAAATGTGGAACTACTAAAGCTATCATTGAAATAAGTACGTGAGTTCGAACGCAGTCGGCAGGATTCGAACCTGCGCGGAAATATCCCAACAGATTTCGAGTCTGTCGCCTTAACCACTCGGCCACGACTGCTGCTGTTAACTGAGACCACTCAAAAATCTGTGAAACTGCTAAAGGTATTATTGAAATAAAAAATCTTTGCTCAATCGCAATCGGCAGGATTCGAACCTGCGCGGAAATATCCCAACAGATTTCGAGTCTGTCGCCTTAACCACTTCGCCACGACTGCTTCTGTTAACGGAGTCCACTCAAAAAATTGTGGAACTACTAAAGCTATCATTGGAATAAGTATGTGTGTTTGAACGCACTCGGCAGGATTCGAACCTGCGCGGGAATATCCCTACAGATTTCTAGTCTGTCGCCTTGACAACTCGGCCACGACTGCTTCTGTTAACCGAGACCACTCAAAAAAGTGTGGAACTACTAAAGCTATTATTGGAATAAGAATGTTTGTTCGAACGCAGTCGGCAGGATTCGAACCTGCGCGGGAATATCCCAACAGATTTCTAGTCTGTCGCCTTAACCACTCGGCCACGACTGCTTCTGTTAAGCGAGTCCACTCAAAAAATTGTGGAACTACTAAAGCTATCATTGGAATAAGTATGTGTGTTCGAACGCAGTCGGCAGGAATCGAACCTGCGCGGGAATATCCCTACAGATTTCTAGTCTGTCGCCTTGACAACTCGGCCACGACTGCTTCTGTTAACCGAGACCACTCAAAAAAGTGTGGAACTACTAAAGCTATTATTGGAATAAGAATGTTTGTTCGAACGCAGTCGGCAGGATTCGAACCTGCGCGGGAATATCCCAACAGATTTCTAGTCTGTCGCCTTAACCACTCGGCCACGACTGCTTCTGTTAAGCGAGTCCACTCAAAAAATTGTGGAACTACTAAAGCTATCATTGGAATAAGTATGTGTGTTCGAACGCAGTCGGCAGGATTCGAACCTACGCGGGAATATCCCTACAGATTTCTAGTCTGTCGCCTTGACAACTCGGCCACGACTGCTTCTGTTAACCGAGACCACTCAAAAAAGTGTGGAACTACTAAAGCTATTATTGGAATAAGAATGTTTGTTCGAACGCAGTCGGCAGGATTCGAACCTGCGCGGGAATATCCCAACAGATTTCTAGTCTGTCGCCTTAACCACTCGGCCACGACTGCTTCTGTTAAGCGAGACCACTCAAAAAATTGTGGAACTACTAAAGCTATCATTGGAATAAGTATGTGTGTTCGAACGCAGTCGGCAGGATTCGAACCTGCGCGGGAGTATCCCAACAGATTTCAAGTCTGTCGCCTTAACAACTCGGCCACGACTGCTTCTGTTAACCGAGACCACTAAATAATGGTGGAACTACTAAAGCTATCATTGAAATAAGTACGTGAGTTCGAACGCAGTCGGCAGGATTCGAACCTGCGCGGAAATATCCCAACAGATTTCAAGTCTGTCGCCTTAACTACTCGGCCACGACTGCTGCTGTTAACTGAGACCACTCAAAAATCTGTGAAACTGCTAAAGGTATTATTGAAATAAAAAATCTTTGCTCAATCGCAATCGGCAGGATTCGAACCTGCGCGGGAATATCCCAACAGATTTCGAGTCTGTCGCCTTAACCACTCGGCCACGACTGCTGCTGTTAACTGAGACCACTCAAAAATCTGTGAAACTGCTAAAGGTATTATTGAAATAAAAAATCTTTGCTCAATCGCAATCGGCAGGATTCGAACCTGCGCGGGAATATCCCAACAGATTTCGAGTCTGTCGCCTTAACCACTCGGCCACGACTGCTTCTGTTAACGGAGACCACTCAAAAAGTGTGGAACTACTAAAGCTATCATTGGAATAAGTATGTTAGTTCGAACGCAGTCGGCAGGATTCGAACCTGCGCGGGAATATCGCTACAGATTTCGAGTCTGTCGACTTAACCACTCGTCCACGACTGCTTCGATTAACCGAGACTACTCAGAAATCTGTGAAACCACCAAAGGTATTATTGAAATAAAAAATCTTTGCTCAATCGCAGTCGGCAGGATTCGAACCTGCGCGGGAATATCCCAACAGATTTCTAGTCTGTCACCTTAACCACTCGGCCACGACTGCTTCTGTTAAGCGAGTCCACTCAAAATATTGTAGAACTACTAAAGCTATCATTGGAATAAGTATGTGTGTTCGAACGCAGTCGGCAGGATTCGAACCTGCGCGGGAGTATCCCAACAGATTTCAAGTCTGTGGCCTTAACCACTCGGCCACGACTGCTTCTGTTAAGCGAGTCCACTCAAAAAATTGTGGAACTACTAAAGCTATCATTGGAATAAGAATGCGTGTTCGAACGCAGTCGGCAGGATTCGAACCTGCGCGGGAGTATCCCAACAGTTTTCAAGTCTGTCGCCTTAACAACTCGGCCACGACTGCTTCTGTTAACCGAGACCACTAAATAATTGTGGAACTACAAAAGCTATCATTGAAATAAGTACGTGAGTTCGAACGCAGTCGGCAGGATTCGAACCTGCGCGGAAATATCCCAACAGATTTCGAGTCTGTCGCCTTAACCACTCGGCCACGACTGCTGCTGTTAACTGAGACCACTCAAAAATCTGTGAAACTGCTAAAGGTATTATTGAAATAAAAAATCTTTGCTCAATCGCAATCGGCAGGATTCGAACCTGCGCGGGAATATCCCAACAGATTTCGAGTCTGTCGCCTTAACCACTCGGCCACGACTGCTTCTGTTAACGGAGACCACTCAAAAAGTGTGGAACTACTAAAGCTATCATTGGAATAAGTATGTTAGTTCGAACGCAGTCGGCAGGATTCGAACCTGCGCGGGAATATCGCTACAGATTTCGAGTCTTTCGCCTTAACCACTCGTCCACGACTGCTTCGATTAACCGAGACTACTCAGAAATCTGTGAAACCACCAAAGGTATTATTGAAATAAAAAATCTTTGCTCAATCGCAGTCGGCAGGATTCGAACCTGCGCGGGAATATCCCAACAGATTTCTAGTCTGTCGCCTTAACCACTCGGCCACGACTGCTTATGTTAAGCGAGTCCACTCAAAAAATTGTGGAACTACTAAAGCTATCATTGGAATAAGTATGTGTGTTCGAACGCAGTCGGCGGGATTCGAACCTGCGCGGGAGTATCCCAACAGATTTCAAGTCTGTCGCCTTAACCACACGGCCACGACTGCTTCTGTTAACCGAGACTAATAAAAAAATGTGGAACTACTAAAGCTATCATTGAAATAAGTACGTGAGTTCGAACGCAGTCGGCAGGATTCGAACCTGCGCGGAAATATCCCAACAGATTTCGAGTCTGTCGCCTTAACCACTCGGCCACGACTGCTGCTGTTAACTGAGACCACTCAAAAATCTGTGAAACTGCTAAAGGTATTATTGAAATAAGTATGTGTGTTCGAACGCAGTCGGCAGGATTCGAACCTACGCGGGAATATCCCTACAGATTTCTAGTCTGTCGCCTTGACAACTCGGCCACGACTGCTTCTGTTAACCGAGACCACTCAAAAAAGTGTGGAACTACTAAAGCTATTATTGGAATAAGAATGTTTGTTCGAACGCAGTCGGCAGGATTCGAACCTGCGCGGGAATATCCCAACAGATTTCTAGTCTGTCGCCTTAACCACTCGGCCACGACTGCTTCTGTTAAGCGAGACCACTCAAAAAATTGTGGAACTACTAAAGCTATCATTGGAATAAGTATGTGTGTTCGAACGCAGTCGGCAGGATTCGAACCTGCGCGGGAGTATCCCAACAGATTTCAAGTCTGTCGCCTTAACAACTCGGCCACGACTGCTTCTGTTAACCGAGACCACTAAATAATGGTGGAACTACTAAAGCTATCATTGAAATAAGTACGTGAGTTCGAACGCAGTCGGCAGGATTCGAACCTGCGCGGAAATATCCCAACAGATTTCAAGTCTGTCGCCTTAACTACTCGGCCACGACTGCTGCTGTTAACTGAGACCACTCAAAAATCTGTGAAACTGCTAAAGGTATTATTGAAATAAAAAATCTTTGCTCAATCGCAATCGGCAGGATTCGAACCTGCGCGGGAATATCCCAACAGATTTCGAGTCTGTCGCCTTAACCACTCGGCCACGACTGCTGCTGTTAACTGAGACCACTCAAAAATCTGTGAAACTGCTAAAGGTATTATTGAAATAAAAAATCTTTGCTCAATCGCAATCGGCAGGATTCGAACCTGCGCGGGAATATCCCAACAGATTTCGAGTCTGTCGCCTTAACCACTCGGCCACGACTGCTTCTGTTAACGGAGACCACTCAAAAAGTGTGGAACTACTAAAGCTATCATTGGAATAAGTATGTTAGTTCGAACGCAGTCGGCAGGATTCGAACCTGCGCGGGAATATCGCTACAGATTTCGAGTCTGTCGACTTAACCACTCGTCCACGACTGCTTCGATTAACCGAGACTACTCAGAAATCTGTGAAACCACCAAAGGTATTATTGAAATAAAAAATCTTTGCTCAATCGCAGTCGGCAGGATTCGAACCTGCGCGGGAATATCCCAACAGATTTCTAGTCTGTCACCTTAACCACTCGGCCACGACTGCTTCTGTTAAGCGAGTCCACTCAAAATATTGTAGAACTACTAAAGCTATCATTGGAATAAGTATGTGTGTTCGAACGCAGTCGGCAGGATTCGAACCTGCGCGGGAGTATCCCAACAGATTTCAAGTCTGTGGCCTTAACCACTCGGCCACGACTGCTTCTGTTAAGCGAGTCCACTCAAAAAATTGTGGAACTACTAAAGCTATCATTGGAATAAGAATGCGTGTTCGAACGCAGTCGGCAGGATTCGAACCTGCGCGGGAGTATCCCAACAGTTTTCAAGTCTGTCGCCTTAACAACTCGGCCACGACTGCTTCTGTTAACCGAGACCACTAAATAATTGTGGAACTACAAAAGCTATCATTGAAATAAGTACGTGAGTTCGAACGCAGTCGGCAGGATTCGAACCTGCGCGGAAATATCCCAACAGATTTCGAGTCTGTCGCCTTAACCACTCGGCCACGACTGCTGCTGTTAACTGAGACCACTCAAAAATCTGTGAAACTGCTAAAGGTATTATTGAAATAAAAAATCTTTGCTCAATCGCAATCGGCAGGATTCGAACCTGCGCGGGAATATCCCAACAGATTTCGAGTCTGTCGCCTTAACCACTCGGCCACGACTGCTTCTGTTAACGGAGACCACTCAAAAAGTGTGGAACTACTAAAGCTATCATTGGAATAAGTATGTTAGTTCGAACGCAGTCGGCAGGATTCGAACCTGCGCGGGAATATCGCTACAGATTTCGAGTCTTTCGCCTTAACCACTCGTCCACGACTGCTTCGATTAACCGAGACTACTCAGAAATCTGTGAAACCACCAAAGGTATTATTGAAATAAAAAATCTTTGCTCAATCGCAGTCGGCAGGATTCGAACCTGCGCGGGAATATCCCAACAGATTTCTAGTCTGTCGCCTTAACCACTCGGCCACGACTGCTTATGTTAAGCGAGTCCACTCAAAAAATTGTGGAACTACTAAAGCTATCATTGGAATAAGTATGTGTGTTCGAACGCAGTCGGCGGGATTCGAACCTGCGCGGGAGTATCCCAACAGATTTCAAGTCTGTCGCCTTAACCACACGGCCACGACTGCTTCTGTTAACCGAGACTAATAAAAAAATGTGGAACTACTAAAGCTATCATTGAAATAAGTACGTGAGTTCGAACGCAGTCGGCAGGATTCGAACCTGCGCGGAAATATCCCAACAGATTTCGAGTCTGTCGCCTTAACCACTCGGCCACGACTGCTGCTGTTAACTGAGACCACTCAAAAATCTGTGAAACTGCTAAAGGTATTATTGAAATAAGTATGTGTGTTCGAACGCAGTCGGCAGGATTCGAACCTACGCGGGAATATCCCTACAGATTTCTAGTCTGTCGCCTTGACAACTCGGCCACGACTGCTTCTGTTAACCGAGACCACTCAAAAAAGTGTGGAACTACTAAAGCTATTATTGGAATAAGAATGTTTGTTCGAACGCAGTCGGCAGGATTCGAACCTGCGCGGGAATATCCCAACAGATTTCTAGTCTGTCGCCTTAACCACTCGGCCACGACTGCTTCTGTTAAGCGAGACCACTCAAAAAATTGTGGAACTACTAAAGCTATCATTGGAATAAGTATGTGTGTTCGAACGCAGTCGGCAGGATTCGAACCTGCGCGGGAGTATCCCAACAGATTTCAAGTCTGTCGCCTTAACAACTCGGCCACGACTGCTTCTGTTAACCGAGACCACTAAATAATGGTGGAACTACTAAAGCTATCATTGAAATAAGTACGTGAGTTCGAACGCAGTCGGCAGGATTCGAACCTGCGCGGAAATATCCCAACAGATTTCAAGTCTGTCGCCTTAACTACTCGGCCACGACTGCTGCTGTTAACTGAGACCACTCAAAAATCTGTGAAACTGCTAAAGGTATTATTGAAATAAAAAATCTTTGCTCAATCGCAATCGGCAGGATTCGAACCTGCGCGGGAATATCCCAACAGATTTCGAGTCTGTCGCCTTAACCACTCGGCCACGACTGCTGCTGTTAACTGAGACCACTCAAAAATCTGTGAAACTGCTAAAGGTATTATTGAAATAAAAAATCTTTGCTCAATCGCAATCGGCAGGATTCGAACCTGCGCGGGAATATCCCAACAGATTTCGAGTCTGTCGCCTTAACCACTCGGCCACGACTGCTTCTGTTAACGGAGACCACTCAAAAAGTGTGGAACTACTAAAGCTATCATTGGAATAAGTATGTTAGTTCGAACGCAGTCGGCAGGATTCGAACCTGCGCGGGAATATCGCTACAGATTTCGAGTCTGTCGACTTAACCACTCGTCCACGACTGCTTCGATTAACCGAGACTACTCAGAAATCTGTGAAACCACCAAAGGTATTATTGAAATAAAAAATCTTTGCTCAATCGCAGTCGGCAGGATTCGAACCTGCGCGGGAATATCCCAACAGATTTCTAGTCTGTCACCTTAACCACTCGGCCACGACTGCTTCTGTTAAGCGAGTCCACTCAAAATATTGTAGAACTACTAAAGCTATCATTGGAATAAGTATGTGTGTTCGAACGCAGTCGGCAGGATTCGAACCTGCGCGGGAGTATCCCAACAGATTTCAAGTCTGTGGCCTTAACCACTCGGCCACGACTGCTTCTGTTAAGCGAGTCCACTCAAAAAATTGTGGAACTACTAAAGCTATCATTGGAATAAGAATGCGTGTTCGAACGCAGTCGGCAGGATTCGAACCTGCGCGGGAGTATCCCAACAGTTTTCAAGTCTGTCGCCTTAACAACTCGGCCACGACTGCTTCTGTTAACCGAGACCACTAAATAATTGTGGAACTACAAAAGCTATCATTGAAATAAGTACGTGAGTTCGAACGCAGTCGGCAGGATTCGAACCTGCGCGGAAATATCCCAACAGATTTCGAGTCTGTCGCCTTAACCACTCGGCCACGACTGCTGCTGTTAACTGAGACCACTCAAAAATCTGTGAAACTGCTAAAGGTATTATTGAAATAAAAAATCTTTGCTCAATCGCAATCGGCAGGATTCGAACCTGCGCGGGAATATCCCAACAGATTTCGAGTCTGTCGCCTTAACCACTCGGCCACGACTGCTTCTGTTAACGGAGACCACTCAAAAAGTGTGGAACTACTAAAGCTATCATTGGAATAAGTATGTTAGTTCGAACGCAGTCGGCAGGATTCGAACCTGCGCGGGAATATCGCTACAGATTTCGAGTCTTTCGCCTTAACCACTCGTCCACGACTGCTTCGATTAACCGAGACTACTCAGAAATCTGTGAAACCACCAAAGGTATTATTGAAATAAAAAATCTTTGCTCAATCGCAGTCGGCAGGATTCGAACCTGCGCGGGAATATCCCAACAGATTTCTAGTCTGTCGCCTTAACCACTCGGCCACGACTGCTTATGTTAAGCGAGTCCACTCAAAAAATTGTGGAACTACTAAAGCTATCATTGGAATAAGTATGTGTGTTCGAACGCAGTCGGCGGGATTCGAACCTGCGCGGGAGTATCCCAACAGATTTCAAGTCTGTCGCCTTAACCACACGGCCACGACTGCTTCTGTTAACCGAGACTAATAAAAAAATGTGGAACTACTAAAGCTATCATTGAAATAAGTACGTGAGTTCGAACGCAGTCGGCAGGATTCGAACCTGCGCGGAAATATCCCAACAGATTTCGAGTCTGTCGCCTTAACCACTCGGCCACGACTGCTGCTGTTAACTGAGACCACTCAAAAATCTGTGAAACTGCTAAAGGTATTATTGAAATAAAAAATCTTTGCTCAATCGCAATCGGCAGGATTCGAACCTGCGCGGAAATATCCCAACAGATTTCGAGTCTGTCGCCTTAACCACTTCGCCACGACTGCTTCTGTTAACGGAGTACACTCAAAAAATTGTGGAACTACTAAAGCTATCATTGGAATAAGTATGTGTGTTTGAACGCACTCGGCAGGATTCGAACCTGCGCGGGAATATCCCTACAGATTTCTAGTCTGTCGCCTTGACAACTCGGCCACGACTGCTTCTGTTAACCGAGACCACTCAAAAAAGTGTGGAACTACTAAAGCTATTATTGGAATAAGAATGTTTGTTCGAACGCAGTCGGCAGGATTCGAACCTGCGCGGGAATATCCCAACAGATTTCTAGTCTGTCGCCTTAACCACTCGGCCACGACTGCTTCTGTTAAGCGAGTCCACTCAAAAAATTGTGGAACTACTAAAGCTATCATTGGAATAAGTATGTGTGTTCGAACGCAGTCGGCAGGAATCGAACCTGCGCGGGAATATCCCTACAGATTTCTAGTCTGTCGCCTTGACAACTCGGCCACGACTGCTTCTGTTAACCGAGACCACTCAAAAAAGTGTGGAACTACTAAAGCTATTATTGGAATAAGAATGTTTGTTCGAACGCAGTCGGCAGGATTCGAACCTGCGCGGGAATATCCCAACAGATTTCTAGTCTGTCGCCTTAACCACTCGGCCACGACTGCTTCTGTTAAGCGAGTCCACTCAAAAAAATGTGGAACTACTAAAGCTATCATTGGAATAAGTATGTGTGTTCGAACGCAGTCGGCAGGATTCGAACCTACGCGGGAATATCCCTACAGATTTCTAGTCTGTCGCCTTGACAACTCGGCCACGACTGCTTCTGTTAACCGAGACCACTCAAAAAAGTGTGGAACTACTAAAGCTATTATTGGAATAAGAATGTTTGTTCGAACGCAGTCGGCAGGATTCGAACCTGCGCGGGAATATCCCAACAGATTTCTAGTCTGTCGCCTTAACCACTCGGCCACGACTGCTTCTGTTAAGCGAGACCACTCAAAAAATTGTGGAACTACTAAAGCTATCATTGGAATAAGTATGTGTGTTCGAACGCAGTTGGCAGGATTCGAACCTGCGCGGGAGTATCCCAACAGATTTCAAGTCTGTCGCCTTAACAACTCGGCCACGACTGCTTCTGTTAACCGAGACCACTAAATAATGGTGGAACTACTAAAGCTATCATTGAAATAAGTACGTGAGTTCGAACGCAGTCGGCAGGATTCGAACCTGCGCGGAAATATCCCAACAGATTTCGAGTCTGTCGCCTTAACTACTCGGCCACGACTGCTGCTGTTAACTGAGACCACTCAAAAATCTGTGAAACTGCTAAAGGTATTATTGAAATAAAAAATCTTTGCTCAATCGCAATCGGCAGGATTCGAACCTGCGCGGGAATATCCCAACAGATTTCGAGTCTGTCGCCTTAACCACTCGGCCACGACTGCTGCAGTTAACTGAGACCACTCAAAAATCTGTGAAACTGCTAAAGGTATTATTGAAATAAAAAATCTTTGCTCAATCGCAATCGGCAGGATTCGAACCTGCGCGGGAATATCCCAACAGATTTCGAGTCTGTCGCCTTAACCACTCGGCCACGACTGCTTCTGTTAACGGAGACCACTCAAAAAGTGTGGAACTACTAAAGCTATCATTGGAATAAGTATGTTAGTTCGAACGCAGTCGGCAGGATTCGAACCTGCGCGGGAATATCGCTACAGATTTCGAGTCTGTCGCCTTAACCACTCGTCCACGACTGCTTCGATTAACCGAGACTACTCAGAAATCTGTGAAACCACCAAAGGTATTATTGAAATAAAAAATCTTTGCTCAATCGCAGTCGGCAGGATTCGAACCTGCGCGGGAATATCCCAACAGATTTCTAGTCTGTCGCCTTAACCACTCGGCCACGACTGCTTCTGTTGACCGAGACCACTAAAAAAAGTGTGCAACTACTAAAGCTATTATTGGAATAAGAATGTTTGTTCGAACGCAGTCGGCAGGATTCGAACCTGCGCGGGAATATCGCTACAGATTTCGAATCTGTCGCCTTAACCACTCGTCCACGACTGCTTCGATTAACCGAGACTACTCAGAAATCTGTAAAACCACCAAAGGTATTATTGAAATAAACAATCTTTGCTCAATCGCAGTCGGCAGGATTCGAACCTGCGCGGGAATATCCCAACAGATTTCTAGTCTGTCGCCTTAACCACTCGGCCCCGACTGCTTCTGTTAAGCGAGTCCACTCAAAAAATTGTGGAACTACTAAAGCTATCATTGGAATAAGTATGTGTGTTCGAACGCAGTCGGCAGGATTCGAACCTGCGCGGGAGTATCTCAACAGATTTCGAGTCTGTCGCCTTAACCACTCGGCCACGACTGCTTCCGTTAACGGAGACCACTCAAAAAGTGTGGAACTACTAAAGCTATCATTGAAATAAGTATGTTAGTTCGAACGCAGTCGGCAGGAATCGAACCTGCGAGGGAATATCCCAACAGATTTCGAGTCTGTCGCCTTAAGCACTCGGCCACGACTGCTTCTGTTAACCAAGACCACTAAAAAATTGTGGAACTACTAAAGCTATCATTGAAATAAGTACGTGAGTTCGAACGCAGTCGGCAGGATTCGAACCTGCGCGGAAATTTCCCAACAGATTTCGAGTCTGTCGCCTTAACCACTCGGCCACGACTGCTGCTGTTAACCGAGACTACTCAGAAATCTGTGAAACCACCAAAGGTATTATTGAAATAAAAAATCTTTGCTCAGTCGCAGTCGGCAGGATTCGAACCTGCGCGGGAATATCCCAACAGATTTCTAGTCTGTCGCCTTAACCACTCGGCCACGACTGCTTCTGTTGACCGAGACCACTAAAAAAAGTGTGGAACTACTAAAGCTATTATTGGAATAAGAATGTTTGTTCGAACGCAGTCGGCAGGATTCGAACCTGCGCGGGAATATCGCTACAGATTTCGAATCTGTCGCCTTAACCACTCGTCCACGACTGCTTCGATTAACCGAGACTACTCAGAAATCTGTAAAACCACCAAAGGTATTATTGAAATAAACAATCTTTGCTCAATCGCAGTCGGCAGGATTCGAACCTGCGCGGGAATATCCCAACAGATTTCTAGTCTGTCGCCTTAACCACTCGGCCCCGACTGCTTCTGTTAAGCGAGTCCACTCAAAAAATTGTGGAACTACTAAAGCTATCATTGGAATAAGTATGTGTGTTCGAACGCAGTCGGCAGGATTCGAACCTGCGCGGGAGTATCTCAACAGATTTCAAGTCTGTCGCCTTAACCACTCGGCCACTACTGCTTCTGTTAACCGAGACCACTAAAAAATTGTGGAACTACTAAAGCTATCATTGAAATAAGTACGTGAATTCGAACGCAGTCGGCAGGATTCGAACCTGCGCGGAAATATCCCAACAGATTTCGAGTCTGTCGCCTTAACCACTCGGCCACGACTGCTTCTGTTAACCAAGACCACTAAAAAATTGTGGAACTACTAAAGCTATCATTGAAATAAGCACGTGAGTTCGAACGCAGTCGGCAGGATTCGAACCTGCGCGGAAATTTCCCAACAGATTTCGAGTCTGTCGCCTTAACCACTCGGCCACGACTGCTGCTGTTAACTGAGACCACTCAAAAATATGTGAAACTGCTAAAGGTATTATTGAAATAAAAAATCTTTGCTCAATCGCAATCGGCAGGATTCGAACCTGCGCGGGAATATCCCAACAGATTTCGAGTCTGTCGCCTTAACCACTCGGCCACGACTGCTTCCGTTAACGGAGACCACTCAAAAAGTGTGGAACTACTAAAGCTATCATTGGAATAAGTATGTTAGTTCGAACGCAGTCGGCAGGAATCGAACCTGCGCGGAAATTTCCCAACAGATTTCGAGTCTGTCGCCTTAACCACTCGGCCACGACTGCTGCTGTTAACCGAGACTACTCAGAAATCTGTGAAACCACCAAAGGTATTATTGAAATAAAAAATCTTTGCTCAGTCGCAGTCGGCAGGATTCGAACCTGCGCGGGAATATCCCAACAGATTTCTAGTCTGTCGCCTTAACCACTCGGCCACGACTGCTTCTGTTGACCGAGACCACTAAAAAAAGTGTGGAACTACTAAAGCTATTATTGGAATAAGAATGTTTGTTCGAACGCAGTCGGCAGGATTCGAACCTGCGCGGGAATATCGCTACAGATTTCGAATCTGTCGCCTTAACCACTCGTCCACGACTGCTTCGATTAACCGAGACTACTCAGAAATCTGTAAAACCACCAAAGGTATTATTGAAATAAACAATCTTTGCTCAATCGCAGTCGGCAGGATTCGAACCTGCGCGGGAATATCCCAACAGATTTCTAGTCTGTCGCCTTAACCACTCGGCCCCGACTGCTTCTGTTAAGCGAGTCCACTCAAAAAATTGTGGAACTACTAAAGCTATCATTGGAATAAGTATGTGTGTTCGAACGCAGTCGGCAGGATTCGAACCTGCGCGGGAGTATCTCAACAGATTTCAAGTCTGTCGCCTTAACCACTCGGCCACTACTGCTTCTGTTAACCGAGACCACTAAAAAATTGTGGAACTACTAAAGCTATCATTGAAATAAGTACGTGAATTCGAACGCAGTCGGCAGGATTCGAACCTGCGCGGAAATATCCCAACAGATTTCGAGTCTGTCGCCTTAACCACTCGGCCACGACTGCTTCTGTTAACCAAGACCACTAAAAAATTGTGGAACTACTAAAGCTATCATTGAAATAAGCACGTGAGTTCGAACGCAGTCGGCAGGATTCGAACCTGCGCGGAAATTTCCCAACAGATTTCGAGTCTGTCGCCTTAACCACTCGGCCACGACTGCTGCTGTTAACTGAGACCACTCAAAAATATGTGAAACTGCTAAAGGTATTATTGAAATAAAAAATCTTTGCTCAATCGCAATCGGCAGGATTCGAACCTGCGCGGGAATATCCCAACAGATTTCGAGTCTGTCGCCTTAACCACTCGGCCACGACTGCTTCCGTTAACGGAGACCACTCAAAAAGTGTGGAACTACTAAAGCTATCATTGGAATAAGTATGTTAGTTCGAACGCAGTCGGCAGGAATCGAACCTGCGAGGGAATATCCCAACAGATTTCGAGTCTGTCGCCTTAAGCACTCGGCCACGACTGCTTCTGTTAACCAAGACCACTAAAAAATTGTGGAACTACTAAAGCTATCATTGAAATAAGTACGTGAGTTCGAACGCAGTCGGCAGGATTCGAACCTGCGCGGAAATTTCCCAACAGATTTCGAGTCTGTCGCCTTAACCACTCGGCCACGACTGCTGCTGTTAACCGAGACTACTCAGAAATCTGTGAAACCACCAAAGGTATTATTGAAATAAAAAATCTTTGCTCAGTCGCAGTCGGCAGGATTCGAACCTGCGCGGGAATATCCCAACAGATTTCTAGTCTGTCGCCTTAACCACTCGGCCACGACTGCTTCTGTTGACCGAGACCACTCAAAAAAGTGTGGAACTACTAAAGCTATTATTGGAATAAGAATGTTTGTTCGAACGCAGTCGGCAGGATTCGAACCTGCGCGGGAATATCCCAACAGATTTCAAGTCTGTCGCCTTAACCACTCGGCCACGACTGCTTCTGTTAACCGAGACCACTAAAAAATTGTGGAACTACTAAAGCTATCATTGGAATAAGTGTGTGAGTTCGAACGCAGTCGGCAGGATACGAACCTGCGCGGAAATATCCCAACAGATTTCGAGACTGTCGCCTTAACCACTCGGCCACGACTGCTGCTGTTAACTGAGACCACTCAAAAATCTGTGAAACTGCTAAAGGTATTATTGAAATAAAAAATCTTTGCTCAATCGCAATCGGCAGGATTCGAACCTGCGCGGGAATATCCCAACAGATTTCGAGTCTGTCGCCTTAACCACTCGGCCACGACTGCTTCTGTTAACGGAGACCACTCAAAAAGTGTGGAACTACTAAAGCTATCATTGGAATAAGTATGTTAGTTCGAACGCAGTCGGCAGGATTCGAACCTGCGCGGGAATATCGCTACAGATTTCGAGTCTGTCGCCTTAACCACTCGTCCACGACTGCTTCGATTAACTGAGACTACTCAGAAATCTGTAAAACCACCAAAGGTATTATTGAAATAAAAAATCTTTGCTCAATCGCAGTCGGCAGGATTCGAACCTGCGCGGGAATATCCCAACAGATTTCTAGTCTGTCGCCTTAACCACTCGGCCACGACTGCTTCTGTTAAGCGAGTCCACTCAAAAAAATTGTGGAACTACTGAATCTATCATTGGAATAAGTATGTGTGTTCGAACGCAGTCGGCAGGATTCGAACCTGCGCGGGAGTATCCCAACAGATTTCAAGTCTGTCGCCTTAACCACTCGGCCACGTCTGCTTCTGTTAACCGAGACCACAAAAAAAATGTGGAACTACTAAAGCTATCATTGAAATAAGTACGTGAATTCGAACGCAGTCGGCAGGATTCGAACCTGCGCGGAAATATCCAAACAGATTTCGAGTCTGTCGCCTTAACCACTCGGCCACGACTGCTTCTGTTAACCGAGACCACTAAAAAATTTTGGAACTACTAATGCTATCATTGAAATAAGTACGTGAGTTCGAACGCAGTCGGCAGGATACGAACCTGCGCGGAAATATCCCAACAGATTTCGAGTCTGTCGCCTTAACCACTCGGCCACGACTGCTGCTGTTAACTGAGACCACTCAAAAATCTGTGAAACTGCTAAAGGTATTATTGAAATAAAAAACCTTTGCTCAATCGCAATCGGCAGGATTCGAACCTGCGCGGGAATATCGCTACAGATTTCGAGTCTGTCGCCTTAAGCACTCGTCCACGACTGCTTCGATGAACCGAGACTACTCAGAAATCTGTAAAACCACCAAAGGTATTATTGAAATAAAAAATCTTTGCTCAATCGCAGTCGGCAGGATTCGAACCTGCGCGGGAATATCCCAACAGATTTCTAGTCTGTCGCCTTAACCACTCGGCCCCGACTGCTTCTGTTAAGCGAGTCCACTCAAAAAATTGTGGAACTACTAAAGCTATCATTGGAATAAGTATGTGTGTTCGAACGCAGTCGGCAGGATTCGAACCTGCGCGCGAGTATCTCAACAGATTTCAAGTCTGTCGCCTTAACTACTCGGCCACTACTGCTTCTGTTAACCGAGACCACTAAAAAATTGTGGAACTACTAAAGCTATCATTGAAATAAGTACGTGAATTCGAACGCAGTCGGCAGGATTCGAACCTGCGCGGAAATATCCCAACAGATTTCGAGTCTGTCGCCTTAACCACTCGGCCACGACTGCTTCTGTTAACCAAGACCACTAAAAAATTGTGGAACTACTAAAGCTATCATTGAAATATGTACGTGAATTCGAACGCAGTCGGCAGGATTCGAACCTGCGCGGAAATTTCCCAACAGATTTCGAGTCTGTCGCCTTAACCACTCGGCCACGACTGCTGCTGTTAACTGAGACCACTCAAAAATATGTGAAACTGCTAAAGGTATTATTGAAATAAAAAATCTTTGCTCAATCGCAATCGGCAGGATTCGAACCTGCGCGGGAATATCCCAACAGATTTCGAGTCTGTCGCCTTAACCACTCGGCCACGACTGCTTCTGTTAACGGAGACCACTCAAAAAGCGTGGAACTACTAAAGCTATCATTGGAATAAGTATGTGAGTTCGAACGCAGTCGGCAGGAATCGAACCTGCGAGGGAATATCCCAACAGATTTCGAGTCTGTCGCCTTAAGCACTCGTCTACGACTGCTTCGATTAACCGAGACTACTCAGAAATCTGTGAAACCACCAAAGGTATTATTGAAATAAAAAATCTTTGCTCAGTCGCAGTCGGCAGGATTCGAACCTGCGCGGGAGTATCCCAACAGATTTCTAGTCTGTCGCCTTAACCACTCGGCCCCGACTGCTTCTGTTAAGCGAGTCCACTCAAAAATTGTGGAACTACTAAAGCTATCATTGGAATAAGTATGTGTGTTCGAACGCAGTCGGCAGGATTCGAACCTGCGCGGGAGTATCCCAAAAGATTTCAAGTCTGTCGCCTTAACCACTCGGCCACTACTGCTTCTGTTAACCGAGACCACTAAAAAATTGTGGAACTACTAAAGCTATCATTGAAATAAGTACGTGAATTCGAACGCGGTCGGCAGGATTCGAACCTGCGCGGAAATATCCCAACAGATTTCGAGTCTGTCGCCTTAACCACTCGGCCACGACTGCTTCTGTTAACCGAGACCACTAAAAAATTGTGGAACTACTAAAGCTTTCATTGAAATAAGTACGTGAGTTCGAACGCAGTCGGCAGGATTCGAACCTGCGCGGAAATTTCCCAACAGATTTCGAGTCTGTCGCCTTAACCACTCGGCCACGACTGCTGCTGTTAACTGAGACCACTCAAAAATATGTGAAACTGCTAAAGGTATTATTGAAATAAAAAATCTTTGCTCAATCGCAATCGGCAGGATTCGAACCTGCGCGGGAATATCCCAACAGATTTCGAGTCTGTCGCCTTAACCACTCGGCCACGACTGCTTCTGTTAACCGAGACCACAAAAAAATTGTGGAACTACTAAAGCTATCATTGAAATAAGTACGTGAATTCGAACGCAGTCGGCAGTTTTCGAACCTGCGCGGAAATATCCCAACAGATTTCGAGTCTGTCGCCTTAACCACTCGGCCACGACTGCTTCTGTTAACCGAGACCACTAAAAAATTGTGGAACTACCAAAGCTATCATTGAAATAAGTACGTGAGTTCGAACGTAGTCGGCAGGATACGAACCTGCGCGGAAATATCCCAACAGATTTCGAGTCTGTCGCCTTAACCACTCGGCCACGACTGCTGCTGTTAACTGAGACCACTCAAAAATCTGTGAAACTGCTAAAGGTATTATTGAAATAAAAAATCTTTGCTCAATCGCAATCGGCAGGATTCGAACCTGCGCGGGAATATCCCAACAGATTTCGAGTCTGTCGCCTTAACCACTCGGCCACGACTGCTTCTGTTAACGGAGAAGACTCAAAAATTGTGGAACTACTAAAGCTATCATTGGAATAAGTATGTTAGTTCGAACGCAGTCGGCAGGATTCGAACCTGCGCGGGAATATCGCTACAGATTTCGAGTCTGTCGCCTTAACCACTCGTCCACGACTGCTTCGATTAACCGAGACTACTCAGAAATCTGTAAAACCACCAAAGGTATTATTGAAATAAAAAATCTTTGCTCAATCGCAGTCGGCAGGATTCGAACCTGCGCGGGAATATCCCAACAGATTTCTAGTCTGTCGCCTTAACCACTCGGCCCCGACTGCTTCTGTTAAGCGAGTCCACTCAAAAAATTGTGGAACTACTAAAGCTATCATTGGAATAAGTATGTGTATTCGAACGCAGTCGGCAGGATTCGAACCTGCGCGGGAGTATCCCAAAAGATTTCAAGTCTGTCGCCTTAACCACTCGGCCACTACTGCTTCTGTTAACCGAGACCACTAAAAAATTGTGGAACTACTAAAGCTATCATTGAAATAAGTACGTGAATTCGAACGCAGTCGGCAGGATTCGAACCTGCGCGGAAATATCCCAACAGATTTCGAGACTGTCGCTTTAACCACTCGGCCACGACTGCTTCTGTTAACCGAGACCACTAAAAAATTGTGGAACTACTAAAGCTTTCATTGAAATAAGTACGTGAGTTCGAACGCAGTCGGCAGGATTCGAACCTGCGCGGAAATTTCCCAACAGATTTCGAGTCTGTCGCCTTAACCACTCGGCCACGACTGCTGCTGTTAACTGAGACCACTCAAAAATATGTGAAACTGCTAAAGGTATTATTGAAATAAAAAATCTTTGCTCAATCGCAATCGGCAGGATTCGAACCTGCGCGGGAATATCCCAACAGATTTCGAGTCTGTCGCCTTAACCACTCGGCCACGACTGCTTCTGTTAACCGAGACCACAAAAAAATAGTGGAACTACTAAAGCTATCATTGAAATAAGTACGTGAATTCGAACGCAGTCGGCAGTTTTCGAACCTGCGCGGAAATATCCCAACAGATTTCGAGTCTGTCGCCTTAACCACTCGGCCACGACTGCTTCTGTTAACCGAGACCACTAAAAAATTGTGGAACTACTAAAGCTATCATTGAAATAAGTACGTGAATTCGAACGCAGTCGGCAGTTTTCGAACCTGCGCGGAAATATCCCAACAGATTTCGAGTCTGTCGCCTTAACCACTCGGCCACGACTGCTGCTGTTAACTGAGACCACTCAAAAATTGTGGAACTACTAAAGCTATCATTGGAATAAGTATGTTTGTTCGAACGCAGTCGGCAGGATTCGAACCTGCGCGGGAATATCCCAACAGATTTCGAGTCTGTCGCCTTAACCACTCGTCCACGACTGCTTCGATTAACCGAGACTACTCAGAAATCTGTGAAACCACCAAAGGTATTATTGAAATAAAAAATCTTTGCTCAATCGCAGTCGGCAGGATTCGAACCTGCGCGGGAATATCCCAACAGATTTCTAGTCTGTCGCCTTAACCACTCGGCCACGACTTCTTCTGTTAACCGAGACCACTCAAAAAGTGTGGAACTACTAAAGCTATCATTGGAATAAGTATGTTAGTTCGAACGCAGTCGGCAGGATTCGAACCTGCGCGGTAATATCCCTACAGATTTCGAGTCTGTCGCCTTAACCACTCGTCCACGACTGCTTCGATTAACCGAGACTACTCAGAAATCTGTGAAACCGTCAAAGGTATTATTGAAATAAAAAATCTTTGCTCAATCGCAGTCGGCAGGATTCGAACCTGCGCGGGAATATCCCAACAGATTTCTAGTCTGTCGCCTTAACCACTCGGCCACGACTGCTTCTGTTAACCGAGACCACTCAAAAAGTGTGGAACTACTAAAGCTATCATTGGAATAAGAATGTTTGTTCGAACGCAGTCGGCAGGATTCGAACCTGCGCGGGAATATCCCTACAGATTTCAAGTCTGTCGCCTTAACCACTCGGCCACAACTGCTTCTGTTAACCGAGACCACTAAAAAATTGTGGAACTACTAAAGCTATCATTGGAATAAATATGTGAGTTCGAACGCAGTCGGCAGGAATCGAACCTGCGAGGAAATATCCCAACAGATTTCGAGCCTGTCGCCTTAAGCACTCGTCCACGACTGCTTCGATTAACCGAGACTCCTCAGAAATCTGTGAAACCACCAAAGGTATTATTGAAATAAATATCTTTGCTCATTGGCAGTCGGCAGGATTCGAACCTGCGCGGGAATATCCCAACAGATTTCTAGTCTGTCGCCTTAACCACTCGGCCACGACTGCTTCTCTCAAGCGAGTCCACTCAAAAAATTGTGGAACTACTTAAGCTATCATTGGAATAATTATGTGTGTTCGAACGCAGTCGGCAGGATTCGAACCTGCGCGGGAATATCCCAACAGATTTCAAGTCTGTCGCCTTAACCACTCGGCCACGACTGCTTCTGTAAACGGAGACCACTCAAAAAATTGTGGAACTACTAAAGCTATCATTGGAATAAGTATGTTAGTTCGAACGCAGTCGGCAGGATTCGAACCTGCGCGGGAACATCGCTACAGATTTCGAGTCTGTCGCCTTAACCACTGGTCCACGACTGCTTCGATTAACCGAGACTACTCAGAAATCTGTAAAACCACCAAAGGTATTATTGAAATAAAAAATCTTTGCTCAATCGCAGTCGGCAGGATTCGAACCTGCGCGGGAATATCCCAACAGATTTCTAGTCTGTCGCCTTAACCACTCGGCCACGACTACTTCTGTTAAGCGAGTCCACTCAAAAAATTGTGGAACTACTAAAGCTATCATTGGAATAAGTATGTGTGTTCGAACGCAGTCGGCAGGATTCGAACCTGCGCGGAAATATCCCAACAGATTTCGAGTCTGTCGCCTTAACCACTCGGCCACGACTGCTTCTGTTAACCGAGACCACTCAAAAATCTGTGAAACTGCTAAAGGTATTATTGAAATAAAAAATCTTTGCTCAATCGCAATCGGCAGTATTCGAACCTGCGCGGGAATATCCCAACAGATCTCGAGTCTGTCGCCTTAACCACTCGGCCACGACTGCTTCTGTTAACGGAGACCACTCAAAAAGTGTGGAACTACTAAAGCTATCATTGGAATAAGTATGTTAGTTCGAACGCAGTCGGCAGGATTCGAACCTGCGCGGGAATATCGCTACAGATTTCGAGTCTGTCGCCTTAACCACTCGTCCACGACTGCTTCAATTAACCAAGACTACTCAGAAATCTGTAAAACCACCAAAGGTATTATTGAAATAAAAAATCTTTGCTCAATCGCAGTCGGCAGGATTCGAACCTGCGCGGGAATATCACAACAGATTTCTAGTCTGTCGCCTTAACCACTCGGCCACGACTGCTTCTGTTAACCGAGACCACTCAAAAAGTGTGGAACTACTAAAGCTATCATTGGAATAAGTATGTTAGTTCGAACGCAGTCGGCAGGATTCGAACCTGCGCGGGAACATCGCTACAGATTTCGAGTCTGTCGCCTTAACCACTCGTCCACGACTGCTTCGATTAACCGAGACTACTCAGAAATCTGTAAAACCACCAAAGGTATTATTGAAATAAAAAATCTTTGCTCAATCGCAGTCGGCAGGATTCGAACCTGCGCGGGAATATCCCAACAGATTTCTAGTCTGTCGCCTTAACCACTCGGCCACGACTACTTCTGTTAAGCGAGTCCACTCAAAAAATTGTGGAACTACTAAAGCTATCATTGGAATAAGTATGTGTGTTCGAACGCAGTCGGCAGGATTCGAACCTGCGCGGAAATATCCCAACAGATTTCGAGTCTGTCGCCTTAACCACTCGGCCACGACTGCTTCTGTTAACCGAGACCACTCAAAAATCTGTGAAACTGCTAAAGGTATTATTGAAATAAAAAATCTTTGCTCAATCGCAATCGGCAGGATTCGAACCTGCGCGGGAATATCCCAACAGATCTCGAGTCTGTCGCCTTAACCACTCGGCCACGACTGCTTCTATTAACGGAGACCACTCAAAAAGTGTGGAACTACTAAAGCTATCATTGGAATAAGTATGTTAGTTCGAACGCAGTCGGCAGGATTCGAACCTGCGCGGGAATATCGCTACAGATTTCGAGTCTGTCGCCTTAACCACTCGTCCACGACTGCTTCAATTAACCAAGACTACTCAGAAATCTGTAAAACCACCAAAGGTATTATTGAAATAAAAAATCTTTGCTCAATCGCAGTCGGCAGGATTCGAACCTGCGCGGGAATATCACAACAGATTTCTAGTCTGTCGCCTTAACCACTCGGCCACGACTGCTTCTGTTAACCGAGACCACTCAAAAAGTGTGGAACTACTAAAGCTATCATTGGAATAAGTATGTTAGTTCGAACGCAGTCGGCAGGATTCGAACCTGTGCGGTAATATCCCTACAGATTTCGAGTCTGTCGCCTTAACCACTCGTCCACGACTGCTTCGATTAACCGAGACTACTCAGAAATCTGTGAAACCACCAAAGGTATTATTGAAATAAAAAATCTTTGCTCAATCGCAGTCGGCAGGATTCGAACCTGCGCGGGAATATCCCAACAGATTTCTAGTCAGTCGCCTTAACCACTCGGCCACGACTGCCTCTGCTAAGCGAGTCCACTCAAAAAATTGTGGAACTACTAAAGCTATCATTGGAATAAGTATGTGGTTTCGAACGCAGTCGGCAGGATTCGAACCTGCGCGGGAGTATCCCAACAGATTTCAAGTCTGTCGCCTTAACCACTCGGCCACGACTGCTTCTGTTAACCGAGACCACTCAAAAAGTGTGGAACTACTAAAGCTATCATTGGAATAAGTATGTTAGTTCGAACGCAGTCGGCAGGATTCGAACCTGCGCGGTAATATCCCTACACATTTCGAGTCTGTTTCCTTAACCACTCGTCCACGACTGCTTCGATTAACCGAGACTACTCAGAAATCTGTGAAACCACCAAAGGTATTATTGAAATAAAAAATCTTTGCTCAATCGCAGTCGGCAGGATTCGAACGTGCGCGGGAATATCCCAACAGATTTCTAGTCTGTCGCCTTAACCACTCGGCCACGACTGCTTCTGTTAACCGAGACCACTCAAAAAGTGTGGAACTACTAAAGCTATCATTGGAATAAGTATGTTAGTTCGAACGCAGTCGGCAGGATTCGAACCTGCGCGGTAATATCCCTACAGATTTCGAGTCTGTCGCCTTAACCACTCGTCCACGACTGCTTCGATTAACCGAGACTACTCAGAAATCTGTGAAACCACCAAAGGTATTATTGAAATAAAAAATCTTTGCTCAATCGCAGTCGGCAGGATTCGAACCTGCGCGGGAATATCCCAACAGATTTCTAGTCTGTCGCCTTAACCACTCGGCCACGACTGCTTCTGTTAACCGAGACCACTCAAAAAACTGTGGAACTACTAAAGCTATTATTGGAATAAGAATGTTTGTTCGAACGCAGTCGGCAGGATTCGAACCTGCGCGGGAATATCCCAACAGATTTCGAGTCTGTCGCCTTAAGCACTCGTCCACGACTGCTTCGATTAACCGAGACTACTCAGAAATCTGTGAAACCACCAAAGGTATTATTGAAATAAAAAATCTTTGCTCAATCGCAGTCGGCAGGATTCGAACCTGCGCGGGAATATCCCAACAGATTTCAAGTCTGTCGCCTTAACCACTCGGCCACGACTGCTTCTGTTAACCGAGACCACTAAAAAATTGTGGAACTACTAAAGCTATCATTGGAATAAGTATGTGAGTTCGAACGCAGTCGGCAGGAATCGAACCTGCGAGGGAATATCCCAACAGATTTCAAGTCTGTCGCCTTAAGCACTCGTCCACGACTGCTTCGATTAACCGAGACTACTCAGAAATCTGTGAAACCACCAAAGGTATTATTGAAATAAAAAATCTTTGCTCAATCGCAGTCGGCAGGATTCGAACCTGCGCGGGAATATCCCAACAGATTTCTAGTCTGTCGCCTTAACCACTCGGCCACGACAGCTGCTGTTAACTGACACCACTCAAAAATCCATGAAACTACTAAAGGCATTATTGAAATTAATCAAAAATGTCTTCATTATAATCAAGACCTAAAAAGTATCGATAAGACTGAGGTTATCACTTGTCTGAATGATCAGATATTAATTTTTCTTTTTAATTGAAACTTAAATGCATGCTTAAGAAAAAACAAAGTTCCATTACCGTGTTCCGTTGAAATAAATTATTTTACTGGTAATCAATTTCAAAAATTTACTTATCTCGGCTTTTCGACCACAATTCCATTCCCCGAAAACATTTTATCATTACATTAATTACTTTTGGGAGAGTACGTGTATGGTTTTGCGTTTTAAAAGGTTCCTAAAGACGTTACATCCCCATTTGTGACCGGCAAGCTTCGCAGTGGAACATTTTAATTATTCTAAAACCAATGGCGCCAAATTCAATAGGGACAGTAAGATTTTTACTCGCGGTTTTGCAAAATGATGTAATATCAAGTGTACTTTAGTCAACCGTCGTATTGTTCTTTCTCATAGTTCAAGGCATGATCAGTGTTACTGCCCAATTTCTCTCTCTAGTTTCTAACAATGGTTAGAGACTATTTGATATGGCACGGCACAACATTATATACATTTGAAAATTCTAAGTAGCACAAAAGGAAAAAGAATCCATTTTTTTATATTTTGGTTTGAAATAAATAAATTCATGATAGTAGTTATAAAGAACAGAAAGTCAATTGAATGGCACCGGTAATGAGCAGCAGAAAGAGAGGAAAGTTTGATTCAAGTTAGCAGAGGGACATAGTAGTGAAAATAGTAATCTAGAATTTTGTTCATTCAAACCTTATTATATCATGAAAAATTCAAGTGAGCAGGCGGCACTATCTAGAAAGATTGATTTTGGCAGATAACAGCGAAAAAATTATGTTCTACACACATTGGGACTATGGGAGAGTTTCAGGGCCGCAGGTCGCACATGATGAAATTTCAACTCCAGATTACATCAATTCTCTCTGGTCGTACTAGTAGCAGGTTAAGCTATTGTTTGCTCGGGTCCAGTTGGTCTCGAAAGGGTTATATAGTGCTTGCAACTTTTAAAAGGTTGTTATCATGGCTAAACAGACCGCTTTTACAGTTTTTTCTTCTTTTATAGGCCTTTTTGACACGTTATCTCCAAAAAGTAATTAATGTAATGATAAAATGTTTTCGGGGAATGGAATTGTGGTCGAAAAGCCGAGATAAGTAAATTTTTGAAATTGATTACCAGTAAAATAATTTATTTCAACGGAAAACGGTAATGGAACTTTGTTTTTTCTTAAGCAAGCATTTAAGTTTCAATTAAAAAGAAAAATTAATATCTGATCATTCAGACAAGTGATAACCTCAGTCTTATCGATACTTTTTAGGTCTTGATTATAATCAAGACATTTTTGATTAATATCTGTTCCTTCAGTCTTCATTTTAATTATGAATCTTAAGAAACTGTTTTACATTTTCAAAATCTGCACTAAGCAGAAACATATATAAAGGGGACCATAACTTTAGCTCAATCAGACATTTATTTATAATGATACTTCAAAAATAAAACGTAAATTATTAAAAGCTTGTATTCTTATTGTAATTAGAATAATACATTTTTTACAATCATTTATTGAAACGCGAGGCGCCCCCCTAAAAATTCCACCTACCCACAAGCACCTACAAGCACCCGGGCAAAGCATCTACCCAAAAGTACCCACAAGTACCTACAAGCACCCACAAGTACCTACAAGCACCCACAAGTACCCACAAGTACCTACAAGCACCCACAAGTACCTACAAGCACCCACAAGTACCTACAAGCACCCACAAGTACCCACAAGTACCTACAAGCACCCACAAGTACCCGCAAGCACCCACAAGTACCCACAAGTACCTACAAGCACCCACAAGTACCCGCAAGCACCCACAAGCACCTACAAGCACCCACAAGTACTCGGGGAAAGCACCCACAAGTACTCGGGGAAAGCACCCACAAGTACTCTGGGAAAGCACCCACAAGTACTCGGGGAAAGCACCCACAAGTACCCGGGGCAAGCACCCACAAGTACCCGGGGCAAGCACCCACAAGTACCCGGGGCAAGCCCCCACAAGTACCCGGGGCAAGCCCCCACAAGTACCCGGGGCAAGCACCCACAAGTACCCGGGGCAAGTACCCACAAGTACCCGGAGCAAGCACCCACAAGTACCAGGGGCAAGAACCTACAAGCACCCACAAGTACCTACGAGTACCTACAAGTACTTACAAACACCCACAAGTACCTACATGAACCCACAAGTACATACATGAACCCACAAGTACCTACATGAACCCACAAGTACCTACATGAACCCACAAGTACCTACAAGTACCTACAAGCACCCACAAGTACCTACAAACACCCACAAGTACCTACAAACACCCACAAGCACCTACAAACACCCAAAAGCACCTACAAACACCCACAAGCACCTACAAGCACCCACAAGTACCCACAAGACCTCACAAGTACCCACAAGTACCTACAAGTACCTACAAGCACTCACAAGTACCCACAAGTACCTACATGAACCCACAAGTACCTACATGAACCCACAAGTACCTACAAGCACCCAAAAGTACCTACAAGCACCCACAAGTACCTACAAACACCCACAAGCACCTACAAACACCCACAAGCACCTACAAACACCCACAAGCACCTACAAGCACCCACAAGTACCCACAAGCACTCACAAGTACCCACAAGTACCTACGAGTACCTACAAGTACTTACAAACACCCACAAGTACCCACATGAACCCACAAGTACCTACGAGTACCTACAAGTACTTACAAACACCCACATGTACCTACATGAACCCACAAGTACCTACGAGTACCTACAAGTACTTACAAACTCCCACATGTACCTACATGAACCCACAAGTACCTACATGAACCCACAAGTACCTACATGAACCCACAAGTACCTACATGAACCCACAAGTACCTACATGAACCCACAAGTACCTACAAGTACCTACAAACACCCACAAGTACCTACAAGCACCCACAAGTACCTACAAACACCCACAAGCACCAACAAGTACCCACAAGTACCTACAAACACCCACAAGTACCTACAAGTACCCACAAGAACCCACAAGTACCTACAAGCACCCACAAGTATCCACAAGCACCTACAAGTACCCATAAGCACCTACAAGTACCCACAAGTACCCATAAGAACCTACAAGTACCCACAAGTACCCATAAGAACCAACAAGTACCGACAAGCACCCACAAGCACCCACAAGTATCCACAAGTACCTACATGCACCCACAAGTACCCACAAGTACCTACAAGCACCCACAAGTACCTACAAGCACCCACAAGTACCTACAAGCACCCACAAGGTAATCAAGTTTAAATAGCTTTAACCTAAGCTGAGAAAAGATAAAATGTCCATTAAGCTAGCTATTTGTTCTAAGAATTTGACTATAACCGCGGTAAAACGACCAAACTCGCTTCATACACTACATAACTCATGCTAAAAAGTCGCAGGTTCCATAGTTTCAGGGTAAACCACGTAAGTCGGAGCATGTAATTAAAACTATGAAAAACAGTACTTAAACTTAATTTTTCTTGATGAAAAAAAATAGGCGCCAACTATGGATATGGGGCTTTCATTTAAAACCGTTTTCAAATCTATCTGACGTATAGTTTTTTTTGTAAGGGTATGGACAAAATTTGTAACTTTGTAAAATTTCCCATGTTATTTCTATGGGAAATTTCCAGTTTTTCGTCAAAATCTGTGATTAATTTTATGGAAATGAAAACCACCCTTAGCAACTTTATTTTTTATAAAATAAACTAATCAATGGATCTTTTTGAAATTTTAACCACATATTAAGAGGCCGAATCGTAGTTCAGTGGATTTTTTCCGAACCAATTAGTACAATACAAAAAAAAACTACATCCAAACAAAAAACCCTCCTTATACATTAAGAACAGTATGAAGTCTTATCTAAGAGAGCTACCGCTCTCATAGAATAAAAAATCTTTGCTCAATCGCAGTCGGCAGGATTCGAACCTACGCGGGAATATCCCAACAGATTTCTAGTCTGTCGCCTTAACCACTCGGCCACGACTGCTTCTGATAACAGAGACCACTCAAAAAGTGTGGAACTACTAAAGCTATCATTGGAATAAGTATGCTAGCTCGAACGCAGTCGGCAGGATTCGAACCTGCGCGGGAATATCCCTACAGATTTCGAGTCTGTCGCCTTAACCACTCGTCCACGACTGCTTCGATTAACCGAGACTACTCAGAAATCTGTGAAACCACCAAAGGTATTATTGAAATAAAAAATCTTTGCTCAATCGCAGTCGGAAGAATTCGAACCTGCGCGGGAATACCCCAACAGATTTCTAGACTGTCGCCTTGACAACTCGGCCACGACTGCTTCGATTAACCGAGACTACTCAGAAATCTGTGAAACCACCAAAGGTATTATTGAAATAAAAAATCTTTGCTCAACCGCAGTCGGCAGGATTCGAACCTGCGCGGGAATATCCCAACAGATTTCTAGTCTGTCGCCTTAACCACTCGGCCACGACTGGTTCTGTTAAGCGAGTCCACTCAAAAAATTGTGGAACTACTAAAGCTATCATTGGAATAAGTATTTGTGTTCGAACGCAGTCGGCAGGATTCGAACCTGCGCGGGAGTATCCCAACAGATTTCAAGTCTGTCGCCTTAACCACTCGGCCACGACTGCTTCTGTTAACCGAGACCACTAAAAAATTGTGGAACTACTAAAGATATCATTGAAATAAGTACGTGAGTTCGAACGCAGTCGGCAGGATTTGAACTTGCGCGGAAATATCCCAACAGATTTCGAGTCTGTCGCCTTAACCACTCGGCCACCACTGCTGCTGTTAACTGAGACCACTCAAAAATCTGGGAAACTGCTAAAGGTATTATTGAAATAAAAAAACTTTGCTCAATCGCAATCGGCAGGATTCGAACCTGCGCGGGAATATCCCAACAGATTTCGAGTCTGTCGCCTTAACCACTCGGCCACGACTGCTTCTGTTAACGGAGACCACTCAAAAAGTGTGGAACTACTAAAGCTATCATTGGAATAAGTATGTTAGTTCGAACGCACTCGGCAGGATTCGAACCTGCGCGAGAATATCGCTACAAATTTCAAGTCTGTCGCCTTAACCACTCGTCCACGACTGCTTCGATTAACCGAGACTACTCAGAAATCTGTGAAACCACCAAAGGTATTATTGAAATAAAAAATCGTTGCTCAATCGCAGTCGGCAGGATTCGAACCTGCGCGGGAATATCCCAACAGATTTCTAGTCTGTCGCCTTAACCACTCGGCCACGACTGCTTCTGTTAACCGAGACCACTAAAAAATTGTTGAACTACTAAAGCTATCATTGGAATAAGTATGTGAGTTCGAACGCAGTCGGCAGGAATCCAACCTGCGAGGGAATATCCCAACAGATTTCGAGTCTGTCGCCTTAAGCACTCGTCCGCGACTGCTTCGATTAACCGAGACTACTCAGAAATCTGTGAAACCACCAAAGGTATTATTGAAATAAAAAATCTTTGCTCAATCGCAGTCGGCAGGATTCGAACCTGCGCGGGAATATCCGAACAGATTTCGAGTCTGTCGCCTTAACCACTCGGCCACGACTGCTGCTGTTAACTGAGACCACTCAAAAATCTGTGGAACTACTAAAGCTATCATTGGAATTAGCATGTTATTTCGAACGCAGTCGGCTGGATTCGAACGTGCGCGGGAATAGCCCAACAGATTTCGAGTCTGTCGCCTTAACCACTCGGCCACGACTGCTTCTGTTAACGGAGACCACTCAAAAAGTGTGGAACTACTAAAGCTATCATTGGAATAAGTATGTTAGTTCGAACGCACTCGGCAGGATTCGAACCTGCGCGGGAATATCCCAACAGATTTTTAGTCTGTCGCCTTAACCACTCGGGCACGACTGCTTCTGTTAACCGAGACCACTCAAAAAACTGTGGAACTACTAAAGCTATTATTGGAATAAGAATGTTTGTTCGAACGCAGTCGGCAGGATTCGAACCTGCGCGGGAATATCCCAACAGATTTCAAGTCTGTCGCCTTAACCCTCGGCCACGACTGCCTCTGTGAACCGAGACCACTCAATAAAGTGTGGACTTACTAAAGCTATCATTGGAATAAATATGTTATTCCGAAACCAGTCGGCAGGAATCGAACCTGCGCGGGAATATCCCAACAGATTTCTAGTCTGTCGCCTTAACCACTCGGCCACGACTGCTTCTGTTAGCCTAGTCCACTCAAAAAATTGTGGAACTACTAAAGCTATCATTGGAATAAGTATGTGTGTTCGAACGCAGTCGGCAGGATTCGAACCTGCGCGGGAGTATCCCAACAGATTTCAAGTCTGTCGCCTTAACCACTTGGCCACGACTGCTTCTGTTAACCGAGACCACTAAAAAATTGTGGAACTACTAAAGCTATCATTGGAATAAGTATGTGAGTTCGAACGCAGTCGGCAGGATTCAAACCTGCGCGTAAATATCCCAACAGATTTCGAGTCTGTCGCCTTAACCACTCGGCCACGACTGCTGCTGTTAACTGAGACCACTCAAAAATCTGTGAAACTACTGAAGGTATTATTGAAATAAAAAATCTTTGCTCAATCGCAATCGGCAGGATTCGAACCTGCGCGGGAATATCCGAACAGATTTCGAGTCTGTCGCCTTAACCACTCGGCCACGACTGCTGCTGTTAACTGAGACCACTCAAAAATCTGTGGAACTACTAAAGCTATCATTGGAATTAGCATGTTATTTCGAACGCAGTCGGCTGGATTAGAACGTGCGCGGGAATAGCCCAACAGATTTTGAGTCTGTCGCCTTAACCACTCGGCCACGACTGCTTCTGTTAACGGAGACCACTCAAAAAGTGTGGAACTACTAAAGCTATCATTGGAATAAGTATGTTAGTTCGAACGCACTCGGCAGGATTCGAACCTGCGCGGGAATATCGCTACAGATTTCGAGTCTGTCGCCTTAACCACTCGTCCACGACGGCTTCGATTAACCGAGACTACTCAGAAATCTGTGAAACCACCAAAGGTATTATTGAAATAAAAAATCTTTGCTCAATCGCAGTCGGCAGGATTCGAACCTGCGCGGGAATATCCCAACAGATTTCTAGTCTGTCGCCTTAACCACTCGGCCACGACTGCTTCTGTTAACCGAGACCACTCAAAAAGTGTGGAACTACTAAAGCTATCATTGGAATAAGTATGCTAGCTCGAACGCAGTCGACAGGATTCGAACCTGCGCGGGAATATCCCTACAGATTTCGAGTCTGTCGCCTTAACCACTCGTCCACGACTGCTTCGATTAACCGAGACTACTCAGAAATCTGTGAAACCACCAAAGGTATTATTGAAATAAAAAAATCTTTGCTCAATCGCAGTCGGCAGGATTCGAACCTGCGCGGGAATACCCCAACAGATTTCTAGTCTGTCGCCTTGACAACTCGGCCACGACTGCTTCTGTTAACCGAGACCACTCAAAAAAGTGTGGAACTACTAAAGCTATTATTGGAATAAGAATGTTTGTTCGAACACAGTCGGCAGGATTCGAACCAGCGCGGGAATATCCCAACAGATTTCAAGTCTGTCGCCTTAACCACTCGGCCACGACTGCTTCTGTTAACCGAGACCACTAAAAAATTGTGGAACTACTAAAGCTATCATTGGAAAAAGTATGTGAGTTCGAACGCAGTCGGCAGGAATCGAACCTGCGAGGGAATATCCCAACAGATTTCGAGTCTGTCGCCTTAAGCACTCGTCCACGACTGCTTCGATTAACCGAGACTACTCAGAAATCTGTGAAACCACCAAAGGTATTATTGAAATAAAAAATCTTTGCTCAATCGCAGTCGGCAGGATTCGAACCTGCGCGGGAATATCCCAACAGATTTCTAGTCTGTCGTCTTAACCACTCGGCCACGACTGCTTCTCTTAAGCGAGTCCACTCAAAAAATTGTGGAACTACTAAAGCTATCATTGGAATAAGTATGTGTGTTCGAACGCAGTCGGCAGGATTCGAACCTGCGCGGGAATATCCCAACAGATTTCAAGTCTGTCGCCTTAACCACTCGGCCACGACTGCTTCTGTTAACCGAGACCACTAAAAAATTGTGGAACTACTAAAGCTATCATTGGAATAAGTATGTTAGTTCGAACGCAGTCGGCAGGAATCGAACCTGCGAGGGAATATCCCAACAGATTTCGAGTCTGTCGCCTTAAGCACTCGTCCACGACTGCTTCGATTAACCGAGACTACTCAGAAATCTGTGAAACCACCAAAGGTATTATTGAAATAAAAAATCTTTGCTCAATCGCAGTCGGCAGGATTCGAACCTGCGCGGGAATATCCCAACAGATTTCTAGTCTGTCGTCTTAACCACTCGGCCACGACTGCTTCTCTTAAGCGAGTCCACTCAAAAAATTGTGGAACTACTAAAGCTATCATTGGAATAAGTATGTGTGTTCGAACGCAGTCGGCAGGATTCGAACCTGCGCGGGAATATCCCAACAGATTTCAAGTCTGTCGCCTTAACCACTCGGCCACGACTGCTTCTGTTAACCGAGACCACTAAAAAATTGTGGAACTACTAAAGCTATCATTGGAATAAGTATGTTAGTTCGAACGCAGTCGGCAGGAATCCAACCTGCGAGGGAATATCCCAACAGATTTCGAGTCTGTCGCCTTAAGCACTCGTCCACGACTGCTTCGATTAACCGAGACTACTCAGAAATCTGTGAAACCACCAAAGGTATTATTGAAATAAAAAATCTTTGCTCAATCGCAGTCGGCAGGATTCGAACCTGCGCGGGAATATCCCAACAGATTTCTAGTCTGTCGCCTTAACCACACGGCCACGACTGCTTCTGTTAACCGAGACCACTAAAAAATTGTGGAACTACTAAAGCTATCATTGGAATAAGTATGTGAGTTCGAACGCTGTCGGCAGGAATCGAACCTGCGAGGGAATATCCCAACAGATTTCGAGTCTGTCGCCTTAAGCACTCGTCCACGACTGCTTCGATTAACCGAGACTACTCAGAAATCTGTGAAACCACCAAAGGTATTATTGAAATAAAAAATCTTTGCTCAATCGCAGTCGGCAGGATTCGAACCTGCGCGGGAATATCCCAACAGATTTCTAGCCTGTCGCCTTAACCACTCGGCCACGACTGCTGCTGTTAACTGAGACCACTCAAAAAGAGTGGAACTACTAAAGCTATCATTGGAATAAGTATGCTAGCTCGAACGCAGTCGGCAGGAATCCAACCTGCGAGGGAATATCCCAACAGATTTCGAGTCTGTCGCCTTAAGCACTCGTCCACGACTGCTTCGATTAACCGAGACTACTCAGAAATCTGTGAAACCACCAAAGGTATTATTGAAATAAAAAATCTTTGCTCAATCGCAGTCGGCAGGATTCGAACCTGCGCGGGAATATCCCAACAGATTTCTAGTCTGTCGCCTTAACCACACGGCCACGACTGCTTCTGTTAACCGAGACCACTAAAAAATTGTGGAACTACTAAAGCTATCATTGGAATAAGTATGTGAGTTCGAACGCTGTCGGCAGGAATCGAACCTGCGAGGGAATATCCCAACAGATTTCGAGTCTGTCGCCTTAAGCACTCGTCCACGACTGCTTCGATTAACCGAGACTACTCAGAAATCTGTGAAACCACCAAAGGTATTATTGAAATAAAAAATCTTTGCTCAATCGCAGTCGGCAGGATTCGAACCTGCGCGGGAATATCCCAACAGATTTCTAGCCTGTCGCCTTAACCACTCGGCCACGACTGCTGCTGTTAACTGAGACCACTCAAAAAGAGTGGAACTACTAAAGCTATCATTGGAATAAGTATGCTAGCTCGAACGCAGTCGACAGGATTCGAACCTGCGCGAGAATATCCCTACAGATTTCGAGTCTGTCGCCTTAACCACTCGTCCACGACTGCTTCGATTAACCGAGACTACTCAGAAATCTGTGAAACCACCAAAGGTATTATTGAAATAAAAAATCTTTGCTCAATCGCAGTCGGCAGGATTGGAACCTGCGCGGGAATATCCCAACAGATTTCTAGTCTGTCGCCTTGACAACTCGGCCACGACTGCTTCTGTTAACCGATACCACTAAAAAGTGTGGAAATACTAAAGCTATTATTGGAATAAGAATGTTTGTTCGAACGCAGTCGGCAGGATTCGAACCTGTGCGGGAATATCCCAACAGATTTCAAGTCTGTCGCCTTAACCACTCGGCCACGACTGCTTCTGTTAACCGAGACCACTAAAAAATTGTGGAACTACTAAAGCTATCATTGGAAAAAGTATGTGAGTTCGAACGCAGTCGGCAGGAATCGAACCTGCGAGGGAATATCCCAACAGATTTCGAGTCTGTCGCCTTAAGCACTCGTCCACGACTGCTTCGATTAACCGAGACTACTCAGAAATCTGTGAAACCACCAAAGGTATTATTGAAATAAAAAATCTTTGCTCAATCGCAGTCGGCAGGATTCGAACCTGCGCGGGAATATCCCAACAGATTTCTAGTCTGTCGTCTTAACCACTCGGCCACGACTGCTTCTCTTAAGCGAGTCCACTCAAAAAATTGTGGAACTACTAAAGCTATCATTGGAATAAGTATGTGTGTTCGAACGCAGTCGGCAGGATTCGAACCTGCGCGGGAATATCCCAACAGATTTCAAGTCTGTCGCCTTAACCACTCGGCCACGACTGCTTCTGTTAACCGAGACCACTAAAAAATTGTGGAACTACTAAAGCTATCATTGGAATAAGTATGTTAGTTCGAACGCAGTCGGCAGGAATCCAACCTGCGAGGGAATATCCCAACAGATTTCGAGTCTGTCGCCTTAAGCACTCGTCCACGACTGCTTCGATTAACCGAGACTACTCAGAAATCTGTGAAACCACCAAAGGTATTATTGAAATAAAAAATCTTTGCTCAATCGCAGTCGGCAGGATTCGAACCTGCGCGGGAATATCCCAACAGATTTCTAGTCTGTCGCCTTAACCACACGGCCACGACTGCTTCTGTTAACCGAGACCACTAAAAAATTGTGGAACTACTAAAGCTATCATTGGAATAAGTATGTGAGTTCGAACGCTGTCGGCAGGAATCGAACCTGCGAGGGAATATCCCAACAGATTTCGAGTCTGTCGCCTTAAGCACTCGTCCACGACTGCTTCGATTAACCGAGACTACTCAGAAATCTGTGAAACCACCAAAGGTATTATTGAAATAAAAAATCTTTGCTCAATCGCAGTCGGCAGGATTCGAACCTGCGCGGGAATATCCCAACAGATTTCTAGCCTGTCGCCTTAACCACTCGGCCACGACTGCTGCTGTTAACTGAGACCACTCAAAAAGAGTGGAACTACTAAAGCTATCATTGGAATAAGTATGCTAGCTCGAACGCAGTCGACAGGATTCGAACCTGCGCGAGAATATCCCTACAGATTTCGAGTCTGTCGCCTTAACCACTCGTCCACGACTGCTTCGATTAACCGAGACTACTCAGAAATCTGTGAAACCACCAAAGGTATTATTGAAATAAAAAATCTTTGCTCAATCGCAGTCGGCAGGATTGGAACCTGCGCGGGAATATCCCAACAGATTTCTAGTCTGTCGCCTTGACAACTCGGCCACGACTGCTTCTGTTAACCGATACCACTAAAAAGTGTGGAAATACTAAAGCTATTATTGGAATAAGAATGTTTGTTCGAACGCAGTCGGCAGGATTCGAACCTGTGCGGGAATATCCCAACAGATTTCAAGTCTGTCGCCTTAACCACTCGGCCACGACCGCTTCTGTTAACCGAGAACACTAAAAAATTGTGGAACTACTAAAGCTATCATTGGAATAAGTATGTGAGTTCGAACGCAGTCGGCAGGAATCGAACCTGCGAGGGAATATCCCAAGAGATTTCGAGTCTGTCGCCTTAAGCACTCGTCCACGACTGCTTCGATTAACCGAGACTACTCAGAAATCTGTGAAACCACCAAAGGTATTATTGAAATAAAAAATCTTTGCTCAATCGAAGTCGGCAGGATTCGAACCTGCGCGGGAATACCCCAACAGATTTCTAGTCTAACGCCTTGACATCTCGGCCACGACTGCTTCTGTTAACCGAGACCACTCAAAAAAGTGTGGAACTACTAAAGCTATTATTGGAATAAGAATGTTTGTTCGAACACAGTCGGCAGGATTCGAACCAGCGCGGGAATATCCCAACAGATTTCAAGTCTGTCGCCTTAACCACTCGGCCACGACTGCTTCTGTTAACCGAGACCACTAAAAAATTGTGGAACTACTAAAGCTATCATTGGAAAAAGTATGTGAGTTCGAACGCAGTCGGCAGGAATCGAACCTGCGAGGGAATATCCCAACAGATTTCGAGTCTGTCGCCTTAAGCACTCGTCCACGACTGCTTCGATTAACCGAGACTACTCAGAAATCTGTGAAACCACCAAAGGTATTATTGAAATAAAAAATCTTTGCTCCATCGCAGTCGGCAGGATTCGAACCTGCGCGGGAATATCCCAACAGATTTCTAGTCTGTCGCCTTAACCACTCGGCCACGACTGCTGCTGTTAACTGAGACCACTCAAAAATCTGTGAAACTACTAAAGGCATTATTGAAATAAAAAATCTTTGCTCAAACGCAGTCGGCAGGATTCGAACCTACGCGGGAATATCCCAACAGATTTCTAGTCTGTCGCCTTAACCACTCGGCCACGACTGCTTCTGATAACCGAGACCACTCAAAAAGTGTGGAACTACTAAAGCTATCATTGGAATAAGTATGCTAGCTCGAACGCAGTCGGCAGGATTCGAACCTGCGCGGGAATATCCCAACAGATTTCTAGTCTGTCGCCTTAACCACTCGGCCACGACTGCTGCTGTTAACTGAGACCACTCAAAAATCTGTGAAACTACTAAAGGCATTATTGAAATAAAAAATCTCTGCTCAATCGCAGTCGGCAGGATTCGAACCTGCGCGGGAATATCCCAACAGATTTCTAGTCTGTCGCCTTAACCACTCGGCCACGACTGCTTCTCTTAAGCGAGTCCACTCAAAAAATTGTGGAACTACTGAAGCTATCATTGGAATAAGTATGTGTGTTCGAACGCAGTCGGCAGGATTCGAACCTGCGCGGGAATATCCCAACAGATTTCAAGTCTGTCGCCTTAACCACTCGGCCACGACTGCTTCTGTTAACCGAGACCACTAAAAAATTGTGGAACTACTAAAGCTATCATTGGAATAAGTATGTTAGTTCGAACGCAGTCGGCAGGAATCCAACCTGCGAGGGAATATCCCAACAGATTTCGAGTCTGTCGCCTTAAGCACTCGTCCACGACTGCTTCGATTAACCGAGACTACTCAGAAATCTGTGAAACCTCCAAAGGTATTATTGAAATAAAAAATCTTTGCTCAATCGCAGTCGGCAGGATTCGAACCTGCGCGGGAATATCCCAACAGATTTCTAGTCTGTCGCCTTAACCACACGGCCACGACTGCTTCTGTTAACCGAGACCACTAAAAAATTGTGGAACTACTAAAGCTATCATTGGAATAAGTATGTGAGTTCGAACGCTGTCGGCAGGAATCGAACCTGCGAGGGAATATCCCAACAGATTTCGAGTCTGTCGCCTTAAGCACTCGTCCACGACTGCTTCGATTAACCGAGACTACTCAGAAATCTGTGAAACCACCAAAGGTATTATTGAAATAAAAAATCTTTGCTCAATCGCAGTCGGCAGGATTCGAACCTGCGCGGGAATATCCCAACAGATTTCTAGCCTGTCGCCTTAACCACTCGGCCACGACTGCTGCTGTTAACTGAGACCACTCAAAAAGAGTGGAACTACTAAAGCTATCATTGGAATAAGTATGCTAGCTCGAACGCAGTCGACAGGATTCGAACCTGCGCGAGAATATCCCTACAGATTTCGAGTCTGTCGCCTTAACCACTCGTCCACGACTGCTTCGATTAACCGAGACTACTCAGAAATCTGTGAAACCACCAAAGGTATTATTGAAATAAAAAATCTTTGCTCAATCGCAGTCGGCAGGATTGGAACCTGCGCGGGAATATCCCAACAGATTTCTAGTCTGTCGCCTTGACAACTCGGCCACGACTGCTTCTGTTAACCGATACCACTAAAAAGTGTGGAAATACTAAAGCTATTATTGGAATAAGAATGTTTGTTCGAACGCAGTCGGCAGGATTCGAACCTGTGCGGGAATATCCCAACAGATTTCAAGTCTGTCGCCTTAACCACTCGGCCACGACCGCTTCTGTTAACCGAGAACACTAAAAAATTGTGGAACTACTAAAGCTATCATTGGAATAAGTATGTGAGTTCGAACGCAGTCGGCAGGAATCGAACCTGCGAGGGAATATCCCAAGAGATTTCGAGTCTGTCGCCTTAAGCACTCGTCCACGACTGCTTCGATTAACCGAGACTACTCAGAAATCTGTGAAACCACCAAAGGTATTATTGAAATAAAAAATCTTTGCTCAATCGAAGTCGGCAGGATTCGAACCTGCGCGGGAATACCCCAACAGATTTCTAGTCTAACGCCTTGACATCTCGGCCACGACTGCTTCTGTTAACCGAGACCACTCAAAAAAGTGTGGAACTACTAAAGCTATTATTGGAATAAGAATGTTTGTTCGAACACAGTCGGCAGGATTCGAACCAGCGCGGGATTATCCCAACAGATTTCAAGTCTGTCGCCTTAACCACTCGGCCACGACTGCTTCTGTTAACCGAGACCACTAAAAAATTGTGGAACTACTAAAGCTATCATTGGAAAAAGTATGTGAGTTCGAACGCAGTCGGCAGGAATCGAACCTGCGAGGGAATATCCCAACAGATTTCGAGTCTGTCGCCTTAAGCACTCGTCCACGACTGCTTCGATTAACCGAGACTACTCAGAAATCTGTGAAACCACCAAAGGTATTATTGAAATAAAAAATCTTTGCTCAATCGCAGTCGGCAGGATTCGAACCTGCGCGGGAATATCCCAACAGATTTCTAGTCTGTCGCCTTAACCACTCGGCCACGACTGCTTCTCTTAAGCGAGTCCACTCAAAAAATTGTGGAACTACTAAAGCTATCATTGGAATAAGTATGTGTGTTCGAACGCAGTCGGCAGGATTCGAACCTGCGCGGGAATATCCCAACAGATTTCAAGTCTGTCGCCTTAACCACTCGGCCACGACTGCTTCTGTTAACCGAGACCACTAAAAAATTGTGGAACTACTAAAGCTATCATTGGAATAAGTATGTGAGTTCGAACGCAGTCGGCAGGAATCCAACCTGCGAGGGAATATCCCAACAGATTTCGAGTCTGTCGCCTCAAGCACTCGTCCACGACTGCTTCGATTAACCGAGACTACTCAGAAATCTGTGAAACCACCAAAGGTATTATTGAAATAAAAAATCTTTGCTCAATCGCAGTCGGCAGGACTCGAACCTGCGCGGGAATATCCCAACAGATTTCTAGTCTGTCGCCTTAACCACTCGGACACGACTGCTGCTGTTAACTGAGACCACTCAAAAATCTGTGAAACTACTAAAGGCATTATTGAAATAAAAAATCTCTGCTCAATCGCAGTCGGCAGGATTCGAACCTGCGCGGGAATATCCCAACAGATTTCTAGTCTGTCGCCTTAACCACTCGGCCACGACTGCTTCTCTTAAGCGAGTCCACTCAAAAAATTGTGGAACTACTAAAGCTATCATTGGAATAAGTATGTGTGTTCGAACGCAGTCGGCAGGATTCGAACCTGCGCGGGAATATCCCAACAGATTTCAAGTCTGTCGCCTTAACCACTCGGCCACGACTGCTTCTGTTAACCGAGACCACTAAAAAATTGTGGAACTACTAAAGCTATCATTGGAATAAGTATGTGAGTTCGAACGCAGTCGGCAGGAATCCAACCTGCGAGGGAATATCCCAACAGATTTCGAGTCTGTCGCCTTAAGCACTCGTCCACGACTGCTTCGATTAACCGAGACTACTCAGAAATCTGTGAAACCTCCAAAGGTATTATTGAAATAAAAAATCTTTGCTCAATCGCAGTCGGCAGGATTCGAACCTGCGCGGGAATATCCCAACAGATTTCTAGTCTGTCGCCTTAACCATTCGGCCACGACTGCTTCTGTTAACCGAGACCACTAAAAAATTGTGGAACTACTAAAGCTATCATTGGAATAAGTATGTGAGTTCGAACGCTGTCGGCAGGAATCGAACCTGCGAGGGAATATCCCAACAGATTTCGAGTCTGTCGCCTTAAGCACTCGTCCACGACTGCTTCGATTAACCGAGACTACTCAGAAATCTGTGAAACCACCAAAGGTATTATTGAAATAAAAAATCTTTGCTCAATCGCAGTCGGCAGGATTCGAACCTGTGCGGGAATATCCCAACAGATTTCTAGCCTGTCGCCTTAACCACTCGGCCACGACTGCTGCTGTTAACTGAGACCACTCAAAAATCTGTGAAACTACTAAAGGCATTATTGAAATAAAAAATCTTTGCTCAATCGCAGTCGGCAGGATTCGAACCTACGCGGGAATATCCCAACAGATTTCTAGTCTGTCGCCGTAACCACTCGGCCACGACTGCTTCTGATAACCGAGACCACTCAAAAAGAGTGGAACTACTAAAGCTATCATTGGAATAAGTATGCTAGCTCGAACGCAGTCGACAGGATTCGAACCTGCGCGGGAATATCCCTACAGATTTCGAGTCTGTCGCCTTAACCACTCGTCCACGACTGCTTCGATTAACCGAGACTACTCAGAAATCTGTGAAACCACCAAAGGTATTATTGAAATAAAAAATCTTTGCTCAATCGCAGTCGGCAGGATTGGAACCTGCGCGGGAATATCCCAACAGATTTCTAGTCTAACGCCTTGACATCTCGGCCACGACTGCTTCTGTTAACCGAGACCACTCAAAAAAGTGTGGAACTACTAAAGCTATTATTGGAATAAGAATGTTTGTTCGAACACAGTCGGCAGGATTCGAACCAGCGCGGGATTATCCCAACAGATTTCAAGTCTGTCGCCTTAACCACTCGGCCACGACTGCTTCTGTTAACCGAGACCACTAAAAAATTGTGGAACTACTAAAGCTATCATTGGAAAAAGTATGTGAGTTCGAACGCAGTCGGCAGGAATCGAACCTGCGAGGGAATATCCCAACAGATTTCGAGTCTGTCGCCTTAAGCACTCGTCCACGACTGCTGCGATTAACCGAGACTACTCAGAAATCTGTGAAACCACCAAAGGTATTATTGAAATAAAAAATCTTTGCTCAATCGCAGTCGGCAGGATTCGAACCTGCGCGGGAATATCCCAACAGATTTCTAGTCTGTCGCCTTAACCACTCGGCCACGACTGCTTCTCTTAAGCGAGTCCACTCAAAAAATTGTGGAACTACTAAAGCTATCATTGGAATAAGTATGTGTGTTCGAACGCAGTCGGCAGGATTCGAACCTGCGCGGGAATATCCCAACAGATTTCAAGTCTGTCGCCTTAACCACTCGGCCACGACTGCTTCTGTTAACCGAGACCACTAAAAAATTGTGGAACTACTAAAGCTATCATTGGAATAAGTATGTGAGTTCGAACGCAGTCGGCAGGAATCCAACCTGCGAGGGAATATCCCAACAGATTTCGAGTCTGTCGCCTCAAGCACTCGTCCACGACTGCTTCGATTAACCGAGACTACTCAGAAATCTGTGAAACCACCAAAGGTATTATTGAAATAAAAAATCTTTGCTCAATCGCAGTCGGCAGGACTCGAACCTGCGCGGGAATATCCCAACAGATTTCTAGTCTGTCGCCTTAACCACTCGGACACGACTGCTGCTGTTAACTGAGACCACTCAAAAATCTGTGAAACTACTAAAGGCATTATTGAAATAAAAAATCTCTGCTCAATCGCAGTCGGCAGGATTCGAACCTGCGCGGGAATATCCCAACAGATTTCTAGTCTGTCGCCTTAACCACTCGGCCACGACTGCTTCTCTTAAGCGAGTCCACTCAAAAAATTGTGGAACTACTAAAGCTATCATTGGAATAAGTATGTGTGTTCGAACGCAGTCGGCAGGATTCGAACCTGCGCGGGAATATCCCAACAGATTTCAAGTCTGTCGCCTTAACCACTCGGCCACGACTGCTTCTGTTAACCGAGACCACTAAAAAATTGTGGAACTACTAAAGCTATCATTGGAATAAGTATGTGAGTTCGAACGCAGTCGGCAGGAATCCAACCTGCGAGGGAATATCCCAACAGATTTCGAGTCTGTCGCCTTAAGCACTCGTCCACGACTGCTTCGATTAACCGAGACTACTCAGAAATCTGTGAAACCTCCAAAGGTATTATTGAAATAAAAAATCTTTGCTCAATCGCAGTCGGCAGGATTCGAACCTGCGCGGGAATATCCCAACAGATTTCTAGTCTGTCGCCTTAACCATTCGGCCACGACTGCTTCTGTTAACCGAGACCACTAAAAAATTGTGGAACTACTAAAGCTATCATTGGAATAAGTATGTGAGTTCGAACGCTGTCGGCAGGAATCGAACCTGCGAGGGAATATCCCAACAGATTTCGAGTCTGTCGCCTTAAGCACTCGTCCACGACTGCTTCGATTAACCGAGACTACTCAGAAATCTGTGAAACCACCAAAGGTATTATTGAAATAAAAAATCTTTGCTCAATCGCAGTCGGCAGGATTCGAACCTGTGCGGGAATATCCCAACAGATTTCTAGCCTGTCGCCTTAACCACTCGGCCACAACTGCTGCTGTTAACTGAGACCACTCAAAAATCTGTGAAACTACTAAAGGCATTATTGAAATAAAAAATCTTTGCTCAATCGCAGTCGGCAGGATTCGAACCTACGCGGGAATATCCCAACAGATTTCTAGTCTGTCGCCGTAACCACTCGGCCACGACTGCTTCTGATAACCGAGACCACTCAAAAAGAGTGGAACTACTAAAGCTATCATTGGAATAAGTATGCTAGCTCGAACGCAGTCGACAGGATTCGAACCTGCGCGGGAATATCCCTACAGATTTCGAGTCTGTCGCCTTAACCACTCGTCCACGACTGCTTCGATTAACCGAGACTACTCAGAAATCTGTGAAACCACCAAAGGTATTATTGAAATAAAAAATCTTTGCTCAATCGCAGTCGGCAGGATTGGAACCTGCGCGGGAATATCCCAACAGATTTCTAGTCTGTCGCCTTGACAACTCGGCCACGACTGCTTCTGTTAACCGATACCACTAAAAAAGTGTGGAAATACTAAAGCTATTATTGGAATAAGAATGTTTGTTCGAACGCAGTCGGCAGGATTCGAACCTGTGCGGGAATATCCCAACAGATTTCGAGTCTGTCGCCTTAACCACTCGGCCACGACCGCTTCTGTTAACCGAGAACACTAAAAAATTGTGGAACTACTAAAGCTATCATTGGAAAAAGTATGTGAGTTCGAACGCAGTCGGCAGGAATCGAACCTGCGAGGGAATATCCCAACAGATTTCGAGTCTGTCGCCTTAAGCACTCGTCCACGACTGCTTCGATTTACCGAGACTACTCAGAAATCTGTGAAATCACCAAAGGTATTATTGAAATAAAAAATCTTTGCTCAATCGCAGTCGGCAGGATTCGAACCTGCGCGGGAATATCCCAACAGATTTCTAGTCTGTCGCCTTAACCACTCGGCCACGACTGCTTCTCTTAAGCGAGTCCACTCAAAAAATTGTGGAACTACTAAAGCTATCATTGGAATAAGTATGTGTGTTCGAACGCAGTCGGCAGGATTCGAACCTGCGCGGGAATATCCCAACAGATTTCAAGTCTGTCGCCTTAACCACTCGGCCACGACTGCTTCTGTTAACCGAGACCACTAAAAAATTGTGGAACTACTAAAGCTATCATTGGAATAAGTATGTGAGTTCGAACGCAGTCGGCAGGAATCCAACCTGCGAGGGAATATCCCAACAGATTTCGAGTCTGTCGCCTTAAGCACTCGTCCACGACTGCTTCGATTAACCGAGACTACTCAGAAATCTGTGAAACCACCAAAGGTATTATTGAAATAAAAAATCTTTGCTCAATCGCAGTCGGCAGGATTCGAACCTGCGCGGGAATATCCCAACAGATTTCTAGTCTGTCGCCTTAACCACTCGGCCATGACTGCTGCTGTTAACTGAGACCACTCAAAAATCTGTGAAACTACTAAAGGCATTATTGAAATAAAAAATCTTTGCTCAATCGCAGTCGGCAGGATTCGAACCTACGCGGGAATATCCCAACAGATTTCTAGTCTGTCGCCTTAACCACTCGGCCACGACTGCTTCTGATAACCGAGACCACTCAAAAAGTGTGGAACTACTAAAGCTATCATTGGAATAAGTATGCTAGCACGAACGCAGTCGGCAGGATTCGAACCTGCGCGGGAATATCCCAACAGATTTCTAGTCTGTCGCCTTAACCACTCGGCCACGACTGCTGCTGTTAACTGAGACCACTCAAAAATCTGTGAAACTACTAAAGGCATTATTGAAATAAAAAATCTCTGCTCAATCGCAGTCGGCAGGATTCGAACCTACGCGGGAATATCCCAACAGATTTCTAGTCTGTCGCCTTAACCACTCGGCCACGACTGCTTCTGATAACCGAGACCACTCAAAAAATGTGGAACTACTAAAGCTATCATTGGAATAAGTATGCTAGCTCGAACGCAGTCGGCAGGATTCGAACCTGCGCGGGAATATCCCAACAGATTTCTAGTCTGTCGCCTTAACCACTCGGCCACGACTGCTGCTGTTAACTGAGACCACTCAAAAATCTGTGAAACTACTAAAGGCATTATTGAAATAAAAAATCTCTGCTCAATCGCAGTCGGCAGGATTCGAACCTACGCGGGAATATCCCAACAGATTTCTAGTCTGTCGCCTTAACCACTCGGCCACGACTGCTTCTGATAACCGAGACCACTCAAAAAATGTGGAACTACTAAAGCTATCATTGGAATAAGTATGCTAGCTCGAACGCAGTCGGCAGGATTCGAACCTGCGCGGGAATATCCCAACAGATTTCTAGTCTGTCGCCTTAACCACTCGGCCACGACTGCTGCTGTTAACTGAGACCACTCAAAAATCTGTGAAACTACTAAAGGCATTATTGAAATAAAAAATCTCTGCTCAATCGCAGTCGGCAGGATTCGAACCTACGCGGGAATATCCCAACAGATTTCTAGTCTGTCGCCTTGACAACTAGGCCACGACTGGTTCTGTTAACCGAGACCACTCAAAAAAGTGTGGAACTACTAAAGCTTTTATTGGAATAAGAATGTTTGTTCGAACACAGTCGGCAGGATTCGAACCAGCGCGGGAATATCCCAACAGATTTCAAGTCTGTCGCCTTAACCACTCGGCCACGACTGCTTCTGTTAACCGAGACCACTAAAAAATTGTGGAACTACTAAAGCTATCATTGGAAAAAGTATGTTAGTTCGAACGCAGTCGGCAGGAATCGAACCTGCGAGGGAATATCCCAACAGATTTCGAGTCTGTCGCCTTAAGCGCTCGTCCACGACTGCTTCGATTAACCGAGACTACTCAGAAATCTGTGAAACCACCAAAGGTATTATTGAAATAAAAAATCTTTGCTCAATCGCAGTCGGCAGGATTCGAACCTGCGCGGGAATATCCCAACAGATTTCTAGTCTGTCGCCTTAACCACTCGGCCACGACTGCTTCCCTTAAGCGAGTCCACTCAAAAAATTGTGGAACTACTAAAGCTATCATTGGAATAAGTATGTGTGTTCGAACGCAGTCGGCAGGATTCGAACCTGCGCGGGAATATCCCAACAGATTTCAAGTCTGTCGCCTTAACCACTCGGCCACGACTGCTTCTGTTAACCGAGACCACTAAAAAATTGTGGAACTACTAAAGCTATCATTGGAATAAGTATGTGAGTTCGAACGCAGTCGGCAGGAATCCAACCTGCGAGGGAATATCCCAACAGATTTCGAGTCTGTCGCCTTAAGCACTCGTCCACGACTGCTTCGATTAACCGAGACTACTCAGAAATCTGTGAAACCACCAAAGGTATTATTGAAATAAAAAATCTTTGCTCAATCGCAGTCGGCAGGATTGGAACCTGCGCGGGAATATCCCAACAGATTTCTAGTCTGTCGCCTTGACAACTCGGCCACGACTGCTTCTGTTAACCGATACCACTAAAAAAATGTGGAAATACTAAAGCTATTATTGGAATAAGAATGTTTGTTCGAACGCAGTCGGCAGGATTCGAACCTGTGCGGGAATATCCCAACAGATTTCAAGTCTGTCGCCTTAACCACTCGGCCACGACCGCTTCTGTTAACCGAGAACACTAAAAAATTGTGGAACTACTAAAGCTATCATTGGAATAAGTATGTGAGTTCGAACGCAGTCGGCAGGAATCCAACCTGCGAGGGAATATCCCAACAGATTTCGAGTCTGTTGCCTTAAGCACTCGTCCACGACTGCTTCGATTAACCGAGACTACTCAGAAATCTGTGAAACCACCAAAGGTATTATTGAAATAAAAAATCTTTGCTCAATCGCAGTCGGCAGGATTGGAACCTGCGCGGGAATATCCCAACAGATTTCTAGCCTGTCGCCTTAACCACTCGGCCACGACTGCTGCTGTTAACTGAGACCACTCAAAAATCTGTGAAACTACTAAAGGCATTATTGAAATAAAAAATCTTTGCTCAATCGCAGTCGGCAGGATTCGAACCTACGCGGGAATATCCCAACAGATTTCTAGTCTGTCGCCGTAACCACTCGGTCACGACTGCTTCTGATAACCGAGACCACTCAAAAAGAGTGGAACTACTAAAGCTATCATTGGAATAAGTATGCTAGCTCGAACGCAGTCGACAGGATTCGAACCTGCGCGGGAATATCCCTACAGATTTCGAGTCTGTCGCCTTAACCACTCGTCCACGACTGCTTCGATTAACCGAGACTACTCAGAAATCTGTGAAACCACCAAAGGTATTATTGAAATAAAAAATCTTTGCTCAATCGCAGTCGGCAGGATTGGAACCTGCGCGGGAATATCCCAACAGATTTCTAGTCTGTCGCCTTGACAACTCGGCCACGACTGCTTCTGTTAACCGATACCACTAAAAAAGTGTGGAAATACTAAAGCTATTATTGGAATAAGAATGTTTGTTCGAACGCAGTCGGCAGGAATCGAACCTGCGAGGGAATATCCCAACAGATTTCGAGTCTGTCGCCTTAAGCACTCGTCCACGACTGCTTCGATTTACCGAGACTACTCAGAAATCTGTGAAATCACCAAAGGTATTATTGAAATAAAAAATCTTTGCTCAATCGCAGTCGGCAGGATTCGAACCTGCGCGGGAATATCCCAACAGATTTCTAGTCTGTCGCCTTAACCACTCGGCCATGACTGCTGCTGTTAACTGAGACCACTCAAAAATCTGTGAAACTACTAAAGGCATTATTGAAATAAAAAATCTTTGCTCAATCGCAGTTGGCAGGATTCGAACCTACGCGGGAATATCCCAACAGATTTCTAGTCTGTCGCCTTAACCACTCGGCCACGACTGCTTCTGATAACCGAGACCACTCAAAAAGTGTGGAACTACTAAAGCTATCATTGGAATAAGTATGCTAGCTCGAACGCAGTCGGCAGGATTCGAACCTGCGCGGGAATATCCCAACAGATTTCTAGTCTGTCGCCTTAACCACTCGGCCACGACTGCTGCTGTTAACTGAGACCACTCAAAAATCTGTGAAACTACTAAAGGCATTATTGAAATAAAAAATCTCTGCTCAATCGCAGTCGGCAGGATTCGAACCTACGCGGGAATATCCCAAAAGATTTCTAGTCTGTCGCCTTAACCACTCGGCCACGACTGCTTCTGATAACCGAGACCACTCAAAAAATGTGGAACTACTAAAGCTATCATTGGAATAAGTATGCTAGCTCGAACGCAGTCGGCAGGATTCGAACCTGCGCGGGAATATCCCAACAGATTTCTAGTCTGTCGCCTTAACCACTCGGCCACGACTGCTGCTGTTAACTGAGACCACTCAAAAATCTGTGAAACTACTAAAGGCATTATTGAAATAAAAAATCTCTGCTCAATCGCAGTCGGCAGGATTCGAACCTACGCGGGAATATCCCAACAGATTTCTAGTCTGTCGCCTTAACCACTCGGCCACGACTGCTTCTGATAACCGAGACCACTCAAAAAGTGTGGAACTACTAAAGCTATCATTGGAATAAGTATGCTAGCTCGAACGCAGTCGACAGGATTCGAACCTGCGCGGGAATATCCCTACAGATTTCGAGTCTGTCGCCTTAACCACTCGTCCACGACTGCTTCGATTAACCGAGACTACTCAGAAATCTGTGAAACCACCAAAGGTATTATTGAAATAAAAAATCTTTGCTCAATCGCAGTCGGCAGGATTGGAACCTGCGCGGGAATATCCCAACAGATTTCTAGTCTGTCGCCTTGACAACTCGGCCACGACTGGTTCTGTTAACCGAGACCACTCAAAAAAGTGTGGAACTACTAAAGCTTTTATTGGAATAAGAATGTTTGTTCGAACACAGTCGGCAGGATTCGAACCAGCGCGGGAATATCCCAACAGATTTCGAGTCTGTCGCCTTAACCACTCGGCCACGACTGCTTCTGTTAACCGAGACCACTAAAAAATTGTGGAACTACTAAAGCTATCATTGGAAAAAGTATGTTAGTTCGAACGCAGTCGGCAGGAATCGAACCTGCGAGGGAATATCCCAACAGATTTCGAGTCTGTCGCCTTAAGCGCTCGTCCACGACTGCTTCGATTAACCGAGACTACTCAGAAATCTGTGAAACCACCAAAGGTATTATTGAAATAAAAAATCTTTGCTCAATCGCAGTCGGCAGGATTCGAACCTGCGCGGGAATATCCCAACAGATTTCTAGTCTGTCGCCTTAACCACTCGGCCACGACTGCTTCTCTTAAGCGAGTCCACTCAAAAAATAGTGGAACTACTAAAGCTATCATTGGAATAAGTATGTGTGTTCGAACGCAGTCGGCAGGATTCGAACCTGCGCGGGAATATCCCAACAGATTTCAAGTCTGTCGCCTTAACCACTCGGCCACGACTGCTTCTGTTAACCGAGACCACTAAAAAATTGTGGAACTACTAAAGCTATCATTGGAATAAGTATGTGAGTTCGAACGCAGTCGGCAGGAATCCAACCTGCGAGGGAATATCCCAACAGATTTCGAGTCTGTCGCCTTAAGCACTCGTCCACGACTGCTTCGATTAACCGAGACTACTCAGAAATCTGTGAAACCACCAAAGGTATTATTGAAATAAAAAATCTTTGCTCAATCGCAGTCGGCAGGATTGGAACCTGCGCGGGAATATCCCAACAGATTTCTAGTCTGTCGCCTTGACAACTCGGCCACGACTGCTTCTGTTAACCGATACCACTAAAAAAATGTGGAAATACTAAAGCTATTATTGGAATAAGAATGTTTGTTCGAACGCAGTCGGCAGGATTCGAACCTGTGCGGGAATATCCCAACAGATTTCAAGTCTGTCGCCTTAACCACTCGGCCACGACCGCTTCTGTTAACCGAGAACACTAAAAAATTGTGGAACTACTAAAGCTATCATTGGAATAAGTATGTGAGTTCGAACGCAGTCGGCAGGAATCCAACCTGCGAGGGAATATCCCAACAGATTTCGAGTCTGTTGCCTTAAGCACTCGTCCACGACTGCTTCGATTAACCGAGACTACTCAGAAATCTGTGAAACCACCAAAGGTATTATTGAAATAAAAAATCTTTGCTCAATCGCAGTCGGCAGGATTGGAACCTGCGCGGGAATATCCCAACAGATTTCTAGCCTGTCGCCTTAACCACTCGGCCACGACTGCTGCTGTTAACCGAGAACACTAAAAAATTGTGGAACTACTAAAGCTATCATTGGAATAAGTATGTGAGTTCGAACGCAGTCGGCAGGAATCCAACCTGCGAGGGAATATCCCAACAGATTTCGAGTCTGTTGCCTTAAGCACTCGTCCACGACTGCTTCGATTAACCGAGACTACTCAGAAATCTGTGAAACCACCAAAGGTATTATTGAAATAAAAAATCTTTGCTCAATCGCAGTCGGCAGGATTGGAACCTGCGCGGGAATATCCCAACAGATTTCTAGCCTGTCGCCTTAACCACTCGGCCACGACTGCTGCTGTTAACTGAGACCACTCAAAAATCTGTGAAACTACTAAAGGCATTATTGAAATAAAAAATCTTTGCTCAATCGCAGTCGGCAGGATTCGAACCTACGCGGGAATATCCCAACAGATTTCTAGTCTGTCGCCGTAACCACTCGGCCACGACTGCTTCTGATAACCGAGACCACTCAAAAAGAGTGGAACTACTAAAGCTATCATTGGAATAAGTATGCTAGCTCGAACGCAGTCGACAGGATTCGAACCTGCGCGGGAATATCCCTACAGATTTCGAGTCTGTCGCCTTAACCACTCGTCCACGACTGCTTCGATTAACCGAGACTACTCAGAAATCTGTGAAACCACCAAAGGTATTATTGAAATAAAAAATCTTTGCTCAATCGCAGTCGGCAGGATTGGAACCTGCGCGGGAATATCCCAACAGATTTCTAGTCTGTCGCCTTGACAACTCGGCCACGACTGCTTCTGTTAACCGATACCACTAAAAAAGTGTGGAAATACTAAAGCTATTATTGGAATAAGAATGTTTGTTCGAACGCAGTCGGCAGGAATCGAACCTGCGAGGGAATATCCCAACAGATTTCGAGTCTGTCGCCTTAAGCACTCGTCCACGACTGCTTCGATTTACCGAGACTACTCAGAAATCTGTGAAATCACCAAAGGTATTATTGAAATAAAAAATCTTTGCTCAATCGCAGTCGGCAGGATTCGAACCTGCGCGGGAATATCCCAACAGATTTCTAGTCTGTCGCCTTAACCACTCGGCCATGACTGCTGCTGTTAACTGAGACCACTCAAAAATCTGTGAAACTACTAAAGGCATTATTGAAATAAAAAATCTTTGCTCAATCGCAGTTGGCAGGATTCGAACCTACGCGGGAATATCCCAACAGATTTCTAGTCTGTCGCCTTAACCACTCGGCCACGACTGCTTCTGATAACCGAGACCACTCAAAAAGTGTGGAACTACTAAAGCTATCATTGGAATAAGTATGCTAGCTCGAACGCAGTCGGCAGGATTCGAACCTGCGCGGGAATATCCCAACAGATTTCTAGTCTGTCGCCTTAACCACTCGGCCACGACTGCTGCTGTTAACTGAGACCACTCAAAAATCTGTGAAACTACTAAAGGCATTATTGAAATAAAAAATCTCTGCTCAATCGCAGTCGGCAGGATTCGAACCTACGCGGGAATATCCCAAAAGATTTCTAGTCTGTCGCCTTAACCACTCGGCCACGACTGCTTCTGATAACCGAGACCACTCAAAAAATGTGGAACTACTAAAGCTATCATTGGAATAAGTATGCTAGCTCGAACGCAGTCGGCAGGATTCGAACCTGCGCGGGAATATCCCAACAGATTTCTAGTCTGTCGCCTTAACCACTCGGCCACGACTGCTGCTGTTAACTGAGACCACTCAAAAATCTGTGAAACTACTAAAGGCATTATTGAAATAAAAAATCTCTGCTCAATCGCAGTCGGCAGGATTCGAACCTACGCGGGAATATCCCAACAGATTTCTAGTCTGTCGCCTTAACCACTCGGCCACGACTGCTTCTGATAACCGAGACCACTCAAAAAGTGTGGAACTACTAAAGCTATCATTGGAATAAGTATGCTAGCTCGAACGCAGTCGACAGGATTCGAACCTGCGCGGGAATATCCCTACAGATTTCGAGTCTGTCGCCTTAACCACTCGTCCACGACTGCTTCGATTAACCGAGACTACTCAGAAATCTGTGAAACCACCAAAGGTATTATTGAAATAAAAAATCTTTGCTCAATCGCAGTCGGCAGGATTGGAACCTGCGCGGGAATATCCCAACAGATTTCTAGTCTGTCGCCTTGACAACTCGGCCACGACTGGTTCTGTTAACCGAGACCACTCAAAAAAGTGTGGAACTACTAAAGCTATCATTGGAAAAAGTATGTTAGTTCGAACGCAGTCGGCAGGAATCGAACCTGCGAGGGAATATCCCAACAGATTTCGAGTCTGTCGCCTTAAGCGCTCGTCCACGACTGCTTCGATTAACCGAGACTACTCAGAAATCTGTGAAACCACCAAAGGTATTATTGAAATAAAAAATCTTTGCTCAATCGCAGTCGGCAGGATTCGAACCTGCGCGGGAATATCCCAACAGATTTCTAGTCTGTCGCCTTAACCACTCGGCCACGACTGCTTCTGTTAACCGAGACCACTAAAAAATTGTGGAACTACTAAAGCTATCATTGGAAAAAGTATGTTAGTTCGAACGCAGTCGGCAGGATTCGAACCTGCGCGGGAATATCCCAACAGATTTCAAGTCTGTCGCCTTAACCACTCGGCCACGACTGCTTCTGTTAACCGAGACCACTAAAAAATTGTGGAACTACTAAAGCTATCATTGGAATAAGTATGTGAGTTCGAACGCAGTCGGCAGGAATCCAACCTGCGAGGGAATATCCCAACAGATTTCGAGTCTGTCGCCTTAAGCACTCGTCCACGACTGCTTCGATTAACCGAGACTACTCAGAAATCTGTGAAACCACCAAAGGTATTATTGAAATAAAAAATCTTTGCTCAATCGCAGTCGGCAGGATTGGAACCTGCGCGGGAATATCCCAACAGATTTCTAGTCTGTCGCCTTGACAACTCGGCCACGACTGCTTCTGTTAACCGATACCACTAAAAAAGTGTGGAAATACTAAAGCTATTATTGGAATAAGAATGTTTGTTCGAACGCAGTCGGCAGGATTCGAACCTGTGCGGGAATATCCCAACAGATTTCAAGTCTGTCGCCTTAACCACTCGGCCACGACCGCTTCTGTTAACCGAGAACACTAAAAAATTGTGGAACTACTAAAGCTATCATTGGAATAAGTATGTGAGTTCGAACGCAGTCGGCAGGAATCCAACCTGCGAGGGAATATCCCAACAGATTTCGAGTCTGTTGCCTTAAGCACTCGTCCACGACTGCTTCGATTAACCGAGACTACTCAGAAATCTGTGAAACCACCAAAGGTATTATTGAAGTCGGCAGGATTGGAACCTGCGCGGGAATATCCCAAAAGATTTCTAGTCTGTCGCCTTGACAACTCGGCCACGACTGCTTCTGTTAACCGATACCACTAAAAAGTGTGGAAATACTAAAGCTATTATTGGAATAAGAATGTTTGTTCGAACGCAGTCGGCAGGATTCGAACCTGTGCGGAAATATCCCAACAGATTTCAAGTCTGTCGCCTTAACCACTCGGCCACGACCGCTTCTGTTAACCGAGAACACTAAAAAATTGTGGAACTACTAAAGCTATCATTGGAATAAGTATGTGAGTTCGAACGCAGTCGGCAGGAATCCAACCTGCGAGGGAATATCCCAACAGATTTCGAGTCTGTCGCCTTAAGCACTCGTCCACGACTGCTTCGATTAACCGAGACTACTCAGAAATCTGTGAAACCACCAAAGGTATTATTGAAATAAAAAATCTTTGCTCAATCGCAGTTGGCAGGATTGGAACCTGCGCGGGAATATCCCAACAGATTTCTAGTCTGTCGCCTTGACAACTCGGCCACGACTGCTTCTGTTAACCGATACCACTAAAAAAGTGTGGAAATACTAAAGCTATTATTGGAATAAGAATGTTTGTTCGAACGCAGTCGGCAGGATTCGAACCTGTGCGGGAATATCCAAACAGATTTCAAGTCTGTCGCCTTAACCACTCGGCCACGACCGCTTCTGTTAACCGAGAACACTAAAAAATTGTGGAACTACTAAAGCTATCATTGGAATAAGTATGTGAGTTCGAACGCAGTCGGCAGGAATCGAACCTGCGAGGGAATATCCCAAGAGATTTCGAGTCTGTCGCCTTAAGCACTCGTCCACGACTGCTTCGATTAACCGAGACTACTCAGAAATCTGTGAAACCACCAAAGGTATTATTGAAATAAAAAATCTTTGCTCAATCGCAGTCGGCAGGATTCGAACCTGCGCGGGAATATCCCAACAGATTTCTAGTCTGTCGCCTTAACCACTCGGCCACGACTGCTTCTGATAACCGAGACCACTCAAAAAATGTGGAACTACTAAAGCTATCATTGGAATAAGTATGCTAGCTCGAACGCAGTCGGCAGGATTCGAACCTGCGCGGGAATATCCCAACAGATTTCTAGTCTGTCGCCTTAACCACTCGGCCACGACTGCTGCTGTTAACTGAGACCACTCAAAAATCTGTGAAACTACTAAAGGCATTATTGAAATAAAAAATCTCTGCTCAATCGCAGTCGGCAGGATTCGAACCTACGCGGGAATATCCCAACAGATTTCTAGTCTGTCGCCTTAACCACTCGGCCACGACTGCTTCTGATAACCGAGACCACTCAAAAAGTGTGGAACTACTAAAGCTATCATTGGAATAAGTATGCTAGCTCGAACGCAGTCGACAGGATTCGAACCTGCGCGGGAATATCCCTACAGATTTCGAGTCTGTCGCCTTAACCACTCGTCCACGACTGCTTCGATTAACCGAGACTACTCAGAAATCTGTGAAACCACCAAAGGTATTATTGAAATAAAAAATCTTTGCTCAATCGCAGTCGGCAGGATTGGAACCTGCGCGGGAATATCCCAACAGATTTCTAGTCTGTCGCCTTGACAACTCGGCCACGACTGGTTCTGTTAACCGAGACCACTCAAAAAAGTGTGGAACTACTAAAGCTTTTATTGGAATAAGAATGTTTGTTCGAACACAGTCGGCAGGATTCGAACCAGCGCGGGAATATCCCAACAGATTTCGAGTCTGTCGCCTTAACCACTCGGCCACGACTGCTTCTGTTAACCGAGACCACTAAAAAATTGTGGAACTACTAAAGCTATCATTGGAAAAAGTATGTTAGTTCGAACGCAGTCGGCAGGAATCGAACCTGCGAGGGAATATCCCAACAGATTTCGAGTCTGTCGCCTTAAGCGCTCGTCCACGACTGCTTCGATTAACCGAGACTACTCAGAAATCTGTGAAACCACCAAAGGTATTATTGAAATAAAAAATCTTTGCTCAATCGCAGTCGGCAGGATTCGAACCTGCGCGGGAATATCCCAACAGATTTCTAGTCTGTCGCCTTAACCACTCGGCCACGACTGCTTCTCTTAAGCGAGTCCACTCAAAAAATAGTGGAACTACTAAAGCTATCATTGGAATAAGTATGTGTGTTCGAACGCAGTCGGCAGGATTCGAACCTGCGCGGGAATATCCCAACAGATTTCAAGTCTGTCGCCTTAACCACTCGGCCACGACTGCTTCTGTTAACCGAGACCACTAAAAAATTGTGGAACTACTAAAGCTATCATTGGAATAAGTATGTGAGTTCGAACGCAGTCGGCAGGAATCCAACCTGCGAGGGAATATCCCAACAGATTTCGAGTCTGTCGCCTTAAGCACTCGTCCACGACTGCTTCGATTAACCGAGACTACTCAGAAATCTGTGAAACCACCAAAGGTATTATTGAAATAAAAAATCTTTGCTCAATCGCAGTCGGCAGGATTGGAACCTGCGCGGGAATATCCCAACAGATTTCTAGTCTGTCGCCTTGACAACTCGGCCACGACTGCTTCTGTTAACCGATACCACTAAAAAAGTGTGGAAATACTAAAGCTATTATTGGAATAAGAATGTTTGTTCGAACGCAGTCGGCAGGATTCGAACCTGTGCGGGAATATCCCAACAGATTTCAAGTCTGTCGCCTTAACCACTCGGCCACGACCGCTTCTGTTAACCGAGAACACTAAAAAATTGTGGAACTACTAAAGCTATCATTGGAATAAGTATGTGAGTTCGAACGCAGTCGGCAGGAATCCAACCTGCGAGGGAATATCCCAACAGATTTCGAGTCTGTTGCCTTAAGCACTCGTCCACGACTGCTTCGATTAACCGAGACTACTCAGAAATCTGTGAAACCACCAAAGGTATTATTGAAATAAAAAATCTTTGCTCAATCGCAGTCGGCAGGATTGGAACCTGCGCGGGAATATCCCAACAGATTTCTAGTCTGTCGCCTTGACAACTCGGCCACGACTGCTTCTGTTAACCGATACCACTAAAAAAGTGTGGAAATACTAAAGCTATTATTGGAATAAGAATGTTTGTTCGAACGCAGTCGGCAGGATTCGAACCTGTGCGGGAATATCCCAACAGATTTCAAGTCTGTCGCCTTAACCACTCGGCCACGACCGCTTCTGTTAACCGAGAACACTAAAAAATTGTGGAACTACTAAAGCTATCATTGGAATAAGTATGTTAGTTCGAACGCAGTCGGCAGGAATCGAACCTGCGAGGGAATATCCCAACAGATTTCGAGTCTGTCGCCTTAAGCGCTCGTCCACGACTGCTTCGATTAACCGAGACTACTCAGAAATCTGTGAAACCACCAAAGGTATTATTGAAATAAAAAATCTTTGCTCAATCGCAGTCGGCAGGATTCGAACCTGCGCGGGAATATCCCAACAGATTTCTAGTCTGTCGCCTTAACCACTCGGCCACGACTGCTTCCCTTAAGCGAGTCCACTCAAAAAATTGTGGAACTACTAAAGCTATCATTGGAATAAGTATGTGTGTTCGAACGCAGTCGGCAGGATTCGAACCTGCGCGGGAATATCCCAACAGATTTCAAGTCTGTCGCCTTAACCACTCGGCCACGACTGCTTCTGTTAACCGAGACCACTAAAAAATTGTGGAACTACTAAAGCTATCATTGGAATAAGTATGTGAGTTCGAACGCAGTCGGCAGGAATCCAACCTGCGAGGGAATATCCCAACAGATTTCGAGTCTGTCGCCTTAAGCACTCGTCCACGACTGCTTCGATTAACCGAGACTACTCAGAAATCTGTGAAACCACCAAAGGTATTATTGAAATAAAAAATCTTTGCTCAATCGCAGTCGGCAGGATTGGAACCTGCGCGGGAATATCCCAACAGATTTCTAGTCTGTCGCCTTGACAACTCGGCCACGACTGCTTCTGTTAACCGATACCACTAAAAAAATGTGGAAATACTAAAGCTATTATTGGAATAAGAATGTTTGTTCGAACGCAGTCGGCAGGATTCGAACCTGTGCGGGAATATCCCAACAGATTTCAAGTCTGTCGCCTTAACCACTCGGCCACGACCGCTTCTGTTAACCGAGAACACTAAAAAATTGTGGAACTACTAAAGCTATCATTGGAATAAGTATGTGAGTTCGAACGCAGTCGGCAGGAATCCAACCTGCGAGGGAATATCCCAACAGATTTCGAGTCTGTTGCCTTAAGCACTCGTCCACGACTGCTTCGATTAACCGAGACTACTCAGAAATCTGTGAAACCACCAAAGGTATTATTGAAATAAAAAATCTTTGCTCAATCGCAGTCGGCAGGATTGGAACCTGCGCGGGAATATCCCAACAGATTTCTAGCCTGTCGCCTTAACCACTCGGCCACGACTGCTGCTGTTAACTGAGACCACTCAAAAATCTGTGAAACTACTAAAGGCATTATTGAAATAAAAAATCTTTGCTCAATCGCAGTCGGCAGGATTCGAACCTACGCGGGAATATCCCAACAGATTTCTAGTCTGTCGCCGTAACCACTCGGTCACGACTGCTTCTGATAACCGAGACCACTCAAAAAGAGTGGAACTACTAAAGCTATCATTGGAATAAGTATGCTAGCTCGAACGCAGTCGACAGGATTCGAACCTGCGCGGGAATATCCCTACAGATTTCGAGTCTGTCGCCTTAACCACTCGTCCACGACTGCTTCGATTAACCGAGACTACTCAGAAATCTGTGAAACCACCAAAGGTATTATTGAAATAAAAAATCTTTGCTCAATCGCAGTCGGCAGGATTGGAACCTGCGCGGGAATATCCCAACAGATTTCTAGTCTGTCGCCTTGACAACTCGGCCACGACTGCTTCTGTTAACCGATACCACTAAAAAAGTGTGGAAATACTAAAGCTATTATTGGAATAAGAATGTTTGTTCGAACGCAGTCGGCAGGAATCGAACCTGCGAGGGAATATCCCAACAGATTTCGAGTCTGTCGCCTTAAGCACTCGTCCACGACTGCTTCGATTTACCGAGACTACTCAGAAATCTGTGAAATCACCAAAGGTATTATTGAAATAAAAAATCTTTGCTCAATCGCAGTCGGCAGGATTCGAACCTGCGCGGGAATATCCCAACAGATTTCTAGTCTGTCGCCTTAACCACTCGGCCATGACTGCTGCTGTTAACTGAGACCACTCAAAAATCTGTGAAACTACTAAAGGCATTATTGAAATAAAAAATCTTTGCTCAATCGCAGTTGGCAGGATTCGAACCTACGCGGGAATATCCCAACAGATTTCTAGTCTGTCGCCTTAACCACTCGGCCACGACTGCTTCTGATAACCGAGACCACTCAAAAAGTGTGGAACTACTAAAGCTATCATTGGAATAAGTATGCTAGCTCGAACGCAGTCGGCAGGATTCGAACCTGCGCGGGAATATCCCAACAGATTTCTAGTCTGTCGCCTTAACCACTCGGCCACGACTGCTGCTGTTAACTGAGACCACTCAAAAATCTGTGAAACTACTAAAGGCATTATTGAAATAAAAAATCTCTGCTCAATCGCAGTCGGCAGGATTCGAACCTACGCGGGAATATCCCAAAAGATTTCTAGTCTGTCGCCTTAACCACTCGGCCACGACTGCTTCTGATAACCGAGACCACTCAAAAAATGTGGAACTACTAAAGCTATCATTGGAATAAGTATGCTAGCTCGAACGCAGTCGGCAGGATTCGAACCTGCGCGGGAATATCCCAACAGATTTCTAGTCTGTCGCCTTAACCACTCGGCCACGACTGCTGCTGTTAACTGAGACCACTCAAAAATCTGTGAAACTACTAAAGGCATTATTGAAATAAAAAATCTCTGCTCAATCGCAGTCGGCAGGATTCGAACCTACGCGGGAATATCCCAACAGATTTCTAGTCTGTCGCCTTAACCACTCGGCCACGACTGCTTCTGATAACCGAGACCACTCAAAAAGTGTGGAACTACTAAAGCTATCATTGGAATAAGTATGCTAGCTCGAACGCAGTCGACAGGATTCGAACCTGCGCGGGAATATCCCTACAGATTTCGAGTCTGTCGCCTTAACCACTCGTCCACGACTGCTTCGATTAACCGAGACTACTCAGAAATCTGTGAAACCACCAAAGGTATTATTGAAATAAAAAATCTTTGCTCAATCGCAGTCGGCAGGATTGGAACCTGCGCGGGAATATCCCAACAGATTTCTAGTCTGTCGCCTTGACAACTCGGCCACGACTGGTTCTGTTAACCGAGACCACTCAAAAAAGTGTGGAACTACTAAAGCTTTTATTGGAATAAGAATGTTTGTTCGAACACAGTCGGCAGGATTCGAACCAGCGCGGGAATATCCCAACAGATTTCGAGTCTGTCGCCTTAACCACTCGGCCACGACTGCTTCTGTTAACCGAGACCACTAAAAAATTGTGGAACTACTAAAGCTATCATTGGAAAAAGTATGTTAGTTCGAACGCAGTCGGCAGGAATCGAACCTGCGAGGGAATATCCCAACAGATTTCGAGTCTGTCGCCTTAAGCGCTCGTCCACGACTGCTTCGATTAACCGAGACTACTCAGAAATCTGTGAAACCACCAAAGGTATTATTGAAATAAAAAATCTTTGCTCAATCGCAGTCGGCAGGATTCGAACCTGCGCGGGAATATCCCAACAGATTTCTAGTCTGTCGCCTTAACCACTCGGCCACGACTGCTTCTCTTAAGCGAGTCCACTCAAAAAATAGTGGAACTACTAAAGCTATCATTGGAATAAGTATGTGTGTTCGAACGCAGTCGGCAGGATTCGAACCTGCGCGGGAATATCCCAACAGATTTCAAGTCTGTCGCCTTAACCACTCGGCCACGACTGCTTCTGTTAACCGAGACCACTAAAAAATTGTGGAACTACTAAAGCTATCATTGGAATAAGTATGTGAGTTCGAACGCAGTCGGCAGGAATCCAACCTGCGAGGGAATATCCCAACAGATTTCGAGTCTGTCGCCTTAAGCACTCGTCCACGACTGCTTCGATTAACCGAGACTACTCAGAAATCTGTGAAACCACCAAAGGTATTATTGAAATAAAAAATCTTTGCTCAATCGCAGTCGGCAGGATTGGAACCTGCGCGGGAATATCCCAACAGATTTCTAGTCTGTCGCCTTGACAACTCGGCCACGACTGCTTCTGTTAACCGATACCACTAAAAAAATGTGGAAATACTAAAGCTATTATTGGAATAAGAATGTTTGTTCGAACGCAGTCGGCAGGATTCGAACCTGTGCGGGAATATCCCAACAGATTTCAAGTCTGTCGCCTTAACCACTCGGCCACGACCGCTTCTGTTAACCGAGAACACTAAAAAATTGTGGAACTACTAAAGCTATCATTGGAATAAGTATGTGAGTTCGAACGCAGTCGGCAGGAATCCAACCTGCGAGGGAATATCCCAACAGATTTCGAGTCTGTTGCCTTAAGCACTCGTCCACGACTGCTTCGATTAACCGAGACTACTCAGAAATCTGTGAAACCACCAAAGGTATTATTGAAATAAAAAATCTTTGCTCAATCGCAGTCGGCAGGATTGGAACCTGCGCGGGAATATCCCAACAGATTTCTAGCCTGTCGCCTTAACCACTCGGCCACGACTGCTGCTGTTAACTGAGACCACTCAAAAATCTGTGAAACTACTAAAGGCATTATTGAAATAAAAAATCTTTGCTCAATCGCAGTCGGCAGGATTCGAACCTACGCGGGAATATCCCAACAGATTTCTAGTCTGTCGCCGTAACCACTCGGCCACGACTGCTTCTGATAACCGAGACCACTCAAAAAGAGTGGAACTACTAAAGCTATCATTGGAATAAGTATGCTAGCTCGAACGCAGTCGACAGGATTCGAACCTGCGCGGGAATATCCCTACAGATTTCGAGTCTGTCGCCTTAACCACTCGTCCACGACTGCTTCGATTAACCGAGACTACTCAGAAATCTGTGAAACCACCAAAGGTATTATTGAAATAAAAAATCTTTGCTCAATCGCAGTCGGCAGGATTGGAACCTGCGCGGGAATATCCCAACAGATTTCTAGTCTGTCGCCTTGACAACTCGGCCACGACTGCTTCTGTTAACCGATACCACTAAAAAAGTGTGGAAATACTAAAGCTATTATTGGAATAAGAATGTTTGTTCGAACGCAGTCGGCAGGAATCGAACCTGCGAGGGAATATCCCAACAGATTTCGAGTCTGTCGCCTTAAGCACTCGTCCACGACTGCTTCGATTTACCGAGACTACTCAGAAATCTGTGAAATCACCAAAGGTATTATTGAAATAAAAAATCTTTGCTCAATCGCAGTCGGCAGGATTCGAACCTGCGCGGGAATATCCCAACAGATTTCTAGTCTGTCGCCTTAACCACTCGGCCATGACTGCTGCTGTTAACTGAGACCACTCAAAAATCTGTGAAACTACTAAAGGCATTATTGAAATAAAAAATCTTTGCTCAATCGCAGTTGGCAGGATTCGAACCTACGCGGGAATATCCCAACAGATTTCTAGTCTGTCGCCTTAACCACTCGGCCACGACTGCTTCTGATAACCGAGACCACTCAAAAAGTGTGGAACTACTAAAGCTATCATTGGAATAAGTATGCTAGCTCGAACGCAGTCGGCAGGATTCGAACCTGCGCGGGAATATCCCAACAGATTTCTAGTCTGTCGCCTTAACCACTCGGCCACGACTGCTGCTGTTAACTGAGACCACTCAAAAATCTGTGAAACTACTAAAGGCATTATTGAAATAAAAAATCTCTGCTCAATCGCAGTCGGCAGGATTCGAACCTACGCGGGAATATCCCAAAAGATTTCTAGTCTGTCGCCTTAACCACTCGGCCACGACTGCTTCTGATAACCGAGACCACTCAAAAAATGTGGAACTACTAAAGCTATCATTGGAATAAGTATGCTAGCTCGAACGCAGTCGGCAGGATTCGAACCTGCGCGGGAATATCCCAACAGATTTCTAGTCTGTCGCCTTAACCACTCGGCCACGACTGCTGCTGTTAACTGAGACCACTCAAAAATCTGTGAAACTACTAAAGGCATTATTGAAATAAAAAATCTCTGCTCAATCGCAGTCGGCAGGATTCGAACCTACGCGGGAATATCCCAACAGATTTCTAGTCTGTCGCCTTAACCACTCGGCCACGACTGCTTCTGATAACCGAGACCACTCAAAAAGTGTGGAACTACTAAAGCTATCATTGGAATAAGTATGCTAGCTCGAACGCAGTCGACAGGATTCGAACCTGCGCGGGAATATCCCTACAGATTTCGAGTCTGTCGCCTTAACCACTCGTCCACGACTGCTTCGATTAACCGAGACTACTCAGAAATCTGTGAAACCACCAAAGGTATTATTGAAATAAAAAATCTTTGCTCAATCGCAGTCGGCAGGATTGGAACCTGCGCGGGAATATCCCAACAGATTTCTAGTCTGTCGCCTTGACAACTCGGCCACGACTGGTTCTGTTAACCGAGACCACTCAAAAAAGTGTGGAACTACTAAAGCTATCATTGGAAAAAGTATGTTAGTTCGAACGCAGTCGGCAGGAATCGAACCTGCGAGGGAATATCCCAACAGATTTCGAGTCTGTCGCCTTAAGCGCTCGTCCACGACTGCTTCGATTAACCGAGACTACTCAGAAATCTGTGAAACCACCAAAGGTATTATTGAAATAAAAAATCTTTGCTCAATCGCAGTCGGCAGGATTCGAACCTGCGCGGGAATATCCCAACAGATTTCTAGTCTGTCGCCTTAACCACTCGGCCACGACTGCTTCTGTTAACCGAGACCACTAAAAAATTGTGGAACTACTAAAGCTATCATTGGAAAAAGTATGTTAGTTCGAACGCAGTCGGCAGGATTCGAACCTGCGCGGGAATATCCCAACAGATTTCAAGTCTGTCGCCTTAACCACTCGGCCACGACTGCTTCTGTTAACCGAGACCACTAAAAAATTGTGGAACTACTAAAGCTATCATTGGAATAAGTATGTGAGTTCGAACGCAGTCGGCAGGAATCCAACCTGCGAGGGAATATCCCAACAGATTTCGAGTCTGTCGCCTTAAGCACTCGTCCACGACTGCTTCGATTAACCGAGACTACTCAGAAATCTGTGAAACCACCAAAGGTATTATTGAAATAAAAAATCTTTGCTCAATCGCAGTCGGCAGGATTGGAACCTGCGCGGGAATATCCCAACAGATTTCTAGTCTGTCGCCTTGACAACTCGGCCACGACTGCTTCTGTTAACCGATACCACTAAAAAAGTGTGGAAATACTAAAGCTATTATTGGAATAAGAATGTTTGTTCGAACGCAGTCGGCAGGATTCGAACCTGTGCGGGAATATCCCAACAGATTTCAAGTCTGTCGCCTTAACCACTCGGCCACGACCGCTTCTGTTAACCGAGAACACTAAAAAATTGTGGAACTACTAAAGCTATCATTGGAATAAGTATGTGAGTTCGAACGCAGTCGGCAGGAATCCAACCTGCGAGGGAATATCCCAACAGATTTCGAGTCTGTTGCCTTAAGCACTCGTCCACGACTGCTTCGATTAACCGAGACTACTCAGAAATCTGTGAAACCACCAAAGGTATTATTGAAGTCGGCAGGATTGGAACCTGCGCGGGAATATCCCAAAAGATTTCTAGTCTGTCGCCTTGACAACTCGGCCACGACTGCTTCTGTTAACCGATACCACTAAAAAGTGTGGAAATACTAAAGCTATTATTGGAATAAGAATGTTTGTTCGAACGCAGTCGGCAGGATTCGAACCTGTGCGGAAATATCCCAACAGATTTCAAGTCTGTCGCCTTAACCACTCGGCCACGACCGCTTCTGTTAACCGAGAACACTAAAAAATTGTGGAACTACTAAAGCTATCATTGGAATAAGTATGTGAGTTCGAACGCAGTCGGCAGGAATCCAACCTGCGAGGGAATATCCCAACAGATTTCGAGTCTGTCGCCTTAAGCACTCGTCCACGACTGCTTCGATTAACCGAGACTACTCAGAAATCTGTGAAACCACCAAAGGTATTATTGAAATAAAAAATCTTTGCTCAATCGCAGTTGGCAGGATTGGAACCTGCGCGGGAATATCCCAACAGATTTCTAGTCTGTCGCCTTGACAACTCGGCCACGACTGCTTCTGTTAACCGATACCACTAAAAAAGTGTGGAAATACTAAAGCTATTATTGGAATAAGAATGTTTGTTCGAACGCAGTCGGCAGGATTCGAACCTGTGCGGGAATATCCAAACAGATTTCAAGTCTGTCGCCTTAACCACTCGGCCACGACCGCTTCTGTTAACCGAGAACACTAAAAAATTGTGGAACTACTAAAGCTATCATTGGAATAAGTATGTGAGTTCGAACGCAGTCGGCAGGAATCGAACCTGCGAGGGAATATCCCAAGAGATTTCGAGTCTGTCGCCTTAAGCACTCGTCCACGACTGCTTCGATTAACCGAGACTACTCAGAAATCTGTGAAACCACCAAAGGTATTATTGAAATAAAAAATCTTTGCTCAATCGCAGTCGGCAGGATTCGAACCTGCGCGGGAATATCCCAACAGATTTCTAGTCTGTCGCCTTAACCACTCGGCCACGACTGCTTCTGTTAACGGAGACCACTCAAAAAGTGTGGAACTACTAAAGCTATCATTGAAATAAAAAATCTTTGCTCAATCGCAGTCGGCAGGATTCGAACCTGCGCGGGAATACCCCAACAGATTTCAAGTCTGTCGCCTTAACCACTCGGCCACGACTGCTTCTGTTAACCGAGACCACTAAAAAATTGTGGAACTACTAAAGCTATCATTGGAAAAAGTATGTTAGTTCGAACGCAGTCGGGAGGAATCGAACCTGCGAGGGAATATCCCAACAGATTTCGAGTCTGTCGCCTTAAGCACTCGTCCACGACTGCTTCGATTAACCGAGACTACTCAGAAATCTGTGAAACCACCAAAGGTATTATTGAAATAAAAAATCTTTGCTCAATCGCAGTCGGCAGGATTCGAACCTGCGCGGGAATACCCCAACAGATTTCTAGTCTGTCGCCTTGACAACTCGGCCACGACTGGTTCTGTTAACCGAGACCACTCAAAAAAGTGTGGAACTACTAAAGCTTTTATTGGAATAAGAATGTTTGTTCGAACACAGTCGGCAGGATTCGAACCAGCGCGGGAATATCCCAACAGATTTCAAGTCTGTCGCCTTAACCACTCGGCCACGACTGCTTCTGTTAACCGAGACCACTAAAAAATTGTGGAACTACTAAAGCTATCATTGGAAAAAGTATGTTAGTTCGAACGCAGTCGGCAGGAATCGAACCTGCGAGGGAATATCCCAACAGATTTCGAGTCTGTCGCCTTAAGCACTCGTCCACGACTCCTTCGATTAACCGAGACTACTCAGAAATCTGTGAAACCACCAAAGGTATTATTGAAGTCGGCAGGATTGGAACCTGCGCGGGAATATCCCAAAAGATTTCTAGTCTGTCGCCTTGACAACTCGGCCACGACTGCTTCTGTTAACCGATACCACTAAAAAGTGTGGAAATACTAAAGCTATTATTGGAATAAGAATGTTTGTTCGAACGCAGTCGGCAGGATTCGAACCTGTGCGGAAATATCCCAACAGATTTCAAGTCTGTCGCCTTAACCACTCGGCCACGACCGCTTCTGTTAACCGAGAACACTAAAAAATTGTGGAACTACTAAAGCTATCATTGGAATAAGTATGTGAGTTCGAACGCAGTCGGCAGGAATCCAACCTGCGAGGGAATATCCCAACAGATTTCGAGTCTGTCGCCTTAAGCACTCGTCCACGACTGCTTCGATTAACCGAGACTACTCAGAAATCTGTGAAACCACCAAAGGTATTATTGAAATAAAAAATCTTTGCTCAATCGCAGTTGGCAGGATTGGAACCTGCGCGGGAATATCCCAACAGATTTCTAGTCTGTCGCCTTGACAACTCGGCCACGACTGCTTCTGTTAACCGATACCACTAAAAAAGTGTGGAAATACTAAAGCTATTATTGGAATAAGAATGTTTGTTCGAACGCAGTCGGCAGGATTCGAACCTGTGCGGGAATATCCAAACAGATTTCAAGTCTGTCGCCTTAACCACTCGGCCACGACCGCTTCTGTTAACCGAGAACACTAAAAAATTGTGGAACTACTAAAGCTATCATTGGAATAAGTATGTGAGTTCGAACGCAGTCGGCAGGAATCGAACCTGCGAGGGAATATCCCAAGAGATTTCGAGTCTGTCGCCTTAAGCACTCGTCCACGACTGCTTCGATTAACCGAGACTACTCAGAAATCTGTGAAACCACCAAAGGTATTATTGAAATAAAAAATCTTTGCTCAATCGCAGTCGGCAGGATTCGAACCTGCGCGGGAATATCCCAACAGATTTCTAGTCTGTCGCCTTAACCACTCGGCCACGACTGCTTCTGATAACCGAGACCACTCAAAAAATGTGGAACTACTAAAGCTATCATTGGAATAAGTATGCTAGCTCGAACGCAGTCGGCAGGATTCGAACCTGCGCGGGAATATCCCAACAGATTTCTAGTCTGTCGCCTTAACCACTCGGCCACGACTGCTGCTGTTAACTGAGACCACTCAAAAATCTGTGAAACTACTAAAGGCATTATTGAAATAAAAAATCTCTGCTCAATCGCAGTCGGCAGGATTCGAACCTACGCGGGAATATCCCAACAGATTTCTAGTCTGTCGCCTTAACCACTCGGCCACGACTGCTTCTGATAACCGAGACCACTCAAAAAGTGTGGAACTACTAAAGCTATCATTGGAATAAGTATGCTAGCTCGAACGCAGTCGACAGGATTCGAACCTGCGCGGGAATATCCCTACAGATTTCGAGTCTGTCGCCTTAACCACTCGTCCACGACTGCTTCGATTAACCGAGACTACTCAGAAATCTGTGAAACCACCAAAGGTATTATTGAAATAAAAAATCTTTGCTCAATCGCAGTCGGCAGGATTGGAACCTGCGCGGGAATATCCCAACAGATTTCTAGTCTGTCGCCTTGACAACTCGGCCACGACTGGTTCTGTTAACCGAGACCACTCAAAAAAGTGTGGAACTACTAAAGCTTTTATTGGAATAAGAATGTTTGTTCGAACACAGTCGGCAGGATTCGAACCAGCGCGGGAATATCCCAACAGATTTCGAGTCTGTCGCCTTAACCACTCGGCCACGACTGCTTCTGTTAACCGAGACCACTAAAAAATTGTGGAACTACTAAAGCTATCATTGGAAAAAGTATGTTAGTTCGAACGCAGTCGGCAGGAATCGAACCTGCGAGGGAATATCCCAACAGATTTCGAGTCTGTCGCCTTAAGCGCTCGTCCACGACTGCTTCGATTAACCGAGACTACTCAGAAATCTGTGAAACCACCAAAGGTATTATTGAAATAAAAAATCTTTGCTCAATCGCAGTCGGCAGGATTCGAACCTGCGCGGGAATATCCCAACAGATTTCTAGTCTGTCGCCTTAACCACTCGGCCACGACTGCTTCTCTTAAGCGAGTCCACTCAAAAAATAGTGGAACTACTAAAGCTATCATTGGAATAAGTATGTGTGTTCGAACGCAGTCGGCAGGATTCGAACCTGCGCGGGAATATCCCAACAGATTTCAAGTCTGTCGCCTTAACCACTCGGCCACGACTGCTTCTGTTAACCGAGACCACTAAAAAATTGTGGAACTACTAAAGCTATCATTGGAATAAGTATGTGAGTTCGAACGCAGTCGGCAGGAATCCAACCTGCGAGGGAATATCCCAACAGATTTCGAGTCTGTCGCCTTAAGCACTCGTCCACGACTGCTTCGATTAACCGAGACTACTCAGAAATCTGTGAAACCACCAAAGGTATTATTGAAATAAAAAATCTTTGCTCAATCGCAGTCGGCAGGATTGGAACCTGCGCGGGAATATCCCAACAGATTTCTAGTCTGTCGCCTTGACAACTCGGCCACGACTGCTTCTGTTAACCGATACCACTAAAAAAGTGTGGAAATACTAAAGCTATTATTGGAATAAGAATGTTTGTTCGAACGCAGTCGGCAGGATTCGAACCTGTGCGGGAATATCCCAACAGATTTCAAGTCTGTCGCCTTAACCACTCGGCCACGACCGCTTCTGTTAACCGAGAACACTAAAAAATTGTGGAACTACTAAAGCTATCATTGGAATAAGTATGTGAGTTCGAACGCAGTCGGCAGGAATCCAACCTGCGAGGGAATATCCCAACAGATTTCGAGTCTGTTGCCTTAAGCACTCGTCCACGACTGCTTCGATTAACCGAGACTACTCAGAAATCTGTGAAACCACCAAAGGTATTATTGAAATAAAAAATCTTTGCTCAATCGCAGTCGGCAGGATTGGAACCTGCGCGGGAATATCCCAACAGATTTCTAGTCTGTCGCCTTGACAACTCGGCCACGACTGCTTCTGTTAACCGATACCACTAAAAAAGTGTGGAAATACTAAAGCTATTATTGGAATAAGAATGTTTGTTCGAACGCAGTCGGCAGGATTCGAACCTGTGCGGGAATATCCCAACAGATTTCAAGTCTGTCGCCTTAACCACTCGGCCACGACCGCTTCTGTTAACCGAGAACACTAAAAAATTGTGGAACTACTAAAGCTATCATTGGAATAAGTATGTGAGTTCGAACGCAGTCGGCAGGAATCCAACCTGCGAGGGAATATCCCAACAGATTTCGAGTCTGTTGCCTTAAGCACTCGTCCACGACTGCTTCGATTAACCGAGACTACTCAGAAATCTGTGAAACCACCAAAGGTATTATTGAAGTCGGCAGGATTGGAACCTGCGCGGGAATATCCCAAAAGATTTCTAGTCTGTCGCCTTGACAACTCGGCCACGACTGCTTCTGTTAACCGATACCACTAAAAAGTGTGGAAATACTAAAGCTATTATTGGAATAAGAATGTTTGTTCGAACGCAGTCGGCAGGATTCGAACCTGTGCGGAAATATCCCAACAGATTTCAAGTCTGTCGCCTTAACCACTCGGCCACGACCGCTTCTGTTAACCGAGAACACTAAAAAATTGTGGAACTACTAAAGCTATCATTGGAATAAGTATGTGAGTTCGAACGCAGTCGGCAGGAATCCAACCTGCGAGGGAATATCCCAACAGATTTCGAGTCTGTCGCCTTAAGCACTCGTCCACGACTGCTTCGATTAACCGAGACTACTCAGAAATCTGTGAAACCACCAAAGGTATTATTGAAATAAAAAATCTTTGCTCAATCGCAGTTGGCAGGATTGGAACCTGCGCGGGAATATCCCAACAGATTTCTAGTCTGTCGCCTTGACAACTCGGCCACGACTGCTTCTGTTAACCGATACCACTAAAAAAGTGTGGAAATACTAAAGCTATTATTGGAATAAGAATGTTTGTTCGAACGCAGTCGGCAGGATTCGAACCTGTGCGGGAATATCCAAACAGATTTCAAGTCTGTCGCCTTAACCACTCGGCCACGACCGCTTCTGTTAACCGAGAACACTAAAAAATTGTGGAACTACTAAAGCTATCATTGGAATAAGTATGTGAGTTCGAACGCAGTCGGCAGGAATCGAACCTGCGAGGGAATATCCCAAGAGATTTCGAGTCTGTCGCCTTAAGCACTCGTCCACGACTGCTTCGATTAACCGAGACTACTCAGAAATCTGTGAAACCACCAAAGGTATTATTGAAATAAAAAATCTTTGCTCAATCGCAGTCGGCAGGATTCGAACCTGCGCGGGAATATCCCAACAGATTTCTAGTCTGTCGCCTTAACCACTCGGCCACGACTGCTTCTCTTAAGCGAGTCCACTCAAAAAATAGTGGAACTACTAAAGCTATCATTGGAATAAGTATGTGTGTTCGAACGCAGTCGGCAGGATTCGAACCTGCGCGGGAATATCCCAACAGATTTCAAGTCTGTCGCCTTAACCACTCGGCCACGACTGCTTCTGTTAACCGAGACCACTAAAAAATTGTGGAACTACTAAAGCTATCATTGGAATAAGTATGTGAGTTCGAACGCAGTCGGCAGGAATCCAACCTGCGAGGGAATATCCCAACAGATTTCGAGTCTGTCGCCTTAAGCACTCGTCCACGACTGCTTCGATTAACCGAGACTACTCAGAAATCTGTGAAACCACCAAAGGTATTATTGAAATAAAAAATCTTTGCTCAATCGCAGTCGGCAGGATTGGAACCTGCGCGGGAATATCCCAACAGATTTCTAGTCTGTCGCCTTGACAACTCGGCCACGACTGCTTCTGTTAACCGATACCACTAAAAAAGTGTGGAAATACTAAAGCTATTATTGGAATAAGAATGTTTGTTCGAACGCAGTCGGCAGGATTCGAACCTGTGCGGGAATATCCCAACAGATTTCAAGTCTGTCGCCTTAACCACTCGGCCACGACCGCTTCTGTTAACCGAGAACACTAAAAAATTGTGGAACTACTAAAGCTATCATTGGAATAAGTATGTGAGTTCGAACGCAGTCGGCAGGAATCCAACCTGCGAGGGAATATCCCAACAGATTTCGAGTCTGTTGCCTTAAGCACTCGTCCACGACTGCTTCGATTAACCGAGACTACTCAGAAATCTGTGAAACCACCAAAGGTATTATTGAAGTCGGCAGGATTGGAACCTGCGCGGGAATATCCCAAAAGATTTCTAGTCTGTCGCCTTGACAACTCGGCCACGACTGCTTCTGTTAACCGATACCACTAAAAAGTGTGGAAATACTAAAGCTATTATTGGAATAAGAATGTTTGTTCGAACGCAGTCGGCAGGATTCGAACCTGTGCGGAAATATCCCAACAGATTTCAAGTCTGTCGCCTTAACCACTCGGCCACGACCGCTTCTGTTAACCGAGAACACTAAAAAATTGTGGAACTACTAAAGCTATCATTGGAATAAGTATGTGAGTTCGAACGCAGTCGGCAGGAATCCAACCTGCGAGGGAATATCCCAACAGATTTCGAGTCTGTCGCCTTAAGCACTCGTCCACGACTGCTTCGATTAACCGAGACTACTCAGAAATCTGTGAAACCACCAAAGGTATTATTGAAATAAAAAATCTTTGCTCAATCGCAGTTGGCAGGATTGGAACCTGCGCGGGAATATCCCAACAGATTTCTAGTCTGTCGCCTTGACAACTCGGCCACGACTGCTTCTGTTAACCGATACCACTAAAAAAGTGTGGAAATACTAAAGCTATTATTGGAATAAGAATGTTTGTTCGAACGCAGTCGGCAGGATTCGAACCTGTGCGGGAATATCCAAACAGATTTCAAGTCTGTCGCCTTAACCACTCGGCCACGACCGCTTCTGTTAACCGAGAACACTAAAAAATTGTGGAACTACTAAAGCTATCATTGGAATAAGTATGTGAGTTCGAACGCAGTCGGCAGGAATCGAACCTGCGAGGGAATATCCCAAGAGATTTCGAGTCTGTCGCCTTAAGCACTCGTCCACGACTGCTTCGATTAACCGAGACTACTCAGAAATCTGTGAAACCACCAAAGGTATTATTGAAATAAAAAATCTTTGCTCAATCGCAGTCGGCAGGATTCGAACCTGCGCGGGAATATCCCAACAGATTTCTAGTCTGTCGCCTTAACCACTCGGCCACGACTGCTTCTGATAACCGAGACCACTCAAAAAATGTGGAACTACTAAAGCTATCATTGGAATAAGTATGCTAGCTCGAACGCAGTCGGCAGGATTCGAACCTGCGCGGGAATATCCCAACAGATTTCTAGTCTGTCGCCTTAACCACTCGGCCACGACTGCTGCTGTTAACTGAGACCACTCAAAAATCTGTGAAACTACTAAAGGCATTATTGAAATAAAAAATCTCTGCTCAATCGCAGTCGGCAGGATTCGAACCTACGCGGGAATATCCCAACAGATTTCTAGTCTGTCGCCTTAACCACTCGGCCACGACTGCTTCTGATAACCGAGACCACTCAAAAAGTGTGGAACTACTAAAGCTATCATTGGAATAAGTATGCTAGCTCGAACGCAGTCGACAGGATTCGAACCTGCGCGGGAATATCCCTACAGATTTCGAGTCTGTCGCCTTAACCACTCGTCCACGACTGCTTCGATTAACCGAGACTACTCAGAAATCTGTGAAACCACCAAAGGTATTATTGAAATAAAAAATCTTTGCTCAATCGCAGTCGGCAGGATTGGAACCTGCGCGGGAATATCCCAACAGATTTCTAGTCTGTCGCCTTGACAACTCGGCCACGACTGGTTCTGTTAACCGAGACCACTCAAAAAAGTGTGGAACTACTAAAGCTTTTATTGGAATAAGAATGTTTGTTCGAACACAGTCGGCAGGATTCGAACCAGCGCGGGAATATCCCAACAGATTTCGAGTCTGTCGCCTTAACCACTCGGCCACGACTGCTTCTGTTAACCGAGACCACTAAAAAATTGTGGAACTACTAAAGCTATCATTGGAAAAAGTATGTTAGTTCGAACGCAGTCGGCAGGAATCGAACCTGCGAGGGAATATCCCAACAGATTTCGAGTCTGTCGCCTTAAGCGCTCGTCCACGACTGCTTCGATTAACCGAGACTACTCAGAAATCTGTGAAACCACCAAAGGTATTATTGAAATAAAAAATCTTTGCTCAATCGCAGTCGGCAGGATTCGAACCTGCGCGGGAATATCCCAACAGATTTCTAGTCTGTCGCCTTAACCACTCGGCCACGACTGCTTCTCTTAAGCGAGTCCACTCAAAAAATAGTGGAACTACTAAAGCTATCATTGGAATAAGTATGTGTGTTCGAACGCAGTCGGCAGGATTCGAACCTGCGCGGGAATATCCCAACAGATTTCAAGTCTGTCGCCTTAACCACTCGGCCACGACTGCTTCTGTTAACCGAGACCACTAAAAAATTGTGGAACTACTAAAGCTATCATTGGAATAAGTATGTGAGTTCGAACGCAGTCGGCAGGAATCCAACCTGCGAGGGAATATCCCAACAGATTTCGAGTCTGTCGCCTTAAGCACTCGTCCACGACTGCTTCGATTAACCGAGACTACTCAGAAATCTGTGAAACCACCAAAGGTATTATTGAAATAAAAAATCTTTGCTCAATCGCAGTCGGCAGGATTGGAACCTGCGCGGGAATATCCCAACAGATTTCTAGTCTGTCGCCTTGACAACTCGGCCACGACTGCTTCTGTTAACCGATACCACTAAAAAAGTGTGGAAATACTAAAGCTATTATTGGAATAAGAATGTTTGTTCGAACGCAGTCGGCAGGATTCGAACCTGTGCGGGAATATCCCAACAGATTTCAAGTCTGTCGCCTTAACCACTCGGCCACGACCGCTTCTGTTAACCGAGAACACTAAAAAATTGTGGAACTACTAAAGCTATCATTGGAATAAGTATGTGAGTTCGAACGCAGTCGGCAGGAATCCAACCTGCGAGGGAATATCCCAACAGATTTCGAGTCTGTTGCCTTAAGCACTCGTCCACGACTGCTTCGATTAACCGAGACTACTCAGAAATCTGTGAAACCACCAAAGGTATTATTGAAATAAAAAATCTTTGCTCAATCGCAGTCGGCAGGATTGGAACCTGCGCGGGAATATCCCAACAGATTTCTAGTCTGTCGCCTTGACAACTCGGCCACGACTGCTTCTGTTAACCGATACCACTAAAAAAGTGTGGAAATACTAAAGCTATTATTGGAATAAGAATGTTTGTTCGAACGCAGTCGGCAGGATTCGAACCTGTGCGGGAATATCCCAACAGATTTCAAGTCTGTCGCCTTAACCACTCGGCCACGACCGCTTCTGTTAACCGAGAACACTAAAAAATTGTGGAACTACTAAAGCTATCATTGGAATAAGTATGTGAGTTCGAACGCAGTCGGCAGGAATCCAACCTGCGAGGGAATATCCCAACAGATTTCGAGTCTGTTGCCTTAAGCACTCGTCCACGACTGCTTCGATTAACCGAGACTACTCAGAAATCTGTGAAACCACCAAAGGTATTATTGAAGTCGGCAGGATTGGAACCTGCGCGGGAATATCCCAAAAGATTTCTAGTCTGTCGCCTTGACAACTCGGCCACGACTGCTTCTGTTAACCGATACCACTAAAAAGTGTGGAAATACTAAAGCTATTATTGGAATAAGAATGTTTGTTCGAACGCAGTCGGCAGGATTCGAACCTGTGCGGAAATATCCCAACAGATTTCAAGTCTGTCGCCTTAACCACTCGGCCACGACCGCTTCTGTTAACCGAGAACACTAAAAAATTGTGGAACTACTAAAGCTATCATTGGAATAAGTATGTGAGTTCGAACGCAGTCGGCAGGAATCCAACCTGCGAGGGAATATCCCAACAGATTTCGAGTCTGTCGCCTTAAGCACTCGTCCACGACTGCTTCGATTAACCGAGACTACTCAGAAATCTGTGAAACCACCAAAGGTATTATTGAAATAAAAAATCTTTGCTCAATCGCAGTTGGCAGGATTGGAACCTGCGCGGGAATATCCCAACAGATTTCTAGTCTGTCGCCTTGACAACTCGGCCACGACTGCTTCTGTTAACCGATACCACTAAAAAAGTGTGGAAATACTAAAGCTATTATTGGAATAAGAATGTTTGTTCGAACGCAGTCGGCAGGATTCGAACCTGTGCGGGAATATCCAAACAGATTTCAAGTCTGTCGCCTTAACCACTCGGCCACGACCGCTTCTGTTAACCGAGAACACTAAAAAATTGTGGAACTACTAAAGCTATCATTGGAATAAGTATGTGAGTTCGAACGCAGTCGGCAGGAATCGAACCTGCGAGGGAATATCCCAAGAGATTTCGAGTCTGTCGCCTTAAGCACTCGTCCACGACTGCTTCGATTAACCGAGACTACTCAGAAATCTGTGAAACCACCAAAGGTATTATTGAAATAAAAAATCTTTGCTCAATCGCAGTCGGCAGGATTCGAACCTGCGCGGGAATATCCCAACAGATTTCTAGTCTGTCGCCTTAACCACTCGGCCACGACTGCTTCTCTTAAGCGAGTCCACTCAAAAAATAGTGGAACTACTAAAGCTATCATTGGAATAAGTATGTGTGTTCGAACGCAGTCGGCAGGATTCGAACCTGCGCGGGAATATCCCAACAGATTTCAAGTCTGTCGCCTTAACCACTCGGCCACGACTGCTTCTGTTAACCGAGACCACTAAAAAATTGTGGAACTACTAAAGCTATCATTGGAATAAGTATGTGAGTTCGAACGCAGTCGGCAGGAATCCAACCTGCGAGGGAATATCCCAACAGATTTCGAGTCTGTCGCCTTAAGCACTCGTCCACGACTGCTTCGATTAACCGAGACTACTCAGAAATCTGTGAAACCACCAAAGGTATTATTGAAATAAAAAATCTTTGCTCAATCGCAGTCGGCAGGATTGGAACCTGCGCGGGAATATCCCAACAGATTTCTAGTCTGTCGCCTTGACAACTCGGCCACGACTGCTTCTGTTAACCGATACCACTAAAAAAGTGTGGAAATACTAAAGCTATTATTGGAATAAGAATGTTTGTTCGAACGCAGTCGGCAGGATTCGAACCTGTGCGGGAATATCCCAACAGATTTCAAGTCTGTCGCCTTAACCACTCGGCCACGACCGCTTCTGTTAACCGAGAACACTAAAAAATTGTGGAACTACTAAAGCTATCATTGGAATAAGTATGTGAGTTCGAACGCAGTCGGCAGGAATCCAACCTGCGAGGGAATATCCCAACAGATTTCGAGTCTGTTGCCTTAAGCACTCGTCCACGACTGCTTCGATTAACCGAGACTACTCAGAAATCTGTGAAACCACCAAAGGTATTATTGAAGTCGGCAGGATTGGAACCTGCGCGGGAATATCCCAAAAGATTTCTAGTCTGTCGCCTTGACAACTCGGCCACGACTGCTTCTGTTAACCGATACCACTAAAAAGTGTGGAAATACTAAAGCTATTATTGGAATAAGAATGTTTGTTCGAACGCAGTCGGCAGGATTCGAACCTGTGCGGAAATATCCCAACAGATTTCAAGTCTGTCGCCTTAACCACTCGGCCACGACCGCTTCTGTTAACCGAGAACACTAAAAAATTGTGGAACTACTAAAGCTATCATTGGAATAAGTATGTGAGTTCGAACGCAGTCGGCAGGAATCCAACCTGCGAGGGAATATCCCAACAGATTTCGAGTCTGTCGCCTTAAGCACTCGTCCACGACTGCTTCGATTAACCGAGACTACTCAGAAATCTGTGAAACCACCAAAGGTATTATTGAAATAAAAAATCTTTGCTCAATCGCAGTTGGCAGGATTGGAACCTGCGCGGGAATATCCCAACAGATTTCTAGTCTGTCGCCTTGACAACTCGGCCACGACTGCTTCTGTTAACCGATACCACTAAAAAAGTGTGGAAATACTAAAGCTATTATTGGAATAAGAATGTTTGTTCGAACGCAGTCGGCAGGATTCGAACCTGTGCGGGAATATCCAAACAGATTTCAAGTCTGTCGCCTTAACCACTCGGCCACGACCGCTTCTGTTAACCGAGAACACTAAAAAATTGTGGAACTACTAAAGCTATCATTGGAATAAGTATGTGAGTTCGAACGCAGTCGGCAGGAATCGAACCTGCGAGGGAATATCCCAAGAGATTTCGAGTCTGTCGCCTTAAGCACTCGTCCACGACTGCTTCGATTAACCGAGACTACTCAGAAATCTGTGAAACCACCAAAGGTATTATTGAAATAAAAAATCTTTGCTCAATCGCAGTCGGCAGGATTCGAACCTGCGCGGGAATATCCCAACAGATTTCTAGTCTGTCGCCTTAACCACTCGGCCACGACTGCTTCTGTTAACGGAGACCACTCAAAAAGTGTGGAACTACTAAAGCTATCATTGAAATAAAAAATCTTTGCTCAATCGCAGTCGGCAGGATTCGAACCTGCGCGGGAATACCCCAACAGATTTCAAGTCTGTCGCCTTAACCACTCGGCCACGACTGCTTCTGTTAACCGAGACCACTAAAAAATTGTGGAACTACTAAAGCTATCATTGGAAAAAGTATGTTAGTTCGAACGCAGTCGGGAGGAATCGAACCTGCGAGGGAATATCCCAACAGATTTCGAGTCTGTCGCCTTAAGCACTCGTCCACGACTGCTTCGATTAACCGAGACTACTCAGAAATCTGTGAAACCACCAAAGGTATTATTGAAATAAAAAATCTTTGCTCAATCGCAGTCGGCAGGATTCGAACCTGCGCGGGAATACCCCAACAGATTTCTAGTCTGTCGCCTTGACAACTCGGCCACGACTGGTTCTGTTAACCGAGACCACTCAAAAAAGTGTGGAACTACTAAAGCTTTTATTGGAATAAGAATGTTTGTTCGAACACAGTCGGCAGGATTCGAACCAGCGCGGGAATATCCCAACAGATTTCAAGTCTGTCGCCTTAACCACTCGGCCACGACTGCTTCTGTTAACCGAGACCACTAAAAAATTGTGGAACTACTAAAGCTATCATTGGAAAAAGTATGTTAGTTCGAACGCAGTCGGCAGGAATCGAACCTGCGAGGGAATATCCCAACAGATTTCGAGTCTGTCGCCTTAAGCACTCGTCCACGACTCCTTCGATTAACCGAGACTACTCAGAAATCTGTGAAACCACCAAAGGTATTATTGAAATAAAAAATCTTTGCTCAATCGCAGTCGGCAGGATTCGAACCTGCGCGGGAATATCCCAACAGATTTCTAGTCTGTCGCCTTGACAACTCGGCCACGACTGGTTCTGTTAAGCGAGTCCACTCAAAAAATTGTGGAACTACTAAAGCTATCATTGGAATAAGTATGTGTGTTCGAACGCAGTCGGCAGGATTCGAACCTGCGCGGGAATATCGCTACAAATTTCGAGTCTGTCGCCTTACCCACTCGTCCAGGACTGCTTCGATTAACCGAGACTACTCAGAAATCTGTGAAACCACCAAAGGTATTATTGAAATAAAATATCTTTGCTCAATCGCAGTCGGCAGGATTCGAACCTGCGCGGGAATATCCCAACAGATTTCTAGTCTGTCGCCTTGACAACTCGGCCACGACTGCTTCCGTTAACCGAGACCACTCAAAAAAGTGTGGAACTACTAAAGCTATTATTGGAATAAGAATGTTTGTTCGAAATTAGTCGGCAGGATTCGAACCAGCGCGGGAATATCCCAACAAATTTCAAGTCTGTCGCCTACACCACTCGGCCACGACTGCTTCTGTTAACCGATACCACTAAAAAAGTGTGGAAATACTAAAGCTATTATTGGAATAAGTATGTTTGTTCGAACGCAGTCGGCAGGATTCGAACCTGTGCGGGAATATCCAAACAGATTTCAAGTCTGTCGCCTTAACCACTCGGCCACGACCGCTTCTGTTAACCGAGAACACTAAAAAATTGTGGAACTACTAAAGCTATCATTGGAATAAGTATGTGAGTTCGAACGCAGTCGGCAGGAATCGAACCTGCGGGGGAATATCCCAAGAGATTTCGAGTCTGTCGCCTTAAGCACTCGTCCACGACTGCTTCGATTAACCGAGACTACTCAGAAATCTGTGAAACCACCAAAGGTATTATTGAAATAAAAAATCTTTGCTCAATCGCAGTCGGCAGGATTCGAACCTGCGCGGGAATACCCCAACAGATTTCTAGTCTGTCGCCTTGACAACTCGGCCACGACTGGTTCTGTTAACCGAGACCACTCAAAAAAGTGTGGAACTACTAAAGCTTTTATTGGAATAAGAATGTTTGTTCGAACACAGTCGGCAGGATTCGAACCAGCGCGGGAATATCCCAACAGATTTCTAGTCTGTCGCCTTAACCACTCGGCCACGACTGCTTCTGTTAACGGAGACCACTCAAAAAGTGTGGAACTACTAAAGCTATCATTGAAATAAAAAATCTTTGCTCAATCGCAGTCGGCAGGATTCGAACCTGCGCGGGAATACCCCAACAGATTTCAAGTCTGTCGCCTTAACCACTCGGCCACGACTACTTCTGTTAACCGAGACCACTAAAAAATTGTGGAACTACTAAAGCTATCATTGGAAAAAGTATGTTAGTTCGAACGCAGTCGGCAGGAATCGAACCTGCGAGGGAATATCCCAACAGATTTCGAGTCTGTCGCCTTAAGCACTCGTCCACGACTGCTTCGATTAACCGAGACTACTCAGAAATCTGTGAAACCACCAAAGGTATTATTGAAATAAAAAATCTTTGCTCAATCGCAGTCGGCAGGATTCGAACCTGCGCGGGAATACCCCAACAGATTTCTAGTCTGTCGCCTTGACAACTCGGCCACGACTGGTTCTGTTAACCGAGACCACTCAAAAAAGTGTGGAACTACTAAAGCTTTTATTGGAATAAGAATGTTTGTTCGAACACAGTCGGCAGGATTCGAACCAGCGCGGGAATATCCCAACAGATTTCAAGTCTGTCGCCTTAACCACTCGGCCACGACTGCTTCTGTTAACCGAGACCACTAAAAAATTGTGGAACTACTAAAGCTATCATTGGAAAAAGTATGTTAGTTCGAACGCAGTCGGCAGGAATCGAACCTGCGACGGAATATCCCAACAGATTTCGAGTCTGTCGCCTTAAGCACTCGTCCACGACTCCTTCGATTAACCGAGACTACTCAGAAATCTGTGAAACCACCAAAGGTATTATTGAAATAAAAAATCTTTGCTCAATCGCAGTCGGCAGGATTCGAACCTGCGCGGGAATATCCCAACAGATTTCTAGTCTGTCGCCTTAACCACTCTGCCACGACTGCTTCTGTTAAGCGAGTCCACTCAAAAAATTGTGGAACTACTAAAGCTATCATTGGAATAAGTATGCGTGTTCGAACGCAGTCGGCAGGATTCGAACCTGCGCGGGAATATCGCTACAAATTTCGAGTCTGTCGCCTTACCCACTCGTCGAGGACTGCTTCGATTAACCGAGACTACTCAGAAATCTGTTAAACCACCAAAGGTATTATTGAAATAAAATATCTTTGCTCAATCGCAGTCGGCAGGATTCGAACCTGCGCGGGAATATCCCAACAGATTTCTAGTCTGTCGCCTTGACAACTCGGCCACGACTGCTTCCATTAACCGAGACCACTCAAAAAAGTGTGGAACTACTAAAGCTATTATTGGAATAAGAATGTTTGTTCGAAATTAGTCGGCAGGATTCGAACCAGCGCGGGAATATCCCAACAAATTTCAAGTCTGTCGCCTACACCACTCGGCCACGACTGCTTCTGTTAACCGAGACCACTAAAAATTGTGGAACTACTAAAGCTATCATTGGAATAAGTATGTGAGTTCGAACGCAGTCGGCAGGAATCGAACCTGCGAGGGAATATCCCAACAGATTTCGAGTTAGTCGCCTTAAGCACTCGTCCACGACTGCTTCGATTAACCGAGACTACTCAGAAATCTGTGAAACCACCAAAGGTATTATTGAAATAAAAAATCTTTGCTTAATCGCAGTCGGCAGGATTCGAACCTGCGCGGGAATATCCCAACAGATTTCTAGTCTGTCGCCTTAACTACTCGGCCACGACTGCTTCTGTTAACGGAGACCACTCAAAAAGAGTGGAACTACTAAAGCTATCATTGAAATAAAAAATCTTTGCTCAATCGCAGTCGGCAGGATTCGAACCTGCGCGGGAATACCCCAACAGATTTCAAGTCTGTCGCCTTAACCACTCGGCCACGACTGCTTCTGTTAACCGAGACCACTAAAAAATTGTGGAACTACTAAAGCTTTCATTGGAAAAAGTATGTTAGTTCGAACGCAGTCGGCAGGAATCGAACCTGCGAGGGAATATCCCAACAGATTTCGAGTCTGTCGCCTTAAGCACTCGTCCACGACTGCTTCGATTAACCGAGACTACTCAGAAATCTGTGAAACCACCAAAGGTATTATTGAAATAAAAAATCTTTGCTCAATCGCAGTCGGCAGGATTCGAACCTGCGCGGGAATACCCCAACAGATTTCTAGTCTGTCGCCTTGACAACTCGGCCACGACTGGTTCTGTTAACCGAGACCACTCAAAAAAGTGTGGAACTACTAAAGCTTTTATTGGAATAAGAATGTTTGTTCGAACACAGTCGGCAGGATTCGAACCAGCGCGGGAATATCCCAACAGATTTCAATTCTGTCGCCTTAACCACTCGGCCACGACTGCTTCTGTTAACCGAGACCACTAAAAAATTGTGGAACTACTAAAGCTATCATTGGAAAAAGTATGTTAGTTCGAACGCAGTCGGCAGGAATCGAACCTGCGAGGGAATATCCCAACAGATTTCGAGTCTGTCGCCTTAAGCACTCGTCCACGACTCCTTCGATTAACCGAGACTACTCAGAAATCTGTGAAACCACCAAAGGTATTATTGAAATAAAAAATCTTTGCTCAATCGCAGTCGGCAGGATTCGAACCTGCGCGGGAATATCCCAACAGATTTCTAGTCTGTCGCCTTAACCACTCTGCCACGACTGCTTCTGTTAAGCGAGTCCACTCAAAAAATTGTGGAACTACTAAAGCTATCATTGGAATAAGTATGTGTGTTCGAACGCAGTCGGCAGGATTCGAACCTGCGCGGGAATATCGCTACAAATTTCGAGTCTGTCGCCTTACCCACTCGTCCAGGACTGCTTCGATTAACCGAGACTACTCAGAAATCTGTGAAACCACAAAAGGTATTATTGAAATAAAAAATCTTTGCTCAATCGCAGTCGGCAGGATTCGAACCTGCGCGGGAATATCCCAACAGATTTCTAGTCTGTCGCCTTGACAACTCGGCCACGACTGCTTCTGTTAACCGAGACCACTCAAAAAAGTGTGGAACTACTAAAGCTATTATTGGAATAAGAATGTTTGTTCGAAATTAGTCGGCAGGATTCGAACCAGCGCGGGAATATCCCAACAAATTTCAAGTCTGTCGCCTACACCACTCGGCCACGACTGCTTCTGTTAACCGAGACCACTAAAAATTGTGGAACTACTAAAGCTATCATTGGAATAAGTATGTGAGTTCGAACGCAGTCGGCAGGAATCGAACCTGCGAGGGAATATCCCAACAGATTTCGAGTCTGTCGACTTAAGCACTCGTCCACGACTGCTTCGATTAACCGAGACTACTCAGAAATCTGTGAAACCACCAAAGGTATTATTGAAATAAAAAATCTTTGCTCAATCGCAGTCGGCAGGATTCGAACCTGCGCGGGAATATCTTAACAGATTTCTAGTCTGTCGCCTTAACCACTCGGCCACGACTGCTTCTGTTAACGGAGACCACTCAAAAAGTGTGGAACTACTAAAGCTATCATTGAAATAAAAAATCTTTGCTCAATCGCAGTCGGCAGGATTCGAACCTGCGCGGGAATACCCCAACAGATTTCAAGTCTGTCGCCTTAACCACTCGGCCACGACTGCTTCTGTTAACCGAGACCACTAAAAAATTGTGGAACTACTAAAGCTATCATTGGAAAAAGTATGTTAGTTCGAACGCAGTCGGCAGGAATCGAACCTGCGAGGGAATATCCCAACAGATTTCGAGTCTGTCGCCTTAAGCACTCGTCCACGACTGCTTCGATTAACCGAGACTACTCAGAAATCTGTGAAACCACCAAAGGTATTATTGAAATAAAAAATCTTTGCTCAATCGCAGTCGGCAGGATTCGAACCTGCGCGGGAATACCCCAACAGATTTCTAGTCTGTCGCCTTGACAACTCGGCCACGACTGGTTCTGTTAACCGAGACCACTCAAAAAAGTGTGGAACTACTAAAGCTTTTATTGGAATAAGAATGTTTGTTCGAACACAGTCGGCAGGATTCGAACCAGCGCGGGAATATCCCAACAGATTTCAAGTCTGTCGCCTTAACCACTCGGCCACGACTGCTTCTGTTAACCGAGACCACTAAAAAATTGTGGAACTACTAAAGCTATCATTGGAAAAAGTATGTTAGTTCGAACGCAGTCGGCAGGAATCGAACCTGCGAGGGAATATCCCAACAGATTTCGAGTCTGTCGCCTTAAGCACTCGTCCACGACTCCTTCGATTAACCGAGACTACTCAGAAATCTGTGAAACCACCAAAGGTATTATTGAAATAAAAAATCTTTGCTCAATCGCAGTCGGCAGGATTCGAACCTGCGCGGGAATATCCCAACAGATTTCTAGTCTGTCGCCTTAACCACTCTGCCACGACTGCTTCTGTTAAGCGAGTCCACTCAAAAAATTGTGGAACTACTAAAGCTATCATTGGAATAAGTATGTGTGTTCGAACGCAGTCGGCAGGATTCGAACCTGCGCGGGAATATCGCTACAAATTTCGAGTCTGTCGCCTTACCCACTCGTCCAGGACTGCTTCGATTAACCGAGACTACTCAGAAATCTGTGAAACCACCAAAGGTATTATTGAAATAAAAAATCTTTGCTCAATCGCAGTCGGCAGGATTCGAACCTGCGCGGGAATATCCCAACAGATTTCTAGTCTGTCGCCTTGACAACTCGGCCACGACTGCTTCTGTTAACCGAGACCACTCAAAAAAGTGTGGAACTACTAAAGCTATTATTGGAATAAGAATGTTTGTTCGAAATTAGTCGGCAGGATTCGAACCAGCGCGGGAATATCCCAACAAATTTCAAGTCTGTCGCCTACACCACTCGGCCACGACTGCTTCTGTTAACCGAGACCACTAAAAATTGTGGAACTACTAAAGCTATCATTGGAATAAGTATGTGAGTTCGAACGCAGTCGGCAGGAATCGAACCTGCGAGGGAATATCCCAACAGATTTCGAGTCTGTCGACTTAAGCACTCGTCCACGACTGCTTCGATTAACCGAGACTACTCAGAAATCTGTGAAACCACCAAAGGTATTATTGAAATAAAAAATCTTTGCTCAATCGCAGTCGGCAGGATTCGAACCTGCGCGGGAATATCCCAACAGATTTCTAGTCTGTCGCCTTAACCACTCAGCCACGACTGCTTCTGTTAACGGAGACCACTCAAAAAGTGTGGAACTACTAAAGCTATCATTGAAATAAAAAATCTTTGCTCAATCGCAGTCGGCAGGATTCGAACCTGCGCGGGAATACCCCAACAGATTTCAAGTCTGTCGCCTTAACCACTCGGCCACGACTGCTTCTGTTAACCGAGACCACTAAAAAATTGTGGAACTACTAAAGCTATCATTGGAAAAAGTATGTTAGTTCGAACGCAGTCGGCCGGAATCGAACCTGCGAGGGAATATCCCAACAGATTTCGAGTCTGTCGCCTTAAGCACTCGTCCACGACTGCTTCGATTAACCGAGACTACTCAGAAATCTGTGAAACCACCAAAGGTATTATTGAAATAAAAAATCTTTGCTCAATCGCAGTCGGCAGGATTCGAACCTGCGCGGGAATACCCCAACAGATTTCTAGTCTGTCGCCTTGACAACTCGGCCACGACTGGTTCTGTTAACCGAGACCACTCAAAAAAGTGTGGAACTACTAAAGCTTTTATTGGAATAAGAATGTTTGTTCGAACACAGTCGGCAGGATTCGAACCAGCGCGGGAATATCCCAACAGATTTCAAGTCTGTCGCCTTAACCACTCGGCCACGACTGCTTCTGTTAACCGAGACCACTAAAAAATTGTGGAACTACTAAAGCTATCATTGGAAAAAGTATGTTAGTTCGAACGCAGTCGGCAGGAATCGAACCTGCGAGGGAATATCCCAACAGATTTCGAGTCTGTCGCCTTAAGCACTCGTCCACGACTCCTTCGATTAACCGAGACTACTCAGAAATCTGTGAAACCACCAAAGGTATTATTGAAATAAAAAATCTTTGCTCAATCGCAGTCGGCAGGATTCGAACCTGCGCGGGAATATCCCAACAGATTTCTAGTCTGTCGCCTTAACCACTCTGCCACGACTGCTTCTGTTAAGCGAGTCCACTCAAAAAATTGTGGAACTACTAAAGCTATCATTGGAATAAGTATGTGTGTTCGAACGCAGTCGGCAGGATTCGAACCTGCGCGGGAATATCGCTACAAATTTCGAGTCTGTCGCCTTACCCACTCGTCCAGGACTGCTTCGATTAACCGAGACTACTCAGAAATCTGTGAAACCACCAAAGGTATTATTGAAATAAAAAATCTTTGCTCAATCGCAGTCGGCAGGAGTCGAACCTGCGCGGGAATATCCCAACAGATTTCTAGTCTGTCGCCTTGACAACTCGGCCACGACTGCTTCTGTTAACCGAGACCACTCAAAAAAGTGTGGAACTACTAAAGCTATTATTGGAATAAGAATGTTTGTTCGAAATTAGTCGGCAGGATTCGAACCAGCGCGGGAATATCCCAACAAATTTCAAGTCTGTCGCCTACACCACTCGGCCACGACTGCTTCTGTTAACCGAGACCACTAAAAATTGTGGAACTACTAAAGCTATCATTGGAATAAGTATGTGAGTTCGAACGCAGTCGGCAGGAATCGAACCTGCGAGGGAATATCCCAACAGATTTCGAGTCTGTCGACTTAAGCACTCGTCCACGACTGCTTCGATTAACCGAGACTACTCAGAAATCTGTGAAACCACCAAAGGTATTATTGAAATAAAAAATCTTTGCTCAATCGCAGTCGGCAGGATTCGAACCTGCGCGGGAATATCCCAACAGATTTCTAGTCTGTCGCCTTAACCACTCGGCCACGACTGCTTCTGTTAACGGAGACCACTCAAAAAGTGTGGAACTACTAAAGCTATCATTGAAATAAAAAATCTTTGCTCAATCGCAGTCGGCAGGATTCGAACCTGCGCGGGAATACCCCAACAGATTTCAAGTCTGTCGCCTTAACCACTCGGCCACGACTGCTTCTGTTAACCGAGACCACTAAAAAATTGTGGAACTACTAAAGCTATCATTGGAAAAAGTATGTTAGTTCGAACGCAGTCGGCAGGAATCGAACCTGCGAGGGAATATCCCAACAGATTTCGAGTCTGTCGCCTTAAGCACTCATCCACGACTCCTTCGATTAACCGAGACTACTCAGAAATCTGTGAAACCACCAAAGGTATTATTGAAATAAAAAATCTTTGCTCAATCGCAGTCGGCAGGATTCGAACCTGCGCGGGAATACCCCAACAGATTTCTAGTCTGTCGCCTTGACAACTCGGCCACGACTGGTTCTGTTAACCGATTCCACTCAAAAAAGTGTGGAACTACTAAAGCTTTTATTGGAATAAGAATGTTTGTTCGAACACAGTCGGCAGGCTTCGAACCAGCTCGGGAATATCCCAACAGATTTCAAGTCTGTCGCCTTAACCACTCGGCCACGACTGCTTCTGTTAACCGAGACCACTAAAAAATTGTGGAACTACTAAAGCTATCATTGGAAAAAGTATGTTAGTTCGAACGCAGTCGGCAGGAATCGAACCTGCGAGGGAATATCCCAACAGATTTCGAGTCTGTCGCCTTAAGCACTCGTCCACGACTCCTTCGATTAACCGAGACTACTCAGAAATCTGTGAAACCACAAAAGGTATTATTGAAATAAAAAATCTTTGCTCAATCGCAGTCGGCAGGATTCGAACCTGCGCGGGAATATCCCAACATATTTCTAGTCTGTCGCCTTAACCACTCGGCCACGACAGCTTCTCTTAAGCGAGTCCACTCAAAAAATTGTGGAACTACTAAAGCTATCATTGGAATAAGTATGTGAGTTCGAACGCAGTCGGCAGGAATCCAACCTGCGAGGGAATATCCCAACAGATTTCGAGTCTGTCGCCTTAAGCACTCGTCCACGACTGCTTCGATTAACCGAGACTACTCAGAAATCTGTGAAACCACCAAAGGTATTATTGAAATAAAAAATCTTTGCTCAATCGCAGTCGGCAGGATTCGAACCTGCGCGGGAATATCCCAACAGATTTCTAGTCTGTCGCCTTAACCACTCGCCCACGACTGCTTCTGTTAAGCGAGTCCACTCAAAAAATTGTGGAACTACTAAAGCTATCATTGGAATAAGTATGTGTGTTCGAACGCAGTCGGCAGGATTCGAACCTGCGCGGGAATATCGCTACAAATTTCGAGTCTGTCGCCTTACCCACTCGTCCACGACTGCTTCGATTAACCGAGACTACTCAGAAATCTGTGAAACCACCAAAGGTATTATTGAAATAAAAAATCTTTGCTCAATCGCAGTCGGCAGGATTCGAACCTGCGCGGGAATATCCCAAAAGATTTCTAGTCTGTCGCCTTAACCACTCGGCCACGACTGCTTCTGTTAACGGAGACCACTCAAAAAGTGTGGAACTACTAAAGCTATCATTGAAATAAAAAATCTTTGCTCAATCGCAGTCGGCAGGATTCGAACCTGCGCGGGAATACCCCAACAGATTTCAAGTCTGTCGCCTTAACCACTCGGCCACGACTGCTTCTGTTAACCGAGACCACTAAAAAATTGTGGAACTACTAAAGCTATCATTGGAAAAAGTATGTTAGTTCGAACGCAGTCGGCAGGAATCGAACCTGCGAGGGAATATCCCAACAGATTTCGAGTCTGTCGCCTTAAGCACTCGTCCACGACTGATTCGGTTAACCGAGACTACTCAGAAATCTGTGAAACCACCAAAGGTATTATTGAAATAAAAAATCTTTGCTCAATCGCAGTCGGCAGGATTCGAACCTGCGCGGGAATACCCCAACAGATTTCTTGTCTGTCGCCTTGACAACTCGGCCACGACTGGTTCTGTTAACCGATTCCACTCAAAAAAGTGTGGAACTACTAAAGCTTTTATTGGAATAAGAATGTTTGTTCGAACACAGTCGGCAGGATTCGAACCAGCTCGGGAATATCCCAACAGATTTCAAGTCTGTCGCCTTAACCACTCGGCCACGACTGCTTCTGTTAACCGAGACCACTAAAAAATTGTGGAACTACTAAAGCTATCATTGGAAAAAGTATGTTAGTTCGAACGCAGTCGGCAGGAATCGAACCTGCGAGGGAATATCCCAACAGATTTCGAGTCTGTCGCCTTAAGCACTCGTCCACGACTCCTTCGATTAACCGAGACTACTCAGAAATCTGTGAAACCACCAAAGGTATTATTGAAATAAAAAATCTTTGCTCAATCGCAGTCGGCAGGATTCGAACCTGCGCGGGAATATCCCAACAGATTTCTAGTCTGTCGCCTTAACCACTCGGCCACGACTGCTTCTGTTAACGGAGACCATTCAAAAAGTGTGGAACTACTAAAGCTATCATTGAAATAAAAAATCTTTGCTCAATCGCAGTCGGCAGGATTCGAACCTGCGCGGGAATACCCCAACAGATTTCAAGTCTGTCGCCTTAACCACTCGGCCACGACTGCTTCTATTAACCGAGACCACTAAAAAATTGTGGAACTACTAAAGCTATCATTGGAAAAAGTATGTTAGTTCGAACGCAGTCGGCAGGAATCGAACCTGCGAGGGAATATCCCAACAGATTTCGAGTCTGTCGCCTTAAGCACTCGTCCACGACTGCTTCGGTTAACCGAGACTACTCAGAAATCTGTGAAACCACCAAAGGTATTATTGAAATAAAAAATCTTTGCTCAATCGCAGTCGGCAGGATTCGAACCTGCGCGGGAATACCCCAACAGATTTCTAGTCTGTCGCCTTGACAACTCGGCCACGACTGGTTCTGTTAACCGATTCCACTCAAAAAAGTGTGGAACTACTAAAGCTTTTATTGGAATAAGAATGTTTGTTCGAACACAGTCGGCAGGATTCGAACCAGCTCGGGAATATCCCAACAGATTTCAAGTCTGTCGCCTTAACCACTCGGCCACGACTGCTTCTGTTAACCGAGACCACTAAAAAATTGTGGAACTACTAAAGCTATCATTGGAAAAAGTATGTTAGTTCGAACGCAGTCGGCAGGAATCGAACCTGCGAGGGAATATCCCAACAGATTTCGAGTCTGTCGCCTTAAGCACTCGTCCACGACTCCTTCGATTAACCGAGACTACTCAGAAATCTGTGAAACCACCAAAGGTATTATTGAAATAAAAAATCTTTGCTCAATCGCAGTCGGCAGGATTCGAACCTGCGCGGGAATATCCCAACAGATTTCTAGTCTGTCGCCTTAACCACTCGGCCACGACTGCTTCTGTTAACGGAGACCACTCAAAAAGTGTGGAACTACTAAAGCTATCATTGAAATAAAAAATCTTTGCTCAATCGCAGTCGGCAGGATTCGAACCTGCGCGGGAATACCCCAACAGATTTCAAGTCTGTCGCCTTAACCACTCGGCCACGACTGCTTCTGTTAACCGAGACCACTAAAAAATTGTGGAACTACTAAAGCTATCATTGGAAAAAGTATGTTAGTTCGAACGCAGTCGGCAGGAATCGAACCTGCGAGGGAATATCCCAACAGATTTCGAGTCTGTCGCCTTAAGCACTCGTCCACGACTGCTTCGGTTAACCGAGACTACTCAGAAATCTGTGAAACCACCAAAGGTATTATTGAAATAAAAAATCTTTGCTCAATCGCAGTCGGCAGGATTCGAACCTGCGCGGGAATACCCCAACAGATTTCTAGTCTGTCGCCTTGACAACTCGGCCACGACTGGTTCTGTTAACCGATTCCACTCAAAAAAGTGTGGAACTACTAAAGCTTTTATTGGAATAAGAATGTTTGTTCGAACACAGTCGGCAGGATTCGAACCAGCTCGGGAATATCCCAACAGATTTCAAGTCTGTCGCCTTAACCACTCGGCCACGACTGCTTCTGTTAACCGAGACCACTAAAAAATTGTGGAACTACTAAAGCTATCATTGGAAAAAGTATGTTAGTTCGAACGCAGTCGGCAGGAATCGAACCTGCGAGGGAATATCCCAACAGATTTCGAGTCTGTCGCCTTAAGCACTCGTCCACGACTCCTTCGATTAACCGAGACTACTCAGAAATCTGTGAAACCACCAAAGGTATTATTGAAATAAAAAATCTTTGCTCAATCGCAGTCGGCAGGATTCGAACCTGCGCGGGAATATCCCAACAGATTTCTAGTCTGTCGCCTTAACCACTCGGCCACGACTGCTTCTGTTAACGGAGACCACTCAAAAAGTGTGGAACTACTAAAGCTATCATTGAAATAAAAAATCTTTGCTCAATCGCAGTCGGCAGGATTCGAACCTGCGCGGGAATACCCCAACAGATTTCAAGTCTGTCGCCTTAACTACTCGGCCACGACTGCTTCTGTTAACCGAGACCACTAAAAAATTGTGGAACTACTAAAGCTATCATTGGAAAAAGTATGTTAGTTCGAACGCAGTCGGCAGGAATCGAACCTGCGAGGGAATATCCCAACAGATTTCGAGTCTGTCGCCTTAAGCACTCGTCCACGACTGCTTCGATTAACCGAGACTACTCAGAAATCTGTGAAACCACCAAAGGTATTATTGAAATAAAAAATCTGTGCTCAATCGCAGTCGGCAGGATTCGAACCTGCGCGGGAATACCCCAACAGATTTCTAGTCTGTCGCCTTGACAACTCGGCCACGACTGGTTCTGTTAACCGAGACCACTCAAAAAAGTGTGGAACTACTAAAGCTTTTATTGGAATAAGAATGTTTGTTCGAACACAGTCGGCAGGATTCGAACCAGCGCGGGAATATCCCAACAGATTTCAAGTCTGTCGCCTTAACCACTCGGCCACGACTGCTTCTGTTAACCGAGACCACTAAAAAATTGTGGAACTACTAAAGCTATCATTGGAAAAAGTATGTTAGTTCGAACGCAGTCGGCAGGAATCGAACCTGCGAGGGAATATCCCAACAGATTTCGAGTCTGTCGCCTTAAGCACTCGTCCACGACTCCTTCGATTAACCGAGACTACTCAGAAATCTGTGAAACCACCAAAGGTATTATTGAAATAAAAAATCTTTGCTCAATCGCAGTCGGCAGGATTCGAACCTGCGCGGGAATATCCCAACAGATTTCTAGTCTGTCGCCTTAACCACTCGGCCACGACTGCTTCTGTTAACGGAGACCACTCAAAAAGTGTGGAACTACTAAAGCTATCATTGAAATAAAAAATCTTTGCTCAATCGCAGTCGGCAGGATTCGAACCTGCGCGGGAATACCCCAACAGATTTCAAGTCTGTCGCCTTAACTACTCGGCCACGACTGCTTCTGTTAACCGAGACCACTAAAAAATTGTGGAACTACTAAAGCTATCATTGGAAAAAGTATGTTAGTTCGAACGCAGTCGGCAGGAATCGAACCTGCGAGGGAATATCCCAACAGATTTCGAGTCTGTCGCCTTAAGCACTCGTCCACGACTGCTTCGATTAACCGAGACTACTCAGAAATCTGTGAAACCACCAAAGGTATTATTGAAATAAAAAATCTGTGCTCAATCGCAGTCGGCAGGATTCGAACCTGCGCGGGAATACCCCAACAGATTTCTAGTCTGTCGCCTTGACAACTCGGCCACGACTGGTTCTGTTAACCGAGACCACTCAAAAAAGTGTGGAACTACTAAAGCTTTTATTGGAATAAGAATGTTTGTTCGAACACAGTCGGCAGGATTCGAACCAGCGCGGGAATATCCCAACAGATTTCAAGTCTGTCGCCTTAACCACTCGGCCACGACTGCTTCTGTTAACCGAGACCACTAAAAAATTGTGGAACTACTAAAGCTATCATTGGAAAAAGTATGTTAGTTCGAACGCAGTCGGCAGGAATCGAACCTGCGAGGGAATATCCCAACAGATTTCGAGTCTGTCGCCTTAAGCACTCGTCCACGACTCCTTCGATTAACCGAGACTACTCAGAAATCTGTGAAACCACCAAAGGTATTATTGAAATAAAAAATCTTTGCTCAATCGCAGTCGGCAGGATTCGAACCTGCGCGGGAATATCCCAACAGATTTCTAGTCTGTCGCCTTAACCACTCTGCCACGACTGCTTCTGTTAAGCGAGTCCACTCAAAAAATTGTGGAACTACTAAAGCTATCATTGGAATAAGTATGTGTGTTCGAACGCAGTCGGCAGGATTCGAACCTGCGCGGGAATATCGCTACAAATTTCGAGTCTGTCGCCTTACCCACTCGTCCAGGACTGCTTCGATTAACCGAGACTACTCAGAGATCTGTGAAACCACCAAAGGTATTATTGAAATAAAAAATCTTTGCTCAATCGCAGTCGGCAGGAGTCGAACCTGCGCGGGAATATCCCAACAGATTTCTAGTCTGTCGCCTTGACAACTCGGCCACGACTGCTTCTGTTAACCGAGACCACTCAAAAAAGTGTGGAACTACTAAAGCTATTATTGGAATAAGAATGTTTGTTCGAAATTAGTCGGCAGGATTCGAACCAGCGCGGGAATATCCCAACAAATTTCAAGTCTGTCGCCTACACCACTCGGCCACGACTGCTTCTGTTAACCGAGACCACTAAAAATTGTGGAACTACTAAAGCTATCATTGGAATAAGTATGTGAGTTCGAACGCAGTCGGCAGGAATCGAACCTGCGAGGGAATATCCCAACAGATTTCGAGTCTGTCGACTTAAGCACTCGTCCACGACTGCTTCGATTAACCGAGACTACTCAGAAATCTGTGAAACCACCAAAGGTATTATTGAAATAAAAAATCTTTGCTCAATCGCAGTCGGCAGGATTCGAACCTGCGCGGGAATATCCCAACAGATTTCTAGTCTGTCGCCTTAACCACTCGGCCACGACTGCTTCTGTTAACGGAGACCACTCAAAAAGTGTGGAACTACTAAAGCTATCATTGAAATAAAAAATCTTTGCTCAATCGCAGTCGGCAGGATTCGAACCTGCGCGGGAATACCCCAACAGATTTCAAGTCTGTCGCCTTAACCACTCGGCCACGACTGCTTCTGTTAACCGAGACCACTAAAAAATTGTGGAACTACTAAAGCTATCATTGGAAAAAGTATGTTAGTTCGAACGCAGTCGGCAGGAATCGAACCTGCGAGGGAATATCCCAACAGATTTCGAGTCTGTCGCCTTAAGCACTCATCCACGACTCCTTCGATTAACCGAGACTACTCAGAAATCTGTGAAACCACCAAAGGTATTATTGAAATAAAAAATCTTTGCTCAATCGCAGTCGGCAGGATTCGAACCTGCGCGGGAATACCCCAACAGATTTCTAGTCTGTCGCCTTGACAACTCGGCCACGACTGGTTCTGTTAACCGATTCCACTCAAAAAAGTGTGGAACTACTAAAGCTTTTATTGGAATAAGAATGTTTGTTCGAACACAGTCGGCAGGCTTCGAACCAGCTCGGGAATATCCCAACAGATTTCAAGTCTGTCGCCTTAACCACTCGGCCACGACTGCTTCTGTTAACCGAGACCACTAAAAAATTGTGGAACTACTAAAGCTATCATTGGAAAAAGTATGTTAGTTCGAACGCAGTCGGCAGGAATCGAACCTGCGAGGGAATATCCCAACAGATTTCGAGTCTGTCGCCTTAAGCACTCGTCCACGACTCCTTCGATTAACCGAGACTACTCAGAAATCTGTGAAACCACAAAAGGTATTATTGAAATAAAAAATCTTTGCTCAATCGCAGTCGGCAGGATTCGAACCTGCGCGGGAATATCCCAACATATTTCTAGTCTGTCGCCTTAACCACTCGGCCACGACAGCTTCTCTTAAGCGAGTCCACTCAAAAAATTGTGGAACTACTAAAGCTATCATTGGAATAAGTATGTGAGTTCGAACGCAGTCGGCAGGAATCCAACCTGCGAGGGAATATCCCAACAGATTTCGAGTCTGTCGCCTTAAGCACTCGTCCACGACTGCTTCGATTAACCGAGACTACTCAGAAATCTGTGAAACCACCAAAGGTATTATTGAAATAAAAAATCTTTGCTCAATCGCAGTCGGCAGGATTCGAACCTGCGCGGGAATATCCCAACAGATTTCTAGTCTGTCGCCTTAACCACTCGCCCACGACTGCTTCTGTTAAGCGAGTCCACTCAAAAAATTGTGGAACTACTAAAGCTATCATTGGAATAAGTATGTGTGTTCGAACGCAGTCGGCAGGATTCGAACCTGCGCGGGAATATCGCTACAAATTTCGAGTCTGTCGCCTTACCCACTCGTCCACGACTGCTTCGATTAACCGAGACTACTCAGAAATCTGTGAAACCACCAAAGGTATTATTGAAATAAAAAATCTTTGCTCAATCGCAGTCGGCAGGATTCGAACCTGCGCGGGAATATCCCAAAAGATTTCTAGTCTGTCGCCTTAACCACTCGGCCACGACTGCTTCTGTTAACGGAGACCACTCAAAAAGTGTGGAACTACTAAAGCTATCATTGAAATAAAAAATCTTTGCTCAATCGCAGTCGGCAGGATTCGAACCTGCGCGGGAATACCCCAACAGATTTCAAGTCTGTCGCCTTAACCACTCGGCCACGACTGCTTCTGTTAACCGAGACCACTAAAAAATTGTGGAACTACTAAAGCTATCATTGGAAAAAGTATGTTAGTTCGAACGCAGTCGGCAGGAATCGAACCTGCGAGGGAATATCCCAACAGATTTCGAGTCTGTCGCCTTAAGCACTCGTCCACGACTGCTTCGGTTAACCGAGACTACTCAGAAATCTGTGAAACCACCAAAGGTATTATTGAAATAAAAAATCTTTGCTCAATCGCAGTCGGCAGGATTCGAACCTGCGCGGGAATACCCCAACAGATTTCTAGTCTGTCGCCTTGACAACTCGGCCACGACTGGTTCTGTTAACCGATTCCACTCAAAAAAGTGTGGAACTACTAAAGCTTTTATTGGAATAAGAATGTTTGTTCGAACACAGTCGGCAGGATTCGAACCAGCTCGGGAATATCCCAACAGATTTCAAGTCTGTCGCCTTAACCACTCGGCCACGACTGCTTCTGTTAACCGAGACCACTAAAAAATTGTGGAACTACTAAAGCTATCATTGGAAAAAGTATGTTAGTTCGAACGCAGTCGGCAGGAATCGAACCTGCGAGGGAATATCCCAACAGATTTCGAGTCTGTCGCCTTAAGCACTCGTCCACGACTCCTTCGATTAACCGAGACTACTCAGAAATCTGTGAAACCACCAAAGGTATTATTGAAATAAAAAATCTTTGCTCAATCGCAGTCGGCAGGATTCGAACCTGCGCGGGAATATCCCAACAGATTTCTAGTCTGTCGCCTTAACCACTCGGCCACGACTGCTTCTGTTAACGGAGACCACTCAAAAAGTGTGGAACTACTAAAGCTATCATTGAAATAAAAAATCTTTGCTCAATCGCAGTCGGCAGGATTCGAACCTGCGCGGGAATACCCCAACAGATTTCAAGTCTGTCGCCTTAACCACTCGGCCACGACTGCTTCTGTTAACCGAGACCACTAAAAAATTGTGGAACTACTAAAGCTATCATTGGAAAAAGTATGTTAGTTCGAACGCAGTCGGCAGGAATCGAACCTGCGAGGGAATATCCCAACAGATTTCGAGTCTGTCGCCTTAAGCACTCGTCCACGACTGCTTCGGTTAACCGAGACTACTCAGAAATCTGTGAAACCACCAAAGGTATTATTGAAATAAAAAATCTTTGCTCAATCGCAGTCGGCAGGATTCGAACCTGCGCGGGAATACCCCAACAGATTTCTAGTCTGTCGCCTTGACAACTCGGCCACGACTGGTTCTGTTAACCGATTCCACTCAAAAAAGTGTGGAACTACTAAAGCTTTTATTGGAATAAGAATGTTTGTTCGAACACAGTCGGCAGGATTCGAACCAGCTCGGGAATATCCCAACAGATTTCAAGTCTGTCGCCTTAACCACTCGGCCACGACTGCTTCTGTTAACCGAGACCACTAAAAAATTGTGGAACTACTAAAGCTATCATTGGAAAAAGTATGTTAGTTCGAACGCAGTCGGCAGGAATCGAACCTGCGAGGGAATATCCCAACAGATTTCGAGTCTGTCGCCTTAAGCACTCGTCCACGACTCCTTCGATTAACCGAGACTACTCAGAAATCTGTGAAACCACCAAAGGTATTATTGAAATAAAAAATCTTTGCTCAATCGCAGTCGGCAGGATTCGAACCTGCGCGGGAATATCCCAACAGATTTCTAGTCTGTCGCCTTAACCACTCGGCCACGACTGCTTCTGTTAACGGAGACCACTCAAAAAGTGTGGAACTACTAAAGCTATCATTGAAATAAAAAATCTTTGCTCAATCGCAGTCGGCAGGATTCGAACCTGCGCGGGAATACCCCAACAGATTTCAAGTCTGTCGCCTTAACCACTCGGCCACGACTGCTTCTGTTAACCGAGACCACTAAAAAATTGTGGAACTACTAAAGCTATCATTGGAAAAAGTATGTTAGTTCGAACGCAGTCGGCAGGAATCGAACCTGCGAGGGAATATCCCAACAGATTTCGAGTCTGTCGCCTTAAGCACTCGTCCACGACTGCTTCGATTAACCGAGACTACTCAGAAATCTGTGAAACCACCAAAGGTATTATTGAAATAAAAAATCTGTGCTCAATCGCAGTCGGCAGGATTCGAACCTGCGCGGGAATACCCCAACAGATTTCTAGTCTGTCGCCTTGACAACTCGGCCACGACTGGTTCTGTTAACCGATTCCACTCAAAAAAGTGTGGAACTACTAAAGCTTTTATTGGAATAAGAATGTTTGTTCGAACACAGTCGGCAGGCTTCGAACCAGCTCGGGAATATCCCAACAGATTTCAAGTCTGTCGCCTTAACCACTCGGCCACGACTGCTTCTGTTAACCGAGACCACTAAAAAATTGTGGAACTACTAAAGCTATCATTGGAAAAAGTATGTTAGTTCGAACGCAGTCGGCAGGAATCGAACCTGCGAGGGAATATCCCAACAGATTTCGAGTCTGTCGCCTTAAGCACTCGTCCACGACTCCTTCGATTAACCGAGACTACTCAGAAATCTGTGAAACCACCAAAGGTATTATTGAAATAAAAAATCTTTGCTCAATCGCAGTCGGCAGGATTCGAACCTGCGCGGGAATATCCCAACAGATTTCTAGTCTGTCGCCTTAACCACTCGGCCACGACTGCTTCTGTTAACGGAGACCACTCAAAAAGTGTGGAACTACTAAAGCTATCATTGAAATAAAAAATCTTTGCTCAATCGCAGTCGGCAGGATTCGAACCTGCGCGGGAATACCCCAACAGATTTCAAGTCTGTCGCCTTAACCACTCGGCCACGACTGCTTCTGTTAACCGAGACCACTAAAAAATTGTGGAACTACTAAAGCTATCATTGGAAAAAGTATGTTAGTTCGAACGCAGTCGGCAGGAATCGAACCTGCGAGGGAATATCCCAACAGATTTCGAGTCTGTCGCCTTAAGCACTCGTCCACGACTGCTTCGATTAACCGAGACTACTCAGAAATCTGTGAAACCACCAAAGGTATTATTGAAATAAAAAATCTGTGCTCAATCGCAGTCGGCAGGATTCGAACCTGCGCGGGAATACCCCAACAGATTTCTAGTCTGTCGCCTTGACAACTCGGCCACGACTGGTTCTGTTAACCGATTACACTCAAAAAAGTGTGGAACTACTAAAGCTTTTATTGGAATAAGAATGTTTGTTCGAACACAGTCGGCAGGCTTCGAACCAGCTCGGGAATATCCCAACAGATTTCAAGTCTGTCGCCTTAACCACTCGGCCACGACTGCTTCTGTTAACCGAGACCACTAAAAAATTGTGGAACTACTAAAGCTATCATTGGAAAAAGTATGTTAGTTCGAACGCAGTCGGCAGGAATCGAACCTGCGAGGGAATATCCCAACAGATTTCGAGTCTGTCGCCTTAAGCACTCGTCCACGACTCCTTCGATTAACCGAGACTACTCAGAAATCTGTGAAACCACAAAAGGTATTATTGAAATAAAAAATCTTTGCTCAATCGCAGTCGGCAGGATTCGAACCTGCGCGGGAATATCCCAACATATTTCTAGTCTGTCGCCTTAACCACTCGGCCACGACAGCTTCTCTTAAGCGAGTCCACTCAAAAAATTGTGGAACTACTAAAGCTATCATTGGAATAAGTATGTGAGTTCGAACGCAGTCGGCAGGAATCCAACCTGCGAGGGAATATCCCAACAGATTTCGAGTCTGTCGCCTTAAGCACTCGTCCACGACTGCTTCGATTAACCGAGACTACTCAGAAATCTGTGAAACCACCAAAGGTATTATTGAAATAAAAAATCTTTGCTCAATCGCAGTCGGCAGGATTCGAACCTGCGCGGGAATATCCCAACAGATTTCTAGTCTGTCGCCTTAACCACTCGCCCACGACTGCTTCTGTTAAGCGAGTCCACTCAAAAAATTGTGGAACTACTAAAGCTATCATTGGAATAAGTATGTGTGTTCGAACGCAGTCGGCAGGATTCGAACCTGCGCGGGAATATCGCTACAAATTTCGAGTCTGTCGCCTTACCCACTCGTCCACGACTGCTTCGATTAACCGAGACTACTCAGAAATCTGTGAAACCACCAAAGGTATTATTGAAATAAAAAATCTTTGCTCAATCGCAGTCGGCAGGATTCGAACCTGCGCGGGAATATCCCAAAAGATTTCTAGTCTGTCGCCTTAACCACTCGGCCACGACTGCTTCTGTTAACGGAGACCACTCAAAAAGTGTGGAACTACTAAAGCTATCATTGAAATAAAAAATCTTTGCTCAATCGCAGTCGGCAGGATTCGAACCTGCGCGGGAATACCCCAACAGATTTCAAGTCTGTCGCCTTAACCACTCGGCCACGACTGCTTCTGTTAACCGAGACCACTAAAAAATTGTGGAACTACTAAAGCTATCATTGGAAAAAGTATGTTAGTTCGAACGCAGTCGGCAGGAATCGAACCTGCGAGGGAATATCCCAACAGATTTCGAGTCTGTCGCCTTAAGCACTCGTCCACGACTGCTTCGGTTAACCGAGACTACTCAGAAATCTGTGAAACCACCAAAGGTATTATTGAAATAAAAAATCTTTGCTCAATCGCAGTCGGCAGGATTCGAACCTGCGCGGGAATACCCCAACAGATTTCTAGTCTGTCGCCTTGACAACTCGGCCACGACTGGTTCTGTTAACCGATTCCACTCAAAAAAGTGTGGAACTACTAAAGCTTTTATTGGAATAAGAATGTTTGTTCGAACACAGTCGGCAGGATTCGAACCAGCTCGGGAATATCCCAACAGATTTCAAGTCTGTCGCCTTAACCACTCGGCCACGACTGCTTCTGTTAACCGAGACCACTAAAAAATTGTGGAACTACTAAAGCTATCATTGGAAAAAGTATGTTAGTTCGAACGCAGTCGGCAGGAATCGAACCTGCGAGGGAATATCCCAACAGATTTCGAGTCTGTCGCCTTAAGCACTCGTCCACGAATCCTTCGATTAACCGAGACTACTCAGAAATCTGTGAAACCACCAAAGGTATTATTGAAATAAAAAATCTTTGCTCAATCGCAGTCGGCAGGATTCGAACCTGCGCGGGAATATCCCAACAGATTTCTAGTCTGTCGCCTTAACCACTCGGCCACGACAGCTTCTCTTAAGCGAGTCCACTCAAAAAATTGTGGAACTACTAAAGCTATCATTGGAATAAGTATGTGTGTTCGAACGCAGGCGGCAGGATTCGAACCTGCGCGGGAACATCCCAACAGATTTCAAGTCTGTCGCCTTAACCACTCGGCCACGACTGCTTCTGTTAACCGAGACCACTAAAAAATTGTGGAACTACTAAAGCTATCATTGGAATAAGTATGTGAGTTCGAACGCAGTCGGCAGGAATCCAACCTGCGAGGGAATATCATAACAGATTTCGAGTCTGTCGCCTTAAGCACTCGTCCACGACTGCTTCGATTAACCGAGACTACTCAGAAATCTGTGAAACCACCAAAGGTATTATTGAAATAAAAAATCTTTGCTCAATCGCAGTCGGCAGGATTCGAACCTGCGCGGGAATATCCCAACAGATTTCTAGTCTGTCGCCTTAACCACTCGGCCACGACTGCTTCTGTTAAGCGAGTCCACTCAAAAAATTGTGGAACTACTAAAGCTATCATTGGAATAAGTATGTGTGTTCGAACGCAGTCGGCAGGATTCGAACCTGCGCGGGAATATCGCTACAAATTTCGAGTCTGTCGCCTTACCCACTCGTCCACGACTGCTTCGATTAACCGAGACTACTCAGAAATCTGTGAAACCACCAAAGGTATTATTGAAATAAAAAATCTTTGCTCAATCGCAGTCGGCAGGATTCGAACCTGCGCGGGAATATCCCAACAGATTTCTAGTCTGTCGCCTTAACCACTCGGCCACGACTGCTTCTGTTAACGGAGACCACTCAAAAAGTGTGGAACTACTAAAGCTATCATTGAAATAAAAAATCTTTGCTCAATCGCAGTCGGCAGGATTCGAACCTGCGCGGGAATACCCCAACAGATTTCAAGTCTGTCGCCTTAACCACTCGGCCACGACTGCTTCTGTTAACCGAGACCACTAAAAAATTGTGGAACTACTAAAGCTATCATTGGAAAAAGTATGTTAGTTCGAACGCAGTCGGCAGGAATCGAACCTGCGAGGGAATATCCCAACAGATTTCGAGTCTGTCGCCTTAAGCACTCGTCCACGACTGCTTCGGTTAACCGAGACTACTCAGAAATCTGTGAAACCACCAAAGGTATTGTTGAAATAAAAAATCTTTGCTCAATCGCAGTCGGCAGGATTCGAACCTGCGCGGGAATACCCCAACAGATTTCTAGTCTGTCGCCTTGACAACTCGGCCACGACTGGTTCTGTTAACCGATCCCACTCAAAAAAGTGTGGAACTACTAAAGCTTTTATTGGAATAAGAATGTTTGTTCGAACACAGTCGGCAGGATTCGAACCAGCTCGGGAATATCCCAACAGATTTCAAGTCTGTCGCCTTAACCACTCGGCCACGACTGCTTCTGTTAACCGAGACCACTAAAAAATTGTGGAACTACTAAAGCTATCATTGGAAAAAGTATGTTAGTTCGAACGCAGTCGGCAGGAATCGAACCTGCGAGGGAATATCCCAACAGATTTCGAGTCTGTCGCCTTAAGCACTCGTCCACGACTCCTTCGATTAACCGAGACTACTCAGAAATCTGTGAAACCACCAAAGGTATTATTGAAATAAAAAATCTTTGCTCAATCGCAGTCGGCAGGATTCGAACCTGCGCGGGAATATCCCAACAGATTTCTAGTCTGTCGCCTTAACCACTCGGCCACGACTGCTTCTCTTAAGCGAGTCCACTCAAAAAATTGTGGAACTACTAAAGCTATCATTGGAATTAGTATGTGTGTTCGAACGCAGTCGGCAGGATTCGAACCTGCGCGGGAATATCCCAACAGATTTCAAGTCTGTCGCCTTAACCACTCGGCCACGACTGCTTCTGTTAACCGAGACCACTAAAAAATTGTGGAACTACTAAAGCTATCATTGGAATAAGTATGTGAGTTCGAACGCAGTCGGCAGGAATCCAACCTGCGAGGGAATATCCCAACAGATTTCGAGTCTGTCGCCTTAAGCACTCGTCCACGACTGCTTCGATTAACCGAGACTACTCAGAAATGTGTGAAACCACCAAAGGTATTATTGAAATAAAAAATCTTTGCTCAATCGCAGTCGGCAGGATTCGAACCTGTGCGGGAATATCGCAACAGATTTCTAGTCTGTCGCCTTAACCACTCGGCCACGACTGCTTCTGTTAAGCGAGTCCACTCAAAAAATTGTGGAACTACTAAAGCTATCATTGGAATAAGTATGCGTGTTCGAACGCAGTCGGCAGGATTCGAACCTGCGCGGGAATATCGCTACAAATTTCGAGTCTGTCGCCTTACCCACTCGTCCACGACTGCTTCGATTAACCGAGACTACTCAGAAATCTGTGAAACCACCAAAGGTATTATTGAAATAAAAAATCTTTGCTCAATCGCAGTCGGCAGGATTCGAACCTGCGCGGGAATATCCCAACAGATTTCTAGTCTGTCGCCTTGACAACTCGCCCACGACTGCTTCTGTTAACCGAGACCACTCAAAAAAGTGTGGAACTACTAAAGCTATCATTGGAATAAGTATGTGAGTTCGAACGCAGTCGGCAGGAATCCAACCTGCGCGGGAATATCGCTACAAATTTCGAGTCTGTCGCCTTACCCACTCGTCCACGACTGCTTCGATTAACCGAGACTACTCAGAAATCTGTGAAACCACCAAAGGTATTATTGAAATAAAAAATCTTTGCTCAATCGCAGTCGGCAGGATTCGAACCTGCGCGGGAATATCCCAACAGATTTCTAGTCTGTCGCCTTAACCACTCGGCCACGACTGCTTCTGTTAACGGAGACCACTCAAAAAGTGTGGAACTACTAAAGCTATCATTGAAATAAAAAATCTTTGCTCAATCGCAGTCGGCAGGATTCGAACCTGCGCGGGAATACCCCAACAGATTTCAAGTCTGTCGCCTTAACCACTCGGCCACGACTGCTTCTGTTAACCGAGACCACTAAAAAATTGTGGAACTACTAAAGCTATCATTGGAAAAAGTATGTTAGTTCGAACGCAGTCGGCAGGAATCGAACCTGCGAGGGAATATCCCAACAGATTTCGAGTCTGTCGCCTTAAGCACTCGTCCACGACTGCTTCGGTTAACCGAGACTACTCAGAAATCTGTGAAACCACCAAAGGTATTGTTGAAATAAAAAATCTTTGCTCAATCGCAGTCGGCAGGATTCGAACCTGCGCGGGAATACCCCAACAGATTTCTAGTCTGTCGCCTTGACAACTCGGCCACGACTGGTTCTGTTAACCGATCCCACTCAAAAAAGTGTGGAACTACTAAAGCTTTTATTGGAATAAGAATGTTTGTTCGAACACAGTCGGCAGGATTCGAACCAGCTCGGGAATATCCCAACAGATTTCAAGTCTGTCGCCTTAACCACTCGGCCACGACTGCTTCTGTTAACCGAGACCACTAAAAAATTGTGGAACTACTAAAGCTATCATTGGAAAAAGTATGTTAGTTCGAACGCAGTCGGCAGGAATCGAACCTGCGAGGGAATATCCCAACAGATTTCGAGTCTGTCGCCTTAAGCACTCGTCCACGACTCCTTCGATTAACCGAGACTACTCAGAAATCTGTGAAACCACCAAAGGTATTATTGAAATAAAAAATCTTTGCTCAATCGCAGTCGGCAGGATTCGAACCTGCGCGGGAATATCCCAACAGATTTCTAGTCTGTCGCCTTAACCACTCGGCCACGACTGCTTCTCTTAAGCGAGTCCACTCAAAAAATTGTGGAACTACTAAAGCTATCATTGGAATTAGTATGTGTGTTCGAACGCAGTCGGCAGGATTCGAACCTGCGCGGGAATATCCCAACAGATTTCAAGTCTGTCGCCTTAACCACTCGGCCACGACTGCTTCTGTTAACCGAGACCACTAAAAAATTGTGGAACTACTAAAGCTATCATTGGAATAAGTATGTGAGTTCGAACGCAGTCGGCAGGAATCCAACCTGCGAGGGAATATCCCAACAGATTTCGAGTCTGTCGCCTTAAGCACTCGTCCACGACTGCTTCGATTAACCGAGACTACTCAGAAATGTGTGAAACCACCAAAGGTATTATTGAAATAAAAAATCTTTGCTCAATCGCAGTCGGCAGGATTCGAACCTGTGCGGGAATATCGCAACAGATTTCTAGTCTGTCGCCTTAACCACTCGGCCACGACTGCTTCTGTTAAGCGAGTCCACTCAAAAAATTGTGGAACTACTAAAGCTATCATTGGAATAAGTATGCGTGTTCGAACGCAGTCGGCAGGATTCGAACCTGCGCGGGAATATCGCTACAAATTTCGAGTCTGTCGCCTTACCCACTCGTCCACGACTGCTTCGATTAACCGAGACTACTCAGAAATCTGTGAAACCACCAAAGGTATTATTGAAATAAAAAATCTTTGCTCAATCGCAGTCGGCAGGATTCGAACCTGCGCGGGAATATCCCAACAGATTTCTAGTCTGTCGCCTTGACAACTCGCCCACGACTGCTTCTGTTAACCGAGACCACTCAAAAAAGTGTGGAACTACTAAAGCTATCATTGGAATAAGTATGTGAGTTCGAACGCAGTCGGCAGGAATCCAACCTGCGAGGGAATATCATAACAGATTTCGAGTCTGTCGCCTTAAGCACTCGTCCACGACTGCTTCGATTAACCGAGACTACTCAGAAATCTGTGAAACCACCAAAGGTATTATTGAAATAAAAAATCTTTGCTCAATCGCAGTCGGCAGGATTCGAACCTGCGCGGGAATATCCCAACAGATTTCTAGTCTGTCGCCTTAACCACTCGGCCACGACTGCTTCTGTTAAGCGAGTCCACTCAAAAAATTGTGGAACTACTAAAGCTATCATTGGAATAAGTATGTGTGTTCGAACGCAGTCGGCAGGATTCGAACCTGCGCGGGAATATCGCTACAAATTTCGAGTCTGTCGCCTTACCCACTCGTCCACGACTGCTTCGATTAACCGAGACTACTCAGAAATCTGTGAAACCACCAAAGGTATTATTGAAATAAAAAATCTTTGCTCAATCGCAGTCGGCAGGATTCGAACCTGCGCGGGAATATCCCAACAGATTTCTAGTCTGTCGCCTTAACCACTCGGCCACGACTGCTTCTGTTAACGGAGACCACTCAAAAAGTGTGGAACTACTAAAGCTATCATTGAAATAAAAAATCTTTGCTCAATCGCAGTCGGCAGGATTCGAACCTGCGCGGGAATACCCCAACAGATTTCAAGTCTGTCGCCTTAACCACTCGGCCACGACTGCTTCTGTTAACCGAGACCACTAAAAAATTGTGGAACTACTAAAGCTATCATTGGAAAAAGTATGTTAGTTCGAACGCAGTCGGCAGGAATCGAACCTGCGAGGGAATATCCCAACAGATTTCGAGTCTGTCGCCTTAAGCACTCGTCCACGACTGCTTCGGTTAACCGAGACTACTCAGAAATCTGTGAAACCACCAAAGGTATTGTTGAAATAAAAAATCTTTGCTCAATCGCAGTCGGCAGGATTCTAACCTGCGCGGGAATACCCCAACAGATTTCTAGTCTGTCGCCTTGACAACTCGGCCACGACTGGTTCTGTTAACCGATCCCACTCAAAAAAGTGTGGAACTACTAAAGCTTTTATTGGAATAAGAATGTTTGTTCGAACACAGTCGGCAGGATTCGAACCAGCTCGGGAATATCCCAACAGATTTCAAGTCTGTCGCCTTAACCACTCGGCCACGACTGCTTCTGTTAACCGAGACCACTAAAAAATTGTGGAACTACTAAAGCTATCATTGGAAAAAGTATGTTAGTTCGAACGCAGTCGGCAGGAATCGAACCTGCGAGGGAATATCCCAACAGATTTCGAGTCTGTCGCCTTAAGCACTCGTCCACGACTCCTTCGATTAACCGAGACTACTCAGAAATCTGTGAAACCACCAAAGGTATTATTGAAATAAAAAATCTTTGCTCAATCGCAGTCGGCAGGATTCGAACCTGCGCGGGAATATCCCAACAGATTTCTAGTCTGTCGCCTTAACCACTCGGCCACGACTGCTTCTCTTAAGCGAGTCCACTCAAAAAATTGTGGAACTACTAAAGCTATCATTGGAATTAGTATGTGTGTTCGAACGCAGTCGGCAGGATTCGAACCTGCGCGGGAATATCCCAACAGATTTCAAGTCTGTCGCCTTAACCACTCGGCCACGACTGCTTCTGTTAACCGAGACCACTAAAAAATTGTGGAACTACTAAAGCTATCATTGGAATAAGTATGTGAGTTCGAACGCAGTCGGCAGGAATCCAACCTGCGAGGGAATATCCCAACAGATTTCGAGTCTGTCGCCTTAAGCACTCGTCCACGACTGCTTCGATTAACCGAGACTACTCAGAAATGTGTGAAACCACCAAAGGTATTATTGAAATAAAAAATCTTTGCTCAATCGCAGTCGGCAGGATTCGAACCTGTGCGGGAATATCGCAACAGATTTCTAGTCTGTCGCCTTAACCACTCGGCCACGACTGCTTCTGTTAAGCGAGTCCACTCAAAAAATTGTGGAACTACTAAAGCTATCATTGGAATAAGTATGCGTGTTCGAACGCAGTCGGCAGGATTCGAACCTGCGCGGGAATATCGCTACAAATTTCGAGTCTGTCGCCTTACCCACTCGTCCACGACTGCTTCGATTAACCGAGACTACTCAGAAATCTGTGAAACCACCAAAGGTATTATTGAAATAAAAAATCTTTGCTCAATCGCAGTCGGCAGGATTCGAACCTGCGCGGGAATATCCCAACAGATTTCTAGTCTGTCGCCTTGACAACTCGCCCACGACTGCTTCTGTTAACCGAGACCACTCAAAAAAGTGTGGAACTACTAAAGCTATCATTGGAATAAGTATGTGAGTTCGAACGCAGTCGGCAGGAATCCAACCTGCGCGGGAATATCGCTACAAATTTCGAGTCTGTCGCCTTACCCACTCGTCCACGACTGCTTCGATTAACCGAGACTACTCAGAAATCTGTGAAACCACCAAAGGTATTATTGAAATAAAAAATCTTTGCTCAATCGCAGTCGGCAGGATTCGAACCTGCGCGGGAATATCCCAACAGATTTCTAGTCTGTCGCCTTAACCACTCGGCCACGACTGCTTCTGTTAACGGAGACCACTCAAAAAGTGTGGAACTACTAAAGCTATCATTGAAATAAAAAATCTTTGCTCAATCGCAGTCGGCAGGATTCGAACCTGCGCGGGAATACCCCAACAGATTTCAAGTCTGTCGCCTTAACCACTCGGCCACGACTGCTTCTGTTAACCGAGACCACTAAAAAATTGTGGAACTACTAAAGCTATCATTGGAAAAAGTATGTTAGTTCGAACGCAGTCGGCAGGAATCGAACCTGCGAGGGAATATCCCAACAGATTTCGAGTCTGTCGCCTTAAGCACTCGTCCACGACTGCTTCGGTTAACCGAGACTACTCAGAAATCTGTGAAACCACCAAAGGTATTGTTGAAATAAAAAATCTTTGCTCAATCGCAGTCGGCAGGATTCGAACCTGCGCGGTAATACCCCAACAGATTTCTAGTCTGTCGCCTTGACAACTCGGCCACGACTGGTTCTGTTAACCGATCCCACTCAAAAAAGTGTGGAACTACTAAAGCTTTTATTGGAATAAGAATGTTTGTTCGAACACAGTCGGCAGGATTCGAACCAGCTCGGGAATATCCCAACAGATTTCAAGTCTGTCGCCTTAACCACTCGGCCACGACTGCTTCTGTTAACCGAGACCACTAAAAAATTGTGGAACTACTAAAGCTATCATTGGAAAAAGTATGTTAGTTCGAACGCAGTCGGCAGGAATCGAACCTGCGAGGGAATATCCCAACAGATTTCGAGTCTGTCGCCTTAAGCACTCGTCCACGACTCCTTCGATTAACCGAGACTACTCAGAAATCTGTGAAACCACCAAAGGTATTATTGAAATAAAAAATCTTTGCTCAATCGCAGTCGGCAGGATTCGAACCTGCGCGGGAATATCCCAACAGATTTCTAGTCTGTCGCCTTAACCACTCGGCCACGACTGCTTCTCTTAAGCGAGTCCACTCAAAAAATTGTGGAACTACTAAAGCTATCATTGGAATTAGTATGTGTGTTCGAACGCAGTCGGCAGGATTCGAACCTGCGCGGGAATATCCCAACAGATTTCAAGTCTGTCGCCTTAACCACTCGGCCACGACTGCTTCTGTTAACCGAGACCACTAAAAAATTGTGGAACTACTAAAGAGTAGTGTAACCCCCCACTTCGTACCTCCGTAGGTGTAGAATGTAGGTGTAGAATGTAGGTCAAGGTCACCAGTGTAGGTCAATGACCTATGACGTAATGAGTGACGTAATCAACGCCCCCTCGCCGCCGGGGAAGCCCCTTCGCGGGGAAACCCGCGCGCCCCCTCGCGGGAAAATACCGCGCGCCGCCTCGCGGGAAAACCGCGAAATTTGAAAACCGCGCGCAAACTCGGGGTGAGTCTGCGCATGCGTATGACGGTCTCTTCAACTGTATCTGTGACGTCATTGGCGAGAAAACACCGTGCGCCGTCTATTGGGAAACTCCTCTCTTCTACAACTGTATCTGTGACGTCATTGATAAGAGAGAGATAGCTTTAAACGTACATTGACAAGGGTTAAATCTTCTACAACTGTATCTGTGACGTCATTAATAAGAGACGAGAATGGATAGCTTGAAACGTACATTGACAAGGGTTAAATCTTCTACAATTGTGACGTCATTGATAAGAGACGAAGATGAATGGATAGCTTTAAACGTACATTGACAAGGGTTAAATAGAAAATCTTTCTTTGAGAAAGTGTAATTATGGAAAATAAGTTAAGCCGAGTGTATTATAACAGTGAAAGTCCTCTCAGTTACGGTAGCGCAAAGAAATTGAAACAAGGAGTGAAAAATGTTTCGAAGAAAAAAATTAAGACTTGGCTTCAGTCTCAGCCAACATATACCATTCACAAAGCAAGGAGGATATACTTTCCAAGAAATCGTACTTACGTTACAACAGTCAGTGAAGTATTTCAGTGCGACTTGATCGATCTACAAAATCTTAAGAAAATAATAAAGGGTTTCAATATATTCTAACTATTATTGATATCCTCTCAAAATATGCTTGGAGTCTTCCTTTGAAAAATAAAACTAGTAAAGAGGTTTTGAAAGCTTTACGGAGAGTTATTAAAGAAAGCCGTTACGAATTAATGTTGATCAAGGTAGTGAATTTTTATCAAAATTGTTTAAAGATTATTTAAGAAAAGAGGGAATAAGTTTTTATACTAGTGTAGGTGCAACTAAATGCGGAGTAATTGAAAGGTTTAATAGAACTTTAAAGGATAAAATCTTCAAGTTGTTAACTAGAACGAAGAAACTAAATTACATTGATGCCTTACCAAAAATAATGAAATTCTACAATGCAACTGTACATTCAAGTACTGGTTTCGCTCTTATTGATGTCAATGAGAAGAAATTCCACCACAGAATTTGTATTAGTCTTAGACGTCGATATGATGCCCAACGATAACCTCCACGAAATGTTCCTGGAGTATGCCTGAGAAAATAGGCTCTTTCTCGAATCTCGAAAAGATGATAAAACTGTTTACGTTGTACCCGCATTCGAAATGAAAGAAATAGCCCAAATACCCAAGGATAAAACGGACAACGTTTGGAAATGATGGGCGCCCACCTCTTTTACATTGAGCTTTGTTGGAAATGTCAGAAACATATTGACTACGAAGCCTGGTATAGAGAACCAATGACTAATAAGTTAGCTGTCATTTTTGAAGTCTTGTGGAGAGATCCTTGGGAACCTTCTTCTTCAGCAGAAATTCAGCGCCTTATCATGATGAAAGGTTTAGACAATATGACTTTAATTTAAAAGTCAAGTAAGACCAAGATACCACCGTGTGTAGAAAGAAGAAACCATCGATAACTAACCCATTGATTGATATCTTTGTAGGTTTGCGAATTACACGTTGTAAGATACTAATTTTCAGTTTTAAATAACGCTTTTTGTCATCCATTATGGCCTGAAAATGGCCAACTCATTCCATAAAGAAAAGGATACCGATCAAGAAAAGAGCCGTATCTTATTTCGACAGTTCAAAACTGAACTAAAGGAAAAATATCCAGACTCCTCCAGGAAGTGCTACTGATCTCGAAGCTTCCATTTACATGAAAAAAAGAAGTAATTTATCAGGTTAGTTTTAAAGAGTAAGTAAAAAGAAAATCAAATCTACCTTCCATTGTGTATAAAACACTGGTCCCGGAAGCTTTGGAACAGATTTTGGCTGTTATGAAAAAACTGTCTCCATTGAGGAACTCTATTTAGATAATATAGGAGTTAAATGGTGTATATTCGTACAAGTTATTCTTATAATGACGTTATTTAATGTAAAGATTTGTATTTTAAAATAGGGATTTTGCTCATAAACTTGCATTGGTTTTGATAAGTAATCCAAATGTACCTTTTCATACTTTGGACCTATCAAATAACCTAAAAGAAGATAAAGGTAATATATTTACTAACGAAAAAAGAAATATCAAAGACAAATAACAACAATAGCTCTTCATTGTATTTCTTAATGAAATATCTCTTGTCAATTAATTGTAAAGAAAAACAGAAAATAAATGTTACCAATAAACATTGTGGTGAACTTTTTATGAGGATATTATTTCTGCATTTTTCATAATAGCGCTGAACTGCCTATCTGTACGAGGTTGAATTCAGGGTTCGTACAAACCTGGGAAACTGGGAAAACTAAGGCAAATAAATAACTTTCAAAAATTCAGTGTTTTTCTTCTTGGCGGTCTAGTGTAAACATGTTTTACTGTGCTTTGGTGTGTTTTATTGTAGTTTTGTTGTGGTATAGTGTAGTTTTAGAGTGTTTTATTGTACTTTTATTGTGTTTTATTGTAGTTTTATTGTACCTTAGTGTATTTTTTTGTGTTTTACTGTGTTTTATTGTAGTTTTTTTGTATTTTATTGTAGTTTTATTGTACTTTTAGTGTATTTTATTGTGTTTTATTGTACCTTAGTGTATTTTATTATGGTATAGTGTAGTTTTAGAGAGTTTTATTGTACTTTTATTGTACTTTTAGTGTGTTTTACTGTGTTTTGATTTGGTTTTATTGCGTTTTACTGTGTTATGGTGTGTTTTTATTGTAGTTTTAGTGTATTTCAGTGTATTTTGTTGTAATTTAAGTTATTTGTCATAAATTCACAAAGTTTCTGTAAGACTCAATATCATATTGAACATAATAATACGTGGAACAAAGTATTTAGTTTATTATTAGTTTATTTAGTTCATTATTAGTTTATTATTATTAGTTTATTTAGTTTATTATTATTATTTATATATATTATGCATTTATAACATTAAAGTAAAACGAAATAAATTTCCTTACCTACATCCCCAATATAACTCCAAAATTATTATGATATTTTTCGTTTGAATCAACTAACCATTCCACGAACATCTGTCACGACAAAACGGAAACAGTAGGTGTACCATTTTTGAACGCTTTTCTCCCAATACCAGTTCAGTATAAATCTCTTCAACTAGAAAGTGTATTTTATTGTCCTTTTCGTGTATTTTATTATGGTATAGTGTACTTTTAGTGTGTTTTATTGTACTTTTAGTGTATTTTATTGTGTTTTACTGTATTTTCTTGTACTTTATTGTAATTTTAGTGTATTCTATTGTGTTTTACTGTGTTTTACTGTATTTTCTTGTACTTTATTGTAATTTTAGTGTATTCTATTGTGTTTTATTGTGTTTTACTGTGTTTTATTATAGTTTTATTGTACCTTTGTGTAGTTTTATAGTGTTTTATTTTACTTTTAGTGTATTTTATTGTGTTTTACTGTATTTTATTGTAGTTTTATTGTACTCTTAGTGTATTCTATTGTGTTTTACTGTACTTTATTGTATTTTCTTGTACTTTATTGTAATTTTAGTGTATTCTATTGTGTTTTACTGTGTTTTCTTGTACTTTATTGTAATTTTAGTGTATTCTATTGTGTATTTTATTGTGTTTTACTGTGTTTTCTTGTACTTTATTGTAATTTTAGTGTATTCTATTGTGTATTTTATTGTGTTTTACTGTGTTTTATTGTAGTTTTATTGTACCTTAGTGTATTTTATTGTACTTTTAGTGTACTTTTAGTGTGTTTTATTGTACTTTTAGTGTATTTTATTGTGTTTTACTGTATTTTCTTGTACTTTATTGTAATTTTAGTGTATTCTATTGTGTTTTACTGTGTTTTACTGTATTTTCTTGTACTTTATTGTAATTTTAGTGTATTCTATTGTGTTTTACTGTGTTTTATTGTAGTTTTAGTGTATTTTATTGTACTTTTAGTGTATTTTATTATGGTATAGTGTACTTTTAGAGTGTTTTATTGTACTTTTAGTGTATTTTATTGTGTTTTACTGTGTTTTACTGTAGTTTTTTTGTACCTTAGTGTAGTTTTAGGTTTTCGTGACACCTTAAGCAATATGGTTTTTTGTTGGGGCATGCAAAAACATTTTCTAATTTAAAATAGTCTTTTACAACGTGATTACCGTGACACCAATCGGGAATATTGTGCGGTAATTGTGAGGGGCGCGTCATAACATAATTGTACTGTAGAAATGAAAGTTTATAATGCGCTTTAACTCGAAAACCTCTTGTGCCGAAAGATAGTTTAAAATGTTTGAATCGAGACACTCACCGGTTGCAGCGAGTGATTCTTCCAACAGTTGCTGGTTATAGACTTCGTTCCATAAAATACTATTAAGCTAGCTAGGATCCGAGACTTCGTTATACCTGAAGGTGAATAATATAGCGCCTATACCGTGTTATATTTTGCTCCGTTATAACTAACAGGTGTTTTTATAAAGCGAAAACAAGGTTAGTTGGCGTCAAAGATAATTTGAAATATACGTATAACGAATAGGTTGGTTCTCTATACCTCAAGGTGAATAATATAGCGCCTATACCGTGATAAAAATATATTTTTATCACGGATAACCTTGACGTCATACGTTTATTTCAAATTATCTTTGACATCAACCAACCTTGCCTTTGCTTTATAAAAAAAACTGTTAGTCATGTCTTTATCGAACATACCTTCTCTGTATACCTTGGCTAAAGTAGCGTCGCGCGAAACTTTTAATATACTATACGAGTATGAACTCGCTTCTCGGCATGATCTTTATTCGGGTTGTTTACCAACTCATATCGCTACTGAACTGGAAGAATCACTCGCTGCAACCGGTGAGTGTCTCGATTCAAACATTTTAAACTATCTTTCGGCACAAGAGGTTTTCGAGTTAAAGCGCATTATAAACTTTCATTTCTACAGTACAATTATGTTATGACGCGCCCCTCACAATTACCGCCCAATATTCCCGATTGGTGTCACGGTAATCACGTTGTAAAAGACTATTTTAAATTAGAAAATGTTTTTGCATGCCCCAACAAAAAACCATATTGCTTAAGGTGTCACGAAAACCTAAAACTACACTAAGGTACAAAAAAACTACAGTAAAACACAGTAAAACACAATAAAATACACTAAAAGTACAATAAAACACTCTAAAAGTACACTATACCATAATAAAATACACTAAAAGTACAATAAAATACACTAAAACTACAATAAAACACAGTAAAACACAATAGAATACACTAAAATTACAATAAAGTACAAGAAAATACAGTAAAACACAGTAAAACACAATAGAATACACTAAAATTACAATAAAGTACAAGAAAATACAGTAAAACACAATAAAATACACTAAAAGTACAATAAAACACACTAAAAGTACACTAAAAGTACAATAAAATACACTAAGGTACAATAAAACTACAATAAAACACAGTAAAACACAATAAAATACACAATAGAATACACTAAAATTACAATAAAGTACAAGAAAACACAGTAAAACACAATAAAATACACAATAGAATACACTAAAATTACAATAAAGTACAAGAAAACACAGTAAAACACAATAGAATACACTAAAATTACAATAAAGTACAAGAAAATACAATAAAGTACAGTAAAACACAATAGAATACACTAAGAGTACAATAAAACTACAATAAAATACAGTAAAACACAATAAAATACACTAAAAGTAAAATAAAACACTATAAAACTACACAAAGGTACAATAAAACTATAATAAAACACAGTAAAACACAATAAAACACAATAGAATACACTAAAATTACAATAAAGTACAAGAAAATACAGTAAAACACAGTAAAACACAATAGAATACACTAAAATTACAATAAAGTACAAGAAAATACAGTAAAACACAATAAAATACACTAAAAGTACAATAAAACACACTAAAAGTACACTATACCATAATAAAATACACGAAAAGGACAATAAAATACACTTTCTAGTTGAAGAGATTTATACTGAACTGGTATTGGGAGAAAAGCGTTCAAAAATGGTACACCTACTGTTTCCGTTTTGTCGTGACAGATGTTCGTGGAATGGTTAGTTGATTCAAACGAAAAATATCATAATAATTTTGGAGTTATATTGGGGATGTAGGTAAGGAAATTTATTTCGTTTTACTTTAATGTTATAAATGCATAATATATATAAATAATAATAATAAACTAAATAAACTAATAATAATAAACTAATAATGAACTAAATAAACTAATAATAAACTAAATACTTTGTTCCACGTATTATTATGTTCAATATGATATTGAGTCTTACAGAAACTTTGTGAATTTATGACAAATAACTTAAATTACAACAAAATACACTGAAATACACTAAAACTACAATAAAAACACACCATAACACAGTAAAACGCAATAAAACCAAATCAAAACACAGTAAAACACACTAAAAGTACAATAAAAGTACAATAAAACTCTCTAAAACTACACTATACCATAATAAAATACACTAAGGTACAATAAAACACAATAAAATACACTAAAAGTACAATAAAACTACAATAAAATACAAAAAAACTACAATAAAACACAGTAAAACACAAAAAAATACACTAAGGTACAATAAAACTACAATAAAACACAATAAAAGTACAATAAAACACTCTAAAACTACACTATACCACAACAAAACTACAATAAAACACACCAAAGCACAGTAAAACATGTTTACACTAGACCGCCAAGAAGAAAAACACTGAATTTTTGAAAGTTATTTATTTGCCTTAGTTTTCCCAGTTTCCCAGGTTTGTACGAACCCTGAATTCAACCTCGTACAGATAGGCAGTTCAGCGCTATTATGAAAAATGCAGAAATAATATCCTCATAAAAAGTTCACCACAATGTTTATTGGTAACATTTATTTTCTGTTTTTCTTTACAATTAATTGACAAGAGATATTTCATTAAGAAATACAATGAAGAGCTATTGTTGTTATTTGTCTTTGATATTTCTTTTTTCGTTAGTAAATATATTACCTTTATCTTCTTTTAGGTTATTTGATAGGTCCAAAGTATGAAAAGGTACATTTGGATTACTTATCAAAACCAATGCAAGTTTATGAGCAAAATCCCTATTTTAAAATACAAATCTTTACATTAAATAACGTCATTATAAGAATAACTTGTACGAATATACACCATTTAACTCCTATATTATCTAAATAGAGTTCCTCAATGGAGACAGTTTTTTCATAACAGCCAAAATCTGTTCCAAAGCTTCCGGGACCAGTGTTTTATACACAATGGAAGGTAGATTTGATTTTCTTTTTACTTACTCTTTAAAACTAACCTGATAAATTACTTCTTTTTTTCATGTAAATGGAAGCTTCGAGATCAGTAGCACTTCCTGGAGGAGTCTGGATATTTTTCCTTTAGTTCAGTTTTGAACTGTCGAAATAAGATACGGCTCTTTTCTTGATCGGTATCCTTTTCTTTATGGAATGAGTTGGCCATTTTCAGGCCATAATGGATGACAAAAAGCGTTATTTAAAACTGAAAATTAGTATCTTACAACGTGTAATTCGCAAACCTACAAAGATATCAATCAATGGGTTAGTTATCGATGGTTTCTTCTTTCTACACACGGTGGTATCTTGGTCTTACTTGACTTTTAAATTAAAGTCATATTGTCTAAACCTTTCATCATGATAAGGCGCTGAATTTCTGCTGAAGAAGAAGGTTCCCAAGGATCTCTCCACAAGACTTCAAAAATGACAGCTAACTTATTAGTCATTGGTTCTCTATACCAGGCTTCGTAGTCAATATGTTTCTGACATTTCCAACAAAGCTCAATGTAAAAGAGGTGGGCGCCCATCATTTCCAAACGTTGTCCGTTTTATCCTTGGGTATTTGGGCTATTTCTTTCATTTCGAATGCGGGTACAACGTAAACAGTTTTATCATCTTTTCGAGATTCGAGAAAGAGCCTATTTTCTCAGGCATACTCCAGGAACATTTCGTGGAGGTTATCGTTGGGCATCATATCGACGTCTAAGACTAATACAAATTCTGTGGTGGAATTTCTTCTCATTGACATCAATAAGAGCGAAACCAGTACTTGAATGTACAGTTGCATTGTAGAATTTCATTATTTTTGGTAAGGCATCAATGTAATTTAGTTTCTTCGTTCTAGTTAACAACTTGAAGATTTTATCCTTTAAAGTTCTATTAAACCTTTCAATTACTCCGCATTTAGTTGCACCTACACTAGTATAAAAACTTATTCCCTCTTTTCTTAAATAATCTTTAAACAATTTTGATAAAAATTCACTACCTTGATCAACATTAATTCGTAACGGCTTTCTTTAATAACTCTCCGTAAAGCTTTCAAAACCTCTTTACTAGTTTTATTTTTCAAAGGAAGACTCCAAGCATATTTTGAGAGGATATCAATAATAGTTAGAATATATTGAAACCCTTTATTATTTTCTTAAGATTTTGTAGATCGATCAAGTCGCACTGAAATACTTCACTGACTGTTGTAACGTAAGTACGATTTCTTGGAAAGTATATCCTCCTTGCTTTGTGAATGGTATATGTTGGCTGAGACTGAAGCCAAGTCTTAATTTTTTTCTTCGAAACATTTTTCACTCCTTGTTTCAATTTCTTTGCGCTACCGTAACTGAGAGGACTTTCACTGTTATAATACACTCGGCTTAACTTATTTTCCATAATTACACTTTCTCAAAGAAAGATTTTCTATTTAACCCTTGTCAATGTACGTTTAAAGCTATCCATTCATCTTCGTCTCTTATCAATGACGTCACAATTGTAGAAGATTTAACCCTTGTCAATGTACGTTTCAAGCTATCCATTCTCGTCTCTTATTAATGACGTCACAGATACAGTTGTAGAAGATTTAACCCTTGTCAATGTACGTTTAAAGCTATCTCTCTCTTATCAATGACGTCACAGATACAGTTGTAGAAGAGAGGAGTTTCCCAATAGACGGCGCACGGTGTTTTCTCGCCAATGACGTCACAGATACAGTTGAAGAGACCGTCATACGCATGCGCAGACTCACCCCGAGTTTGCGCGCGGTTTTCAAATTTCGCGGTTTTCCCGCGAGGCGGCGCGCGGTATTTTCCCGCGAGGGGGCGCGCGGGTTTCCCCGCGAAGGGGCTTCCCCGGCGGCGAGGGGGCGTTGATTACGTCACTCATTACGTCATAGGTCATTGACCTACACTGGTGACCTTGACCTACATTCTACACCTACATTCTACACCTACGGAGGTACGAAGTGGGGGGTTACACTACTTTATTGTAATTTTAGTGTATTCTATTGTGTTTTACTGTGTTTTCTTGTACTTTATTGTACTTTTAGTGTATTTTATTGTGTTTTACTGTGTTTTATTATAGTTTTATTGTACCTTTGTGTAGTTTTATAGTGTTTTATTTTACTTTTAGTGTATTTTATTGTGTTTTACTGTATTTTATTGTAGTTTTATTGTACTCTTAGTGTATTCTATTGTGTTTTACTGTACTTTATTGTATTTTCTTGTACTTTATTGTAATTTTAGTGTATTCTATTGTGTTTTACTGTGTTTTCTTGTACTTTATTGTAATTTTAGTGTATTCTATTGTGTATTTTATTGTGTTTTACTGTGTTTTCTTGTACTTTATTGTAATTTTAGTGTATTCTATTGTGTATTTTATTGTGTTTTACTGTGTTTTATTGTAGTTTTATTGTACCTTAGTGTATTTTATTGTACTTTTAGTGTACTTTTAGTGTGTTTTATTGTACTTTTAGTGTATTTTATTGTGTTTTACTGTATTTTCTTGTACTTTATTGTAATTTTAGTGTATTCTATTGTGTTTTACTGTGTTTTACTGTATTTTCTTGTACTTTATTGTAATTTTAGTGTATTCTATTGTGTTTTACTGTGTTTTATTGTAGTTTTAGTGTATTTTATTGTACTTTTAGTGTATTTTATTATGGTATAGTGTACTTTTAGAGTGTTTTATTGTACTTTTAGTGTATTTTATTGTGTTTTACTGTGTTTTACTGTAGTTTTTTTGTACCTTAGTGTAGTTTTAGGTTTTCGTGACACCTTAAGCAATATGGTTTTTTGTTGGGGCATGCAAAAACATTTTCTAATTTAAAATAGTCTTTTACAACGTGATTACCGTGACACCAATCGGGAATATTGTGCGGTAATTGTGAGGGGCGCGTCATAACATAATTGTACTGTAGAAATGAAAGTTTATAATGCGCTTTAACTCGAAAACCTCTTGTGCCGAAAGATAGTTTAAAATGTTTGAATCGAGACACTCACCGGTTGCAGCGAGTGATTCTTCCAACAGTTGCTGGTTATAGACTTCGTTCCATAAAATACTATTAAGCTAGCTAGGATCCGAGACTTCGTTATACCTGAAGGTGAATAATATAGCGCCTATACCGTGTTATATTTTGCTCCGTTATAACTAACAGGTGTTTTTATAAAGCGAAAACAAGGTTAGTTGGCGTCAAAGATAATTTGAAATATACGTATAACGAATAGGTTGGTTCTCTATACCTCAAGGTGAATAATATAGCGCCTATACCGTGATAAAAATATATTTTTATCACGGATAACCTTGACGTCATACGTTTATTTCAAATTATCTTTGACATCAACCAACCTTGCCTTTGCTTTATAAAAAAAACTGTTAGTCATGTCTTTATCGAACATACCTTCTCTGTATACCTTGGCTAAAGTAGCGTCGCGCGAAACTTTTAATATACTATACGAGTATGAACTCGCTTCTCGGCATGATCTTTATTCGGGTTGTTTACCAACTCATATCGCTACTGAACTGGAAGAATCACTCGCTGCAACCGGTGAGTGTCTCGAGTCAAACATTTTAAACTATCTTTCGGCACAAGAGGTTTTCGAGTTAAAGCGCATTATAAACTTTCATTTCTACAGTACAATTATGTTATGACGCGCCCCTCACAATTACCGCACAATATTCCCGATTGGTGTCACGGTAATCACGTTGTAAAAGACTATTTTAAATTAGAAAATGTTTTTGCATGCCCCAACAAAAAACCATATTGCTTAAGGTGTCACGAAAACCTAAAACTACACTAAGGTACAAAAAAACTACAGTAAAACACAGTAAAACACAATAAAATACACTAAAAGTACAATAAAACACTCTAAAAGTACACTATACCATAATAAAATACACTAAAAGTACAATAAAATACACTAAAACTACAATAAAACACAGTAAAACACAATAGAATACACTAAAATTACAATAAAGTACAAGAAAATACAGTAAAACACAGTAAAACACAATAGAATACACTAAAATTACAATAAAGTACAAGAAAATACAGTAAAACACAATAAAATACACTAAAAGTACAATAAAACACACTAAAAGTACACTAAAAGTACAATAAAATACACTAAGGTACAATAAAACTACAATAAAACACAGTAAAACACAATAAAATACACAATAGAATACACTAAAATTACAATAAAGTACAAGAAAACACAGTAAAACACAATAAAATACACAATAGAATACACTAAAATTACAATAAAGTACAAGAAAACACAGTAAAACACAATAGAATACACTAAAATTACAATAAAGTACAAGAAAATACAATAAAGTACAGTAAAACACAATAGAATACACTAAGAGTACAATAAAACTACAATAAAATACAGTAAAACACAATAAAATACACTAAAAGTAAAATAAAACACTATAAAACTACACAAAGGTACAATAAAACTATAATAAAACACAGTAAAACACAATAAAATACACTAAAAGTACAATAAAGTACAAGAAAACACAGTAAAACACAATAGAATACACTAAAATTACAATAAAGTACAAGAAAATACAATAAAGTACAGTAAAACACAATAGAATACACTAAGAGTACAATAAAACTACAATAAAATACAGTAAAACACAATAAAATACACTAAAAGTAAAATAAAACACTATAAAACTACACAAAGGTACAATAAAACTATAATAAAACACAGTAAAACACAATAAAATACACTAAAAGTAAAATAAAGTACAAGAAAACACAGTAAAACACAATAGAATACACTAAAATTACAATAAAGTACAAGAAAATACAGTAAAACACAGTAAAACACAATAGAATACACTAAAATTACAATAAAGTACAAGAAAATACAGTAAAACACAATAAAATACACTAAAAGTACAATAAAACACACTAAAAGTACACTATACCATAATAAAATACACGAAAAGGACAATAAAATACACTTTCTAGTTGAAGAGATTTATACTGAACTGGTATTGGGAGAAAAGCGTTCAAAAATGGTACACCTACTGTTTCCGTTTTGTCGTGACAGATGTTCGTGGAATGGTTAGTTGATTCAAACGAAAAATATCATAATAATTTTGGAGTTATATTGGGGATGTAGGTAAGGAAATTTATTTCGTTTTACTTTAATGTTATAAATGCATAATATATATAAATAATAATAATAAACTAAATAAACTAATAATAATAAACTAATAATGAACTAAATAAACTAATAATAATAATAAACTAAATAATAATAATAAACTAAATAAACTAATAATAATAATAAACTAATAATAATAATAAACTAAATAAACTAATAATAAACTAAATACTTTGTTCCACGTATTATTATGTTCAATATGATATTGAGTCTTACAGAAACTTTGTGAATTTATGACAAATAACTTAAATTACAACAAAATACACTGAAATACACTAAAACTACAATAAAAACACACCATAACACAGTAAAACGCAATAAAACCAAATCAAAACACAGTAAAACACACTAAAAGTACAATAAAAGTACAATAAAACTCTCTAAAACTACACTATACCATAATAAAATACACTAAGGTACAATAAAACACAATAAAATACACTAAAAGTACAATAAAACTACAATAAAATACAAAAAAACTACAATAAAACACAGTAAAACACAAAAAAATACACTAAGGTACAATAAAACTACAATAAAACACAATAAAAGTACAATAAAACACTCTAAAACTACACTATACCACAACAAAACTACAATAAAACACACCAAAGCACAGTAAAACATGTTTACACTAGACCGCCAAGAAGAAAAACACTGAATTTTTGAAAGTTATTTATTTGCCTTAGTTTTCCCAGTTTCCCAGGTTTGTACGAACCCTGAATTCAACCTCGTACAGATAGGCAGTTCAGCGCTATTATGAAAAATGCAGAAATAATATCCTCATAAAAAGTTCACCACAATGTTTATTGGTAACATTTATTTTCTGTTTTTCTTTACAATTAATTGACAAGAGATATTTCATTAAGAAATACAATGAAGAGCTATTGTTGTTATTTGTCTTTGATATTTCTTTTTTCGTTAGAAAATATATTACCTTTATCTTCTTTTAGGTTATTTGATAGGTCCAAAGTATGAAAAGGTACATTTGGATTACTTATCAAAACCAATGCAAGTTTATGAGCAAAATCCCTATTTTAAAATACAAATCTTTACATTAAATAACGTCATTATAAGAATAACTTGTACGAATATACACCATTTAACTCCTATATTATCTAAATAGAGTTCCTCAATGGAGACAGTTTTTTCATAACAGCCAAAATCTGTTCCAAAGCTTCCGGGACCATTGTTTTTATACACAATGTAAGGTAGATTTGATTTTCTTTTTACTTACTCTTTAAAACTAACCTGATAAATTACATCTTTTTTGTACGTTTTATATTTTTCATGTAAATGGAAGCTTCGAGATCAGTAACACCTCCTGGATCAGTCTGGATATTTTTCCTATAGTTCAGTTTTAAACTGTCGAAATAAGATACGGTTCTTTTCTTGATCGGTATCCTGTTCTTTATGGAATGAGTTGGCCATTTTCAGGCCCTTATGGATGACAAAAGCGTTACCTGCAAAGATATTAATCAATGGGTTAATTATCGATGGTTTCTTCTTTAGAGAGTATATACGCCAGTATACGCCAGTTTCACGGGCGTATACAGGCGTGGCATCTTTGGCCCCCACTTCATGCCCCCCCCTCCTCTCTCTCTCTCTCTCAACCTGTCAATATTTGATCGATTGCTTGTGTAGGCTTGAAGTATTATAAGCTTATAACAAAAGATGGTTTTGTAGGAATAAAGACCATAATATAAAGTAAAAAAGTTATTTTATTTTCTTTAAAAGTATAGGTTCTAATATTAAAGACATTTTTTCAATTTTCATTTTAAAATGTATTTGATTTATTCTAAAATAATTCCTTCTATCTTCGTAAGGAAGAAGATAAATTTTAATATTATTTTTAAATCTTACGTATGTCATTAAGCCTTTCTTTGATATACAAAGCGTTAAGTTGTTTTCTAACGTAGAGTTCCAAAACTAATCTTTCGAGATCTTTAGTTTTGACTTTAAAGGTATGATAAGTTTCTTCCGTGTTTTCTGGGGGTTTTTCAGGCGTTTTTTCTTCAGTCTTGATTTTTATATTTTTAGTGTACGTTTCAGTCTCATCAATGGTAAAGGGTATGTTTTTAGTAGGCCCACCTCTGATGAAATTACATTTGGGGAAATGTTTTAAATGTTCTTCGTAAGGGTTATCGGTCGGTTTCCAGGCTAGCAAAATCCCATTGCATTCGAAACACTGTGCTAAATCATCGGTATATAACGAATAAAAACCCGCGCTGCTTAAAGCTTTTTTATAGTTTTCATCTTGAGGCCAGGAGTAAAAAGAGTGATACCTTTGCAGCTCGGAGTTCATGATGCTGAATGAATATGATGATAGGATTATCTGAGTTATATCCCCCTAAATTTTCTACCCCCCCTTTTTTACCCCCCCCCCTCTTTTTACCTTCCCCCCTCCTTTAATATACGAAATAAAAGAAAACAGTATTAAAAAAAGGGGTGACACATTTATTTTTTTTTAAAAAATTACAAAGAGTATTTGTTAACAAAAGGATTATTCTTTACGGGCGCGCTTCAACATGTTTGTAACAATGATGTCATTTTTCGAGCAATCTCGTCCAAACTGCTTCATGAATGATTTATGGCTCTTTCTTTTTGTTCTTTGTATTATATACATAATACAATATAGTCCGCATGTCGAACTTGACAAGCTTTGAAGTCTTCTTTTGTTAAAGGACCATTTTCTTGAATTTCTTTTAACAAATTCTTTAATCGAGGGGAGAAAGTTTCCTAAAGCCAAGGAGTCAAAGTAATACCCCCTTCTGTTTCCATCGAAGTAAAGACTTACCCAATGGGATCCGTCTTTATAGTGATTGTCTAAATTTACTATAATGGATGAAGGAAACTTGTCAATTTTTTCGGGTAATAAATCACTTGGGTAAACACCTAGGAAATGTGGCGTGAATCGTAGAAAGCGTGTTATCTGATCGGCGTTCATTATTTGTTTAACAAACGATTGACACGTTTCTATTTTTATCTATTTGTAACAAAGCTTGGAATTCGGCTAATACGATACAACTAAGAGTAGTGGGTGTGGGTTTTGCAAATCCCAATTCTAATCTTAATTGTCCTTGTTTCGTAGGGCTCCAATGATCTGAATGACTCGCGTAACCGTCAGGTGTTAAGTCTAAACAGTATATGGCGTAACCCGAGGCAAAGTCATCCATAGATATATTGTTCCCCTTGTCATTGTAGTGGGAGTTTGACCCCGAAAATAAAGTGTAATAGCTTCGGACAAATTGCTTTTTACTGTAGTTGGGTCTTAAGGCTCTGGATGGGTATTGTTCAGAATTGATGAACGCCGCTAGATGATTGACATCCCAATGTCCAAAGTCGAAAGGGTTACTATCCAATGTTCCATTGTAAGCGGTATGCTTTACAATAGCAACTGTAATCCGTGAGGGCTGGGTACCCAGGTAGATGTTCCCGATTGATGTGTTTAAGATATTAGGCGAGATTGTAAATATTTTAGTTTCCGTTCTAGTGTAACTATATTGGGCGGCTTTAATGCTTAAAGCTTGTTCGTGAGCAAATAGAATTTTAGGAGCTAATTGCAACTTTAAGACGTATAATATGGCTTCAACGATGACTGGTTTATAACCAGTGCCTGCCGCGGAAAGTTTACCCATAAGACAAAAGCTAGCTTTGCTTCTGTGTAATTTTAATTTCATAGAAACGCCGTTTATCAGGTATCGAGGGATATTAAACATGTCTACGTAAAGGCTGGAATACATCTCAACTTCCTGGGATAATTCTGTGAGTTTCTTTCGTTTAACAAAACCCATATTTCCTGTAAGCGAATCCATGCTTCCGGCTGTATCTTTGTAAAACAAAGAAGCCCCCAAATGAGATTCTTTAGCCGCCGGACCGTATGACGTCAGAGCCGAAAGCAAAGCCGTGTAAGCGTAGTTACTAGCAGCGGGTGTTGTTGCGCAATCGCCTAGTTCCAAATCGACACGCTCAAATTGACTGTGTTGGAAATTATTTACGGGTCCAACCTCGTCAGTGGCTGCTAAAGCGGTTCCATCTTCACATACAATTTTAGTTCTGGTGTACAACATTGTTAAGGCTGTATCCACGTATTCGCTGCCGCTAGACGTTACTTCAAATTCAATAGGTTGGTCGCCTTTCAAGGAGGTCAAAGGTTGATACGGAACCCATTTGGAATTTTCGATGGCTGTCTGAAGGGGAGGGGTAGTGAAAATATCGAAACCAGTACTGCAAGCTTCAGTCATTTTTTAGGGAGAGAAAATATCGCGAACCGTTTTGAATGAGAGTTTACGTTTATCTGATTTAAATTTGTTTTTGTTGTTTTGTTTTATAGATTTCTTTTTCTTTGGAATTTTTTTCTTTTTAGTTAGTCTTTTCTTTTGTTTGGCACCCCCTCTACCGTATTGTTGTTGCACGTCATCCAGCGTTTCGGTGAACCTTCTTTTAGCGGAAGTTTTCAAATCTTTTCCAGCGGCGACGTCATTTATAATCTCTGACGATGTGCCCAGAAGCTGTTTACCAAGGAATTTTGCCCCTTTAATTAAGAATGGTGATACGTATCTTCCGAAAGATTTCAAGAAGCTCCCGATCCCGTGGCCATTTTGTCCGAATCCGTGTTGTCCTTGTTTGCCGACGTAAAAACTCAGACCACCACCACCTGACATCGCTTGTTGGGTATAATAATCCGTGTAAACACATCTTTTGTTATCTAGAGCATTTGACTTGCGCATCTTAAATGAACTTTACAGTGCAACAGTCCAAACTGAAATAAAGCGGGTTCACCCATGTGGTCCTTTATATAAATGCCAACTTCGCTGATATAATGTTTTGACAAAGGGACGTAATGTGGTGAGACAAACGTAAGACACACGGTATCCCCGTGTTTCTTGTCTTCGATGGGTATAATACGTAAGAGGGGGGCGTGGATATTACCGACAATTTGCCCTTCGATCAGGTCACAATAAATATATAATTGAGATGGTACGTGGTAGTTTAACCTGGCTGGTCTATCGCTCACCCCTTGTATATTGAGATGGTCTTTGTACCCCAAGATGGCGGCTAATGCTTCGTGGGTCTTGAAGATAATTTTTGTATCACCAGAGGCATCGGTTTTTAGTTTTACATGTCCCGTCGTCTCATTAATATGAAATAAAGAAGCTGTTTTTTCGCATTCTTTGGATGTATTGATCGTTTCAACAATGTGGTCTAGTGATTTGTAATGGCCGGCGGGTATATTATGTAGATGATAGTTTTCGATTCTACGAAGATCGCCGTCTTCTTTTCGTTCAACCTGGTATGTCAAGGCGCATGACTTGGGGTTTTTAGGTTTTTTAAAGTTAGCTTCATCCAGTGAATCTTCAGGTGTTTTTCTCTTATTGGTTTTGTATATTACATTGTAGAAACTGTTTGTATATATTATCTCTACTAACGAAATTTCCCATTGTCCTTGTAAATTAATAGGGTCCGGTAGTTTAGTGATGTAACTACTCATAGTGTTGTTAGGGTAGATGTCCATACTAGCGTCGCTAGGTAGCGTTAAATAGAATTCAGATTTTCTCGACATTTTCGGCTGCCACCCACGAGTTCTGTGATTTGGGTAAACCAATAAACGATACAAAATATTCTAATTTCCCTTTGCGTTTACGCTTCTTGAGTATAGAGTCTATCTTAAACAGTTTGGGCTCCACTGTTCGAATGAGCTGATCAGGGTAAAACAACCCGCTTATATGCTTGTTATCCAAATCTTTCAGACGATATAACACTGGTTTTCTGAAACTCAGAATAGAGGAAATAACAAATATTTCCGTCGAGAAATTTGGTTCATAACCTTTAGAAAATTCTGGTTTAAGCTTACTAATTCTTACAAAATCACCGACACGAAATTTGACATCTTTTTTAGTAGGCTTATTACGCAATTCTGGTTTGTAAATGTTTTTGTATACTTCCAGAACGTTAGATGGGGAAACATTATCGGGTGCCATTTTTATTACAGAATGATAAGAGGCATTGTAGCCTTTAACTATGTCTGTCAAATGATCTATATATCTATGTGAATTAAAATGAGTCAACATTTTGAATATTCGATGTTTCAAAGTTTTAATTAATCTTTCTACAAAAGGACAGTGGAATTTTTCTGACGTCATAGAACCGTATTTGATTTTATTTTTCTTTAGAAGTTTTTGCGTACTTGAATTAATAAACTCTTTTCCTAAATCGGACCAGATGGCTTTAGGCTTGCTTTGTTCGATGATTATTTCGAGAGCTTTCGTAGCTTCGGTAGCGTGTTTTCTTTTCATGGGTACTACAAAACCTTTTCTGGAAAAGCAATCAATGCCTACCATAAGATATCTGTAGTCATCGTTGTATTTCGCGATTGACCCCAAGTCAGCTAAGTCAACTTCAACCCTATCCGAGATATTAAAGACAGGGATTTTGCGTCTTTTGAATTTATTTATAGCGGTTTTATGTAGTGTGTAAACGTCAGTGGCTTCTAGAAAGGCTTTGACATCGTTTCTCGAAATGTCAAGATGTTGAACCGCCCTGTACAAGGGGGCTAAACCGGTGAACCCTGACCTGTGTTTGCTGTTGAGATATACGTTCTTTAACGTTTCTTCTTTTTGGAGCTGCGATAGACCTCCCATACTGTACCCTTGGTATTAAAAGGTTGTTTCTTCAGAATTAAGGGACTTGCTTTATTGTCAAAAGTTAATCTCTTCTTCGCTTTTAAATACGTTCGGGGTCGAAGCCTGTTTTTTAATGGTACGGAGTGGGGCGATGCCTTGATTGAAGGGGGCGGTATTGAGAGGGGGTTTGATTTACTTGTTGGAGGTAAAAAGTTTTGAACAAAGGGTTCAAATTCTGTCCATCCCGTAGGGGGAATCCCCATAAGCGAACGAGCTACCCCGTATTTGTTGAACAGCGTAGGGTGTATAGTGAAATATACTAGTTGGGCTATATCTGAATCGGGGATCTTAAGATCATTCACGTAAAGAACACCCGCATCATCCCAACGTACGCTAGAAGCGTTACTTGTCAAATGATCAAAAATCTTCTTCGCTGCTCCCCTATATTTCAATGGAAACATATTAATCCAGCTATCTTGTTTATTCGATGGGCGTGGTTTCAAGATGTTCTGGTAGCGTTTCATTGCTTCTTCGTAAAAAACCCACTTGGTTCTTTCATCTAAAGCAGGATTTGAGATAATTAGGTTCATCTCTTTATCCAACTCTGATAACACTGTATTGTTTTTTGAAATATCACTGTTTGTTGTAGTTATTAATTGCTGTGTTGGTGGTGGCTTAGGACTTTGTTGCTGTTGTTGTTGTTCCAAGGGCACTAAGGTCATTTTATTAGCGTAAACTAACGTTTTATTCATTTTGAGAATAAACCGCCTAAAAGGCTCGAAATTACTGGAAAAAGGACGCTAAAGAAACCACTTCCGGTTTGTTTAGATAAAATAGCTCTTTTGTCTTTCCAATGAGTATTTTTGCAGGCAATTTTACGAATATGTTTCTTATGCTTACACAGTTTATTATATACGTCTGGTTTCAAATTGATGGCGCCTTGTAAGGCGTTGTGACAACACTCGCTAATTGAATCAATAATTTCTCGATTAGAGTTTTTAAGAATAGCTAATCTTTGTGGTTTTTTTAATTGCCCCAAAGCGGCTATTAAATTGATATTTTTAGCGGCTAAACTTTTTTTCTTTTTATTCCCCGATGTTTTCTTGACCTTTCTCTTTGGCGACATCGTAAAGAATGATTAAATTTTAGTAATGTTAATTAATTATATAGTTTTCTTCTTCGGAGTATAGATGACTATTTGTTCTCCCGGTAAAATATTTGTTCTAAACCTTAAATCGGAATGACATTTTTGGGTTAAATCGCAAAGTAAATACCCGTGTGGTTTTTCTGTCGCATCCAAATAACATTCAACAATGAATTTAGAGTTGCTAGGTGCCAATTGTTTAGAAAGGGCCACTAATTGCATAAGATCTCTTACGGTTTTCATAAGAATCATGTAATGAGCGTTTAAGGAAGCTGTTCTCAAGTTTTTTTCAAATATGTTTTGTAAAAGGGTAATTACGAATAATTTCCTATGATGCGATTGTTTAGTAAATATTTCTGATAAAATATTATTTTTATTATCTAACATAAGATCGTCTAACACGATTAACGTTGTTTGAGTACCATCGTATATAGTAACGTCGGGTAAGCCTTGACGCAAAACTATACCCATTTCTTTTAATTCATCGTAGCAAGGTTGATATATACTATAATGCCAAACAACTAAATCAACTTTAGGTTCGAACATTTTATCTTTGTTTTCTATTATCCTTTTACATAAAACTGTTTTGCCTGATCCTGAAGGACCGAAAATAATTAAGTTTCCAGGTGTAGTGAATGGTATCATGACTAATACTCGAATGAAACTAATTTGTAATTATCATTCATACTTAAACGCGATTAATTAAAACGCGCGCGCGTGGTTCGCGAAACGGGGGCCCGCGTTGTTGCCATCCCCCACACCGGCTCGCGCGCCATCCCCCCTATCCTATAAAAAATATTTTTTTTTTATAGGATTTCCCCCACTATTAAAAATAGTAAAAGAAAAAAGATATGCTTAGTATTAGTTATATAAAATGCAACAGATGTTAAGTTCAATTCAATTTATTGTAAAGACAAAATTTATAAAATTAAATACAAATAAAATTAAAAATGAGATAGTAAATGCATTCTATTTTTTAAATAAGTTATTTGACCCGAGATTACAGAAAATAAATTGTAATTGTAAAAGTAGTTTTCAAGATTTTCTTCCTGAAGAACATTGTTGAATTTCATCACGACCTGGTAGGATGTCACAAAGTTGGTGAAGTACCCAACCACTGCGTCGAATTTCTCGGGTTGGTCATCTAAGCAAGATATACGATCGGGGTCTCCGTATAAATTATCATAAATATCATTATACAACTCTATGATAATATCAGCCATGTGTGTAAACACGATTTCATGGTTACTTATCTTAATAAGATGTTCCTTTACAGCGCCCGAAACGCGATTCAGGGCCGCTGTTTCCATACTGGTCAAAACAATAGAGTCCTCCTTTATTAAGTCTTTAATATGGCATGTGTTATGGTATGCCACAACCATTGTCTTTTCATTGGGGGTATCGTTTAACACGATTTCAAAATTGTTGGCTTCATGGGCAGCCGTCCAACCTGCTAAAACGGGCAAGCGGGGAACCAGTTTTTCCCAGGTTTCCGTGGAAATGGCGAAGCTTTTTACAGATTGTTTCCGGCAGAGACGAACCTCAGGATCCAGGGTTCCGTTCACAAAACCAGTTGTTAAGAACAACTCTTTAGATATATGGAATCTCCCGTTAATTTTACGTTCGTTAGTTACACCAATTTTCCTTTTGGGTGCTTCTTGATTCTCCATCTTGCAGGTTTAAGATCTTCTCGAATAATGATATTCTACTCAATTGAGTCAGGGGTTTTTATACCAAATTTCTTACGTAGCTATTGTGAAATATCTATTATCCTTAACTGTTGTTCCATTGTTAGATTGTAGGCGTATTTTTATGTCAAAGTTCTGAAACCAGAGATTAAGGAATTCCAATACCCCCAAAATCAATAAAATAAATAATACAATAAGTAGTTTTTGAGGGTTAATCTCCAAGATCTGACGAATTCTCGACAGCCTTTGTGTACTTGACTCCATAACAGCTGAGGAGTAAATAAGTTATACAATAGTAAACCTGAACTATTTATCTATTAATAGACCTGTCAATATTTGATTGATTGTATACTTCTTCATGTAATGTCGTAAAAACCCAAGAAAAGACGCATCATCTCTTTTGTTACAATCCTTTTGTTGAATTTAAAAAATCTATTGACGACTCATCCCTTTGTTACCATCAGCCACCTGGATGTCAATCGGATGTCACCTATTGTTGACTAACAATAATAGACGTGTTTAAACACGTCCGAAGACCCAACGCATTCTCGCGATCCTTTGTGTACTTGACTCCGTAACAACTTACGAGTAAATAAATTATACAATAGTAAACTTGACCCATTTATCTATTACTCCTAGCATTCCTTAAATAGACCTGTCAATATTTGATTGATTGAGGAAATACTTTTCTTACATCTTCATGTATTGTCGTAAAAACCCCCGCTAATGGAATGACGCATCATCTCTTTTGTTATAATCCTTTTGTTGAATTAAAAAATCTAGCTTTTTGTTACCATCTGGCACCTTTTAAAATCACTCGGATGTCAATCTTATGTCACCTATTGTTGATTGACAAACAATAGTAGACGTGTTTAAACACGTCCGAAAGGACAACGTACCATTGGCCAATAGAAGCTTAGGTAACTCTCCACCCCCCTCCCTCTACCCCTCTGCTAATAAGCCTAGGGAAATTTAGTATAAAATAACGCGAGAGAACAACGGAGCATCGCATTCGAACTTTAGATCTCGTAACATCAAGATGGATCCCGAATCTCTTCGTTGGAATTTGGATGAACTAGCTGTAAATAGGCCTTGGCCCCTAACTTCATTATACAAGTTTTATTTTTTCCTATGTGCCTATTTACACATCGACCCTGCTAATGTACCATCAACTTTACCCACTTTTATTATAAATGGGGGTTTAAATATAATTCAGACATTCCTTGATGTCATTGAATACATGAGAACCGTCCCTAGAACACCGGAAGACTGCCATACAATAGACCAACTAAACCACCTAAGTAACTTAATTCCTAGACCACTAAATATTTCTTACACCGATCGCATAGAAAGACGCAGGAATGAATTACTACCCACTAACCAGGAAGAATCCTTAATCACCGATTTCAACAACCCTCAATACGACATAGAGATGGCGGCATATTTGAATCAGGAATGTAAACAAAACGACCCTTTTGAGTACCTGTCTCTAAACTTCTCAGATTACGAACCCAGTGAGCAAAATTCTGAAGAGGCTGAGGCTCTTTTCGACGAGGAAGTCTATAACCAATGGGGAGGAGGAGGAGATTACCCCCCTTCACCTATTGAAGACATCCCTTGTTGCGAAATCTTAGAACAGAGCGAAAAATTTTATGAAAAATTTAATATGTATGGTAGAGAATTAGTTCTAAACATCACTGACGACCCCGTAGATAGTATATGTACCATTACGGAGCATGTGTTACGCGAGTATCGAGCAACAGATTACGTTCAGATAACTTTAAGGAGTCTGGGAATAGATTGCCGCTCCGAACTAGAACTTTCTTTTCAAAGATTAGACCAAGTAGACCCCACTATTCTATTTGACCAACTTAGCGAGCTGCTCTATGATGATGAAATAGCAGCATTTTTCTTAGGTCCTATTAAAATGATTTTTAATATTGTAAGGCTTCCTGAAGGCGAGGGTCGCTCTGTCGCTAGAGGCATTAAACCATTTAGCATTTTCTGCAGGGATAGACGAGGTATAACACGAATAGTTAATTCCGATAACATCTGTCTTGCTCGAGCCCTTTGTGTCGCTATATCATATCGTACCTACGCAGACGACAAAACAGGAAACAAAACACTAAAAACACGATACGAAGCTATATCAAGAGCTAGACCTGGGAATAAATTACAAAAAACTGAAGCTACAGAACTATGTCATAAGGCGGGCGTAGACGTTAGTGAATGTGGGACCCCCGATTCGTTCCAGAAATTCAAAGTTTATTTGAATCGATACTCGATTTTCGTTTATCGATTCGAGAACGGTATACCCATTTTAATTCTCGGAGAGAACGACCCTACTGACACTAGACCTCGCCTTTTTTTATTAAACGAAAATAACCACTATAATGTTATTACTAATTTAAAACCATTGTTTAATCATGACCGCTTTTGTGAAAAATGTCTCGTACCTTATTGGTTAATACAATCTCATAAATGCAATGACTTTTGTTTTCGATGTATGAGACCCACTATCTGCCAAGGTCCCGAGAAAAAATGCGGTTATTGTTTACGGAAATTCTTAGGCAATGATTGTTATCAAAGCCATCAGGCTACTTTGGGTGATAAAAAACCTCTCTGCCAGCGACTCTACCACTGCAAAGACTGTTTAAAAATTATCGATTTTTCAAGAAGATCAGAGAAGCATACGTGTGGTGAGATTTATTGTCAAGTGTGCAAAAAATATCAACCTAGCAATCATCTATGCTATATTCAAGTTATTAAAGATAAGGCACCCACCATTACCGTTTCTAAAAAGCCCCGATCTAGTCAACCAACCCTTATGTATGTTTTCTTTGACGTAGAATGCATACAGACGAAAGTATGTCAAGAGAAGCTGGGGGCGTATGAACATCAGGCAATTTTGTGTGTTAGCATAACCGTTTGCGAAAATTGTATAGAAGAACAATCCCTAGACTTTAGTTGCAGCATGTGTGGGCAATTCGGACCTCGTAAACAACATTTCTCTGGTGGGAATCCTATATCTCTATTTTTAGATTACTTAATGCAATTACATGCAGTTAAGAATGTTATCATACTGTCTCACTTTGGGAGTAATTATGATAATCAATTATTAATTAGAGAAATTATAAACAGAGACGAGAAATTTGTTCCATCTTTAAAAATCAATGGTACCCGCATTTTAGAAATGAAATTATTTAACTTATTGTTTCTGGATTCCTATAATTTCATTCCTGTAGCTTTAGCAAAGTTTCCAGCCACTTTCGGTATACCCAATGCTGCCAAGGGTTATTTCCCTCATTTTTTATTCAATACCGTGAACCATAAATTCGATATTAACAGACAGCAAGAGACTAATTACGTTTTGGAAAACACTCTACCTCCTACCGAGGCGTACGGAAGCCAATATTTTACAAAGAAAAACTTGGATACATTTTTAAAATGGCATAGCAACGAGGATGCTAAAGGAAGCGGTTTCAACTTCTTGAACGAACTTTATTACTATTGCGAAAATGATACCGTTTTACTATTCTTGGGGTGTATAACCTTTCGAACACTTCTACTTAAAGTTACGGGGATTGATCCGTTCAACTGCGGAGCAGTCACACTTCCAGGTGTCTGTTCTTTTGTATTTCGGCGAAATTATCTTAAGCCCAATACTATAGGAATCATACCATCCAACTACTATAGACTCAGTGAAAATCAATCAATAGGCGCCATAGAGTGGCTTGAATGGAGCGCCCACAAGAGAAATATATCCATACAATCATCATTTAGAGGTAAAGAAACCAGAATACAAAAAATCAAAGTTGATGGATTTTGCGAACTTCACCACGAAATATTTGAGTATTGGGGGTGCTTCTACCACGGATGTAAAGTACACTTTCCAATAAATAGAAACAAGCCCTTGCACGGAGACCCAGCTCAGACTTTGAATACGCGTTATATTAGAAGTATGAACGTGTTAACCAAGCTAGAATCCCTCAATTACAAAGTAAATGTAAAATGGGAGTGTGAATGGACCAAGGAGAAAGCCGAAAAACCAGAAATTATCGAATTTTTGAAGTTTAATGATATTCGGCCCAAAATAGAAACCAGATTAAACCCTCGAGACGCGTTCTTTGGTGGACGCTGTTGCGCAACGAAACTTTACCATAAAACAACTGGGTCTGAGCGTATTCATTACGTTGACTTCACAAGTTTATACCCATTCGTCAACAAAACAGCCAAGATACCTATAGGTCACCCTGAGATCATATTGGATAACTTCCCTGATATATTTTCATTTGAGGGTCTCTTAAAATGCGACGTACTTCCGGCTCAAGATCTAATTCATCCTGTTTTACCCGCTCGTATTAACGGGAAGCTAACCTTCCCTTTATGCTACACATGCTGCAAAACTCAGTTTCAGGGTGACTGCGATCATGCTCCAGAACAAAGGGAATTACGTGGCACTTGGGTGGTTGATGAGCTACGGTATGCTGTCCAAAGGGGTTACAAGATAACCCGAATGTATGAGGCCTGGTCGTACAAGGTGACTCAGTACGATCCCGAAACAAAACAGGGTGGTTTATTCAAAGACTACGTCAACGCTTTTTTGGAGTACAAAACATTAGCCAGTGGGTTCCCTGCAGAGTGCGTTACTCAGGCAGATAAAGAAAAGTACGTCAAAAATTACAAAGAAGTCGAGGGGATCGACTTAGACGTCGATAAAATTGAAAAGAACGAAGGGTTGAGGTGCCTTAGCAAACTCATGTTAAACTCTTTTTGGGGTAAATTCGGACAGAAAACAACCCACACCTCTACCGAAATAATCAAAGATGCTCGGAAACTATACGAGTTAATATTAAACCCCGATATAAATGTTAAAGGTATACTAACTATCAATGATAATACCGTTTTAGTGAAATATGAATTTATACGCGAAAACGAGATCATTCATAAACACACAAATGTAGTTATTGCTTGCTACACTACCACAATGGCTCGCCTACATTTACTAAAACATCTAGAAATGGTCGGTGATCTATGCTTATATATGGATACAGATAGCCTCGTGTATCTCTCACCAGATGGCGCTCATTTATTACCCATTGGCGACTATTTAGGTGAGTTAAAGAACGAGCTAGAGGCGTATGGCCTGAACGCTTATATTTGCGAATGGGGCAGTGCAGGGCCAAAGAATTATTCAATGGACATTCTAGACCCGGAGACAGGGAAAAAAACAAATATTATAAAAGTCAAAGGGTTTTATCTTAATTCATCAACAGATGAACACATAAATTTTGAGACCATGAAGAGACTTCTGGGTGTAAATAATGAAGGACGTCCTGAATTGAATTCAGTTCAGGTTCCCATAGGCCCCCAAATACGTCGCCTACCTAATCATACACTTATAACTATCAATCAAACTAAAACATACCAAGTTGTTATGGACAAAGTCCGAGTCCTACCTGAGTACAAAACCATGGCTTACGGCTTCCGTAATTAATTATATACATATTCATTATTTTAAAGAAAATAAAATAACTTTTTTACTTTATATTATGGTCTTTATTCCTACAAAACCATCTTTTGTTATAAGCTTATAATACTTCAAGCCTACACAAGCAATCGATCAAATATTGACAGGTTGAGAGAGAGAGAGGAGGGGGGGGGGGCATGAAGTGGGGGCCAAAGATGCCACGCCTGTATACGCCCGTGAAACTGGCGTATACTGGCGTATATACTCTCTTTCTTTCTACACACGGTGGTATCTTGGTCTTACTTGACTTTTAAATTAAAGTCATATTGTCTAAACCTTTCATCATGATAAGGCGCTGAATTTCTGCTGAAGAAGAAGGCTCCCAAGGATCTCTCCACAAGACTTCAAAAATGACAGCTAACTTATTAGTCATTGGTTCTCTATACCAGGCTTCGTAGTCAATATGTTTCTGACATTTCCAACAAAGCTCAATGTAAAAGAGGTGGGCGCCCATCATTTCCAAACGTTGTCCGTTTTATCCTTGGGTATTTGGGCTATTTCTTTCATTTCGAATGCGGGTACAACGTAAACAGTTTTATCATCTTTTCGAGATTCGAGAAAGAGCCTATTTTCTCAGGCATACTCCAGGAACATTTCGTGGAGGTTATCGTTGGGCATCATATCGACGTCTAAGACTAATACAAATTCTGTGGTGGAATTTCTTCTCATTGACATCAATAAGAGCGAAACCAGTACTTGAATGTACAGTTGCATTGTAGAATTTCATTATTTTTGGTAAGGCATCAATGTAATTTAGTTTCTTCGTTCTAGTTAACAACTTGAAGATTTTATCCTTTAAAGTTCTATTAAACCTTTCAATTACTCCGCATTTAGTTGCACCTACACTAGTATAAAAACTTATTCCCTCTTTTCTTAAATAATCTTTAAACAATTTTGATAAAAATTCACTACCTTGATCAACATTAATTCGTAACGGCTTTCTTTAATAACTCTCCGTAAAGCTTTCAAAACCTCTTTACTAGTTTTATTTTTCAAAGGAAGACTCCAAGCATATTTTGAGAGGATAATAGTTAGAATATATTGAAACCCTTTATTATTTTCTTAAGATTTTGTAGATCGATCAAGTCGCACTGAAATACTTCACTGACTGTTGTAACGTAAGTACGATTTCTTGGAAAGTATATCCTCCTTGCTTTGTGAATGGTATATGTTGGCTGAGACTGAAGCCAAGTCTTAATTTTTTTCTTCGAAACATTTTTCACTCCTTGTTTCAATTTCTTTGCGCTACCGTAACTGAGAGGACTTTCACTGTTATAATACACTCGGCTTAACTTATTTTCCATAATTACACTTTCTCAAAGAAAGATTTTCTATTTAACCCTTGTCAATGTACGTTTAAAGCTATCCATTCATCTTCGTCTCTTATCAATGACGTCACAATTGTAGAAGATTTAACCCTTGTCAATGTACGTTTCAAGCTATCCATTCTCGTCTCTTATTAATGACGTCACAGATACAGTTGTAGAAGATTTAACCCTTGTCAATGTACGTTTAAAGCTATCTCTCTCTTATCAATGACGTCACAGATACAGTTGTAGAAGAGAGGAGTTTCCCAATAGACGGCGCACGGTGTTTTCTCGCCAATGACGTCACAGATACAGTTGAAGAGACCGTCATACGCATGCGCAGACTCACCCCGAGTTTGCGCGCGGTTTTCAAATTTCGCGGTTTTCCCGCGAGGCGGCGCGCGGTATTTTCCCGCGAGGGGGCGCGCGGGTTTCCCCGCGAAGGGGCTTCCCCGGCGGCGAGGGGGCGTTGATTACGTCACTCATTACGTCATAGGTCATTGACCTACACTGGTGACCTTGACCTACATTCTACACCTACATTCTACACCTACGGAGGTACGAAGTGGGGGGTTACACTACTCTAAAGCTATCATTGGAATAAGTATGTGAGTTCGAACGCAGTCGGCAGGAATCCAACCTGCGAGGGAATATCCCAACAGATTTCGAGTCTGTCGCCTTAAGCACTCGTCCACGACTGCTTCGATTAACCGAGACTACTCAGAAATGTGTGAAACCACCAAAGGTATTATTGAAATAAAAAATCTTTGCTCAATCGCAGTCGGCAGGATTCGAACCTGTGCGGGAATATCGCAACAGATTTCTAGTCTGTCGCCTTAACCACTCGGCCACGACTGCTTCTGTTAAGCGAGTCCACTCAAAAAATTGTGGAACTACTAAAGCTATCATTGGAATAAGTATGCGTGTTCGAACGCAGTCGGCAGGATTCGAACCTGCGCGGGAATATCGCTACAAATTTCGAGTCTGTCGCCTTACCCACTCGTCCACGACTGCTTCGATTAACCGAGACTACTCAGAAATCTGTGAAACCACCAAAGGTATTATTGAAATAAAAAATCTTTGCTCAATCGCAGTCGGCAGGATTCGAACCTGCGCGGGAATATCCCAACAGATTTCTAGTCTGTCGCCTTGACAACTCGCCCACGACTGCTTCTGTTAACCGAGACCACTCAAAAAAGTGTGGAACTACTAAAGCTATCATTGGAATAAGTATGTGAGTTCGAACGCAGTCGGCAGGAATCCAACCTGCGAGGGAATATCATAACAGATTTCGAGTCTGTCGCCTTAAGCACTCGTCCACGACTGCTTCGATTAACCGAGACTACTCAGAAATCTGTGAAACCACCAAAGGTATTATTGAAATAAAAAATCTTTGCTCAATCGCAGTCGGCAGGATTCGAACCTGCGCGGGAATATCCCAACAGATTTCTAGTCTGTCGCCTTAACCACTCGGCCACGACTGCTTCTGTTAAGCGAGTCCACTCAAAAAATTGTGGAACTACTAAAGCTATCATTGGAATAAGTATGTGTGTTCGAACGCAGTCGGCAGGATTCGAACCTGCGCGGGAATATCGCTACAAATTTCGAGTCTGTCGCCTTACCCACTCGTCCACGACTGCTTCGATTAACCGAGACTACTCAGAAATCTGTGAAACCACCAAAGGTATTATTGAAATAAAAAATCTTTGCTCAATCGCAGTCGGCAGGATTCGAACCTGCGCGGGAATATCCCAACAGATTTCTAGTCTGTCGCCTTAACCACTCGGCCACGACTGCTTCTGTTAACGGAGACCACTCAAAAAGTGTGGAACTACTAAAGCTATCATTGAAATAAAAAATCTTTGCTCAATCGCAGTCGGCAGGATTCGAACCTGCGCGGGAATACCCCAACAGATTTCAAGTCTGTCGCCTTAACCACTCGGCCACGACTGCTTCTGTTAACCGAGACCACTAAAAAATTGTGGAACTACTAAAGCTATCATTGGAAAAAGTATGTTAGTTCGAACGCAGTCGGCAGGAATCGAACCTGCGAGGGAATATCCCAACAGATTTCGAGTCTGTCGCCTTAAGCACTCGTCCACGACTGCTTCGGTTAACCGAGACTACTCAGAAATCTGTGAAACCACCAAAGGTATTGTTGAAATAAAAAATCTTTGCTCAATCGCAGTCGGCAGGATTCTAACCTGCGCGGGAATACCCCAACAGATTTCTAGTCTGTCGCCTTGACAACTCGGCCACGACTGGTTCTGTTAACCGATCCCACTCAAAAAAGTGTGGAACTACTAAAGCTTTTATTGGAATAAGAATGTTTGTTCGAACACAGTCGGCAGGATTCGAACCAGCTCGGGAATATCCCAACAGATTTCAAGTCTGTCGCCTTAACCACTCGGCCACGACTGCTTCTGTTAACCGAGACCACTAAAAAATTGTGGAACTACTAAAGCTATCATTGGAAAAAGTATGTTAGTTCGAACGCAGTCGGCAGGAATCGAACCTGCGAGGGAATATCCCAACAGATTTCGAGTCTGTCGCCTTAAGCACTCGTCCACGACTCCTTCGATTAACCGAGACTACTCAGAAATCTGTGAAACCACCAAAGGTATTATTGAAATAAAAAATCTTTGCTCAATCGCAGTCGGCAGGATTCGAACCTGCGCGGGAATATCCCAACAGATTTCTAGTCTGTCGCCTTAACCACTCGGCCACGACTGCTTCTCTTAAGCGAGTCCACTCAAAAAATTGTGGAACTACTAAAGCTATCATTGGAATTAGTATGTGTGTTCGAACGCAGTCGGCAGGATTCGAACCTGCGCGGGAATATCCCAACAGATTTCAAGTCTGTCGCCTTAACCACTCGGCCACGACTGCTTCTGTTAACCGAGACCACTAAAAAATTGTGGAACTACTAAAGCTATCATTGGAATAAGTATGTGAGTTCGAACGCAGTCGGCAGGAATCCAACCTGCGAGGGAATATCCCAACAGATTTCGAGTCTGTCGCCTTAAGCACTCGTCCACGACTGCTTCGATTAACCGAGACTACTCAGAAATGTGTGAAACCACCAAAGGTATTATTGAAATAAAAAATCTTTGCTCAATCGCAGTCGGCAGGATTCGAACCTGTGCGGGAATATCGCAACAGATTTCTAGTCTGTCGCCTTAACCACTCGGCCACGACTGCTTCTGTTAAGCGAGTCCACTCAAAAAATTGTGGAACTACTAAAGCTATCATTGGAATAAGTATGCGTGTTCGAACGCAGTCGGCAGGATTCGAACCTGCGCGGGAATATCGCTACAAATTTCGAGTCTGTCGCCTTACCCACTCGTCCACGACTGCTTCGATTAACCGAGACTACTCAGAAATCTGTGAAACCACCAAAGGTATTATTGAAATAAAAAATCTTTGCTCAATCGCAGTCGGCAGGATTCGAACCTGCGCGGGAATATCCCAACAGATTTCTAGTCTGTCGCCTTGACAACTCGCCCACGACTGCTTCTGTTAACCGAGACCACTCAAAAAAGTGTGGAACTACTAAAGCTATTATTGGAATAAGAATGTTTGTTCGAAATTAGTCGGCAGGATTCGAACCAGCGCGGGAATATCCCAACAAATTTCAAGACTGTCGCCTACACCACTCGGCCTCGACTGCTTCTGTTCACCGAGAACACTAAAAATTGTGGAACTACTAAAGCTATCATTGGAATAAGTATGTGAGTTCGAACGCAGTCGGCAGGAATCCAACCTGCGAGGGAATATCCCAACAGATTTCGAGTCTGTCGCCTTAAGCACTCGTCCACGACTGCTTCGATTAACCGAGACTACTCAGAAATCTGTGAAACCACCAAAGGTATTATTGAAATAAAAAATCTTTGCTCAATCGCAGTCGGCAGGATTCGAACCTGCGCGGGAATATCGCAACAGATTTCTAGTCTGTCGCCTTAACCACTCTGCCACGACTGCTTCTGTTAAGCGAGTCCACTCAAAAAATTGTGGAACTACTAAAGCTATCATTGGAATAAGTATGTGTGTTCGAACGCAGTCGGCAGGATTCGAACCTGCGCGGGAATATCGCTACAAATTTCGAGTCTGTCGCCTTACCCACTCGTCCACGACTGCTTCGATTAACCGAGACTACTCAGAAATCTGTGAAACCACCAAAGGTATTATTGAAATAGAAAATCTTTGCTCAATCGCAGTCGGCAGGATTCGAACCTGCGCGGGAATATCCCAACAGATTTCTAGTCTGTCGCCTTAACCACTCGGCCACGACTGCTTCTCTTAAGCGAGTCCACTCAAAAAATTGTGGAACTACTAAAGCTATCATTGGAATAAGTATGTGAGTTCGAACGCAGTCGGCAAGAATCCAACCTGCGAGGGAATATCCCAACAGATTTCGAGTCTGTCGCCTTAAGCACTCGTCCACGACTGCTTCGATTAACCGAGACTACTCAGAAATCTGTGAAACCACCAAAGGTGTTATTGAAATAAAAAATCTTTGCTCAATCGCAGTCGGCATGATTCGAACCTGCGCGGGAATATCCCAACAGATTTCTAGTCTGTCGCCTTACCCACTCGGCCACGACTGCTTCTGTTAACCGAGACCACTCAAAAAGTGTGGAACTACTAAAGCTATCATTGGAATAAGTATGTTAGTTCAAACGCAGTCGGCAGGATTCGAACCTGCGCGGGAATATCCCAACAGATTTCTAGTCTGTCGCCTTAACCACTCGGCCACGACTGCTTCTGTTAACCGAGACCACTAAAAAATTGTGGAACTACTAAAGGCATTATTGAAATACAAAATCTTTGCTCAATCGCAGTCGGCAGGATTCGAACCTACGCGGGAATATCCCAACAGATTTCTAGTCTGTCGCCTTAACCACTCGGCCACGACTGCTTCTGATATCCGAGACCACTCAAAAAGTGTGGAACTACTAAAGCTATCATTGGAAAAAGTATGCTAGCTCGAACGCAGTCGGCAGGATTCGAACCTGCGCGGGAATATCCCTACAGATTTCGAGTCTGTCGCCTTAACCACTCGTCCACGACTGCTTCGATTGACCGAGACTACTCAGAAATCTGTGAAACCACCAAAGGTATTATTGAAATAGAAAATCTTTGCTCAATCGCAGTCGGCAGGATTGGAACCAGCGCGGGAATATCCCAACAGATTTCTAGTCTGTCGCCTTAACCACTCGGCCACGACTGCTTCTGTTAACGGAGACCACTCAAAAAGTGTGGAACTACTAAAGCTATCATTGGAATAAGTATGTTAGTTCGAACGCACTCGGCAGGATTCGAACCTGCGCGGGAATATCCCAACAAATTTCGAGTCTGTCGCCTTAACCACCCGTCCACAACTGCTTCGATTAACCGAGACTACTCAGAAATCTGTGAAACCACCAAAGGTATTATTGAAATAAAAAATCTTTGCTCAATCGCAGTCGGCAGGATTCGAACCTGCGCGGGAATATCCCAACAGATTTCTAGTCTGTCGCCTTAACCACTCGGCCACGACCGCTTTTGTTAACCGAGACCACTCAAAAAGTGTGGAACTACTAAAGCTATCATTGGAATAAGTATGTTAGTTCGAACGCAGTCGGCAGGATTCGAACCTGCGCTGGAATATCCCAACAGATTTCGAGTCTTTCGCCTTAAGCACTCGTCCACGACTGCTTCGATTAACCGAGACTACTCAGAAATCTGTGAAACCACCAAAGGTATTATTGAAATAAAAAATCTTTGCTCAATCGCAGTCGGCACGATTCGAACCTGCGCGGGAATACCCCAACAGATTTCTAGTCTGTCGCCTTGACAACTCGGCCACGACTGCTTCTGTTAACCGAGACCACTCAAAAAAGTGTGGAACTACTAAAGCTATTAGTGGAATAAGAATGTTTGTTCGAACGCAGTCGGCAGGATTCGAACCAGCGGGGGAATATCCCAACAGATTTCTAGTCTGTCGCCTTAACCACTCGGCCACGACTGCTTCTCTTAAGCGAGTCCACTCAAAAAATTGTAGAACTACTAAAGCTATCATTGGAATAAGTATGTGAGTTCGAACGCAGTCGGCAGGAATCCAACCTGCGAGGGAATATCCCAACAGATTTCGAGTCTGTCGCCTTAAGCACTCGTCCACGACTGCTTCGATTAACCGAGACTACTCAGAAATCTGTGAAACCACCAAAGGTATTATTGAAATAAAAAATCTTTGCTCAATCGCAGTCGGCAGGATTCGAAAATGCGCGGGAATATCCCAACAGATTTCTAGTCTGTCGCCTTACCCACTCGGCCACGACTGCTTCTGTTAACCGAGACCACTCAAAAAGTGTGGAACTACTAAAGCTATCATTGGAATAAGTATGTTAGTTCAAACGCAGTCGGCAGGATTCGAACCTGCGCGGGAATATCCCTACAGATTTCTAGTCTGTCGCCTTAACCACTCGGCCACGACTGCTTCTGTTAACCGAGACCACTAAAAAATTGTGGAACTACTAAAGGCATTATTGAAATACAAAATCTTTGCTCAATCGCAGTCGGCAGGATTCGAACCTACGCGGGAATATCCCAACAGATTTCTAGTCTGTCGCCTTAACCACTCGGCCACGACTGCTTCTGATATCCGAGACCACTCAAAAAGTGTGGAACTACTAAAGCTATCATTGGAAAAAGTATGCTAGCTCGAACGCAGTCGGCAGGATTCGAACCTGCGCGGGAATATCCCTACAGATTTCGAGTCTGTCGCCTTAACCACTCGTCCACGACTGCTTCGATTGACCGAGACTACTCAGAAATCTGTGAAACCACCAAAGGTATTATTGAAATAAAAAATCTTTGCTCAATCGCAGTCGACAGGATTCGAACCTGCGCGGGAATATCCCAACAGATTTCTAGTCTGTCGCCTTAACCACTCGGCCACGACTGCTTCTGTTAAGCGAGTCCACTCAAAAAATTGTGGAACTACTAAACCTATCATTGGAATAAGTATGTGTGTTCGAACGCAGTCGGCAGGATTCGAACCTGCGCGGGAATATCGCTACACATTTCGAGTCTGTCGAGTTACCCACTCGTCCACGACTGCTTCGATTAACCGAGACTACTCAGAAATCTGTGAAACCACCAAAGGTATTATTGAAATAAAAAATCTTTGCTCAATCGCAGTCGGCAGGATTCGAACCTGCGCGGGAATATCCCAACAGATTTTTAGTCTGTCGCCTTAACCACTCGGCCACGACTGCTTCTTTTAACCGAGACCACTAAAAAATTGTGGAACTACTAAAGCTATCATTGGAATAAGTATGATAGTTCAAACGCAGTCGGCAGGATTCGAACCTGCGCGGGAATATCCCAACAGATTTCTAGTCTGTCGCCTTAACCACTCGGCCACGACTGCTTCTGTTAACCGAGACCACTAAAAAATTGTGGAACTACTAAAGGCATTATTGAAATACAAAATCTTTGCTCAATCGCAGTCGGCAGGATTCGAACCTACGCGGGAATATTCCAACAGATTTCTAGTCTGTCGCCTTAACCACTCGGCCACGACTGCTTCTGATATCCGAGACCACTCAAAAATTGTGGAACTACTAAAGCTATCATTGGAAAAAGTATGCTAGCTCGAACGCAGTCGGCAGGATTCGAACCTGCGCGGGAATATCCCTACAGATTTCGAGTCTGTCGCCTTAACCACTCGTCCACGACTGCTTCGATTGACCGAGACTACTCAGAAATCTGTGAAACCACCAAAGGTATTATTGAAATAAAAAATCTTTGCTCAATCGCAGTCGGCAGGATTGGAACCAGCGCGGGAATATCCCAACAGATTTCTAGTCTGTCGCCTTAACCACTCGGCCACGACTGCTTCTGTTAACCGAGACCACTCAAAAAGTGTGGAACTACTAAAGCTATCATTGGAATAAGTATGTTAGTTCGAACGCAGTCGGCAGGATTCGAACCTGCGCTGGAATATCCCAACAGATTTCGAGTCTGTCGCCTTAAGCACTCGTCCACGACTGCTTCGATTAACCGAGACTACTCAGAAATCTGTGAAACCACCAAAGGTATTATTGAAATAAAAAATCTTTGCTCAATCGCAGTCGGCAGGATTCGAACCTGCGCGGGAATACCCCAACAGATTTCTAGTCTGTCGCCTTGAACACTCGGCCACGACTGCTTCTGTTAACCGAGACCACTCAAAAAAGTGTGGAACTACTAAAGCTATTATTGGAATAAGAATGTTTGTTCGAACGCAGTCGGCAGGATTCGAACCAGCGGGGGAATATCCCAACAAATTTCAAGTCTGTCGCCTTAACCACTCGGCCACGACTGCTTCTGTTAACCAAGACCACTAAAAAATTGTGGAACTACTAAAGCTATCATTGGAATAAGTATGTGAGTTCGAACGCAGTCGGCAGGAATCGAACCTGCGAGGGAATATCCCAACTGATTTCGAGTCTGTCGCCTTAAGCACTCGTCCACGACTGCTTCGATTAACCGAGACTACCCAGAAATCTGTGAAACCACCAAAGGTATTATTGAAATAAAAAGCTTTTCTCAATCGCAGTCGGCAGGATTCGAACCTGCGCTGGAATATCCCAACAGATTTCGAGTCTGTCGCCTTAAGCACTCGTCCACGACTGCTTCGATTAACCGAGACTACTCAGAAATCTGTGAAACCACCTAAGGTATTATTGAAATAAAAAATCTTTGCTCAATCGCAGTCGGCAGGATTCGAACCTGCGCGGGAATATCCCAACAGATTTCTAGTCTGTCGCCTTAACCACTCGGCCACGACTGCTTCTGTTAAGCGAGTCCACTCAAAAAATTGTGGAACTACTAAAGCTATCATTGGAATAAGTATGTGTGTTCGAACGCAGTCGGCAGGATTCGAACCTGCGCGGGAATATCCCAACAGATTTCAAGTCTGTCGCCTTAACCTCTCGGCCACGACTGCTTCTGTAAACCGAGACCACTAAAAAATTGTGGAACTACTAAAGCTATCATTGGAATAAGAATGTTTGTTCGAACGCAGTCGGCAGGATTCGAACCAGCGGGGGAATATCCCAACAAATTTCAAGTCTGTCGCCTTAACCACTCGGCCACGACTGCTTCTGTTAACCGAGACCACTAAAAAATTGTGGAACTACTAAAGCTATCATTGGAATAAGTATGTGAGTTCGAACGCAGTCGGCAGGAATCGAACCTGCGAGGGAATATCCCAACTGATTTCGAGTCTGTCGCCTTAAGCACTCGTCCACGACTGCTTCGATTAACCGAGACTACCCAGAAATCTGTGAAACCACCAAAGGTATTATTGAAATAAAAAGCTTTTCTCAATCGCAGTCGGCAGGATTCGAACCTGCGCTGGAATATCCCAACAGATTTCGAGTCTGTCGCCTTAAGCACTCGTCCACGACTGCTTCGATTAACCGAGACTACTCAGAAATCTGTGAAACCACCTAAGGTATTATTGAAATAAAAAATCTTTGCTCAATTGCAGTCGGCAGGATTCGAACCTGCGCGGGAATATCCCAACAGATTTCTAGTCTGTCGCCTTAACCACTCGGCCACGACTGCTTCTGTTAAGCGAGTCCACTCAAAAAATTGTGGAACTACTAAAGCTATCATTGGAATAAGTATGTGTGTTCGAACGCAGTCGGCAGGATTCGAACCTGCGCGGGAATATCCCAACAGATTTCAAGTCTGTCGCCTTAACCTCTCGGCCACGACTGCTTCTGTTAACCGAGACCACTAAAAAATTGTGGAACTACTAAAGCTATCATTGGAATAAGTATGTGAGTTCGAACGCAGTCGGCAGGAATCCAACCTGCGAGGGAATATCCCAACAGATTTCGAGTCTGTCGCCTTAAGCACTCGTCCACGACTGCTTCGATTAACCGAGACTACTCAGAAATCTGTGAAACCACCAAAGGTATTATATTGAAATAAAAAATCTTTGCTCAATCGCAGTCGGCAGGATTCGAACCTGCGCGGGAATATCCCAACAGATTTCAAGTCTGTCGCCTTAACCACTCGGCCAAGACTGCTTCTGTTAACCGACACCACTAAAAAATTGTGGAACTACTAAAGCTATCATTGGAAAAATTATGTGAGTTCGAACGCAGTCGGCAGGAATCGAACCTGCGCGGGAATATCGCTACAAATTTCGAGTCTGTCGCCTTACCCACTCGTCCAGGACTGCTTCGATTAACCGAGACTACTCAGAAATCTGTGAAACCACCAAAGGTATTATTGAAATAAAAAATCTTTGCTCAATCGCAGTCGGCAGGATTCGAACCTGCGCGGGAATATCCCAACAGATTTCTAGTCTGTCGCCTTAACCACTCGGCCACGACTGCTTCTGTTAACCGAGACCACTCAAAGAGTGTAGAACTACTAAAGCTATCATTGGAATAAGTATGATAGTTCAAACGCAGTCGGCAGGATTCGAACCTGCGCGGGAATATCCCAACAGATTTCTAGTCTGTCGCCTTAACCACTCGGCCACGACTGCTTCTGTTAACCGAGACCACTAAAAAATTGTGGAACTACTAAAGGCATTATTGAAATACAAAATCTTTGCTCAATCGCAGTCGGCAGGATTCGAACCTACGCGGGAATATCCCAACAGATTTCTAGTCTGTCGCCTTAACCACTCGGCCACGACTGCTTCTGATATCTGAGACCACTCAAAAAGTGTGGAACTACTAAAGCTATCATTGGAAAAAGTATGCTAGCTCGAACGCAGTCGGCAGGATTCGAACCTGCGCGGGAATATCCCTACAGATTTCGAGTCTGTCGCCTTAACGACTCGTCCACGACTGCTTCGATTGACCGAGACTACTCAGAAATCTGTGAAACCACCAAAGGTATTATTGAAATAAAAAATCTTTGCTCAATCGCAGTCGGCAGGATTGGAACCAGCGCGGGAATATCCCAACAGATTTCTAGTCTGTCGCCTTGACAACTCGGCCACGACTGCTTCTGTTAACCGATATCACTCAAAAAAGTGTGGAACTACTAAAGCTATTATTGGAATAAGAATGTTTGTTCGAACGCACTCGGCAGGATTCGAACCTGCGCGGGAATATCGCTACAGATTTCGAGTCTGTCGCCTTAACCACTCGTCCACGACTGCTTCGATTAACCGAGACTACTCAGAAGTCTGTGAAACCACCAAAGGTATTATTGAAATAAAAAATCTTTGCTCAATCGCAGTCGGCAGGATTCGAACCTGCGCGGGAATACCCCAACAGATTTCTAGTCTGTCGCCTTGACAACTCGGCCACGACTGCTTCTGTTAACCGAGACCACTCAAAAAAGTGTGGAACTACTAAAGCTATTATTGGAATAAGAATGTTTGTTCGAACGCAGTCGGCAGGATTCGAACCAGCGGGGGAATATCCCAACAAATTTCAAGTCTGTCGCCTTAACCACTCGGCCACGACTGCTTCTGTTAACCGAGACCACTAAAAAATTGTGGAACTACTAAACCTATCATTGGAATAAGTATGTGTGTTCGAACGCAGTCGGCAGGATTCGAACCTGCGCGGGAATATCGCTACACATTTCGAGTCTGTCGAGTTACCCACTCGTCCACGACTGCTTCGATTAACCGAGACTACTCAGAAATCTGTGAAACCACCAAAGGTATTATTGAAATAAAAAATCTTTGCTCAATCGCAGTCGGCAGGATTCGAACCTGCGCGGGAATATCCCAACAGATTTCTAGTCTGTCGCCTTAACCACTCGGCCACGACTGCTTCTGTTAACCGAGACCACTAAAAAATTGTGGAACTACTAAAGGCATTATTGAAATACAAAATCTTTGCTCAATCGCAGTCGGCAGGATTCGAACCTACGCGGGAATATCCCAACAGATTTCTAGTCTGTCGCCTTAACCACTCGGCCACGACTGCTTCTGATATCCGAGACCACTCAAAAATTGTGGAACTACTAAAGCTATCATTGGAAAAAGTATGCTAGCTCGAACGCAGTCGGCAGGATTCGAACCTGCGCGGGAATATCCCTACAGATTTCGAGTCTGTCGCCTTAACCACTCGTCCACGACTGCTTCGATTGACCGAGACTACTCAGAAATCTGTGAAACCACCAAAGGTATTATTGAAATAAAAAATCTTTGCTCAATCGCAGTCGGCAGGATTGGAACCAGCGCGGGAATATCCCAACAGATTTCTAGTCTGTCGCCTTAACCACTCGGCCACGACTGCTTCTGTTAACCGAGACCACTCAAAAAGTGTGGAACTACTAAAGCTATCATTGGAATAAGTATGTTAGTTCGAACGCAGTCGGCAGGATTCGAACCTGCGCTGGAATATCCCAACAGATTTCGAGTCTGTCGCCTTAAGCACTCGTCCACGACTGCTTCGATTAACCGAGACTACTCAGAAATCTGTGAAACCACCAAAGGTATTATTGAAATAAAAAATCTTTGCTCAATCGCAGTCGGCAGGATTCGAACCTGCGCGGGAATACCCCAACAGATTTCTAGTCTGTCGCCTTGAACACTCGGCCACGACTGCTTCTGTTAACCGAGACCACTCAAAAAAGTGTTTAACTACTAAAGCTATTATTGGAATAAGAATGTTTGTTCGAACGCAGTCGGCAGGATTCGAACCAGCGGGGGAATATCCCAACAAATTTCAAGTCTGTCGCCTTAACCACTCGGCCACGACTGCTTCTGTTAACCGAGACCACTAAAAAATTGTGGAACTACTAAAGCTATCATTGGAATAAGTATGTGAGTTCGAACGCAGTCGGCAGGAATCGAACCTGCGAGGGAATATCCCAACTGATTTCGAGTCTGTCGCCTTAAGCACTCGTCCACGACTGCTTCGATTAACCGAGACTACCCAGAAATCTGTGAAACCACCAAAGGTATTATTGAAATAAAAAGCTTTTCTCAATCGCAGTCGGCAGGATTCGAACCTGCGCTGGAATATCCCAACAGATTTCGAGTCTGTCGCCTTAAGCACTCGTCCACGACTGCTTCGATTAACCGAGACTACTCAGAAATCTGTGAAACCACCTAAGGTATTATTGAAATAAAAAATCTTTGCTCAATTGCAGTCGGCAGGATTCGAACCTGCGCGGGAATATCCCAACAGATTTCTAGTCTGTCGCCTTAACCACTCGGCCACGACTGCTTCTGTTAAGCGAGTCCACTCAAAAAATTGTGGAACTACTAAAGCTATCATTGGAATAAGTATGTGTGTTCGAACGCAGTCGGCAGGATTCGAACCTGCGCGGGAATATCCCAACAGATTTCAAGTCTGTCGCCTTAACCTCTCGGCCACGACTGCTTCTGTTAACCGAGACCACTAAAAAATTGTGGAACTACTAAAGCTATCATTGGAATAAGTATGTGAGTTCGAACGCAGTCGGCAGGAATCCAACCTGCGAGGGAATATCCCAACAGATTTCGAGTCTGTCGCCTTAAGCACTCGTCCACGACTGCTTCGATTAACCGAGACTACTCAGAAATCTGTGAAACCACCAAAGGTATTATATTGAAATAAAAAATCTTTGCTCAATCGCAGTCGGCAGGATTCGAACCTGCGCGGGAATATCCCAACAGATTTCAAGTCTGTCGCCTTAACCACTCGGCCAAGACTGCTTCTGTTAACCGACACCACTAAAAAATTGTGGAACTACTAAAGCTATCATTGGAAAAATTATGTGAGTTCGAACGCAGTCGGCAGGAATCGAACCTGCGCGGGAATATCGCTACAAATTTCGAGTCTGTCGCCTTACCCACTCGTCCAGGACTGCTTCGATTAACCGAGACTACTCAGAAATCTGTGAAACCACCAAAGGTATTATTGAAATAAAAAATCTTTGCTCAATCGCAGTCGGCAGGATTCGAACCTGCGCGGGAATATCCCAACAGATTTCTAGTCTGTCGCCTTAACCACTCGGCCACGACTGCTTCTGTTAACCGAGACCACTCAAAGAGTGTAGAACTACTAAAGCTATCATTGGAATAAGTATGATAGTTCAAACGCAGTCGGCAGGATTCGAACCTGCGCGGGAATATCCCAACAGATTTCTAGTCTGTCGCCTTAACCACTCGGCCACGACTGCTTCTGTTAACCGAGACCACTAAAAAATTGTGGAACTACTAAAGGCATTATTGAAATACAAAATCTTTGCTCAATCGCAGTCGGCAGGATTCGAACCTACGCGGGAATATCCCAACAGATTTCTAGTCTGTCGCCTTAACCACTCGGCCACGACTGCTTCTGATATCTGAGACCACTCAAAAAGTGTGGAACTACTAAAGCTATCATTGGAAAAAGTATGCTAGCTCGAACGCAGTCGGCAGGATTCGAACCTGCGCGGGAATATCCCTACAGATTTCGAGTCTGTCGCCTTAACGACTCGTCCACGACTGCTTCGATTGACCGAGACTACTCAGAAATCTGTGAAACCACCAAAGGTATTATTGAAATAAAAAATCTTTGCTCAATCGCAGTCGGCAGGATTGGAACCAGCGCGGGAATATCCCAACAGATTTCTAGTCTGTCGCCTTGACAACTCGGCCACGACTGCTTCTGTTAACCGATATCACTCAAAAAAGTGTGGAACTACTAAAGCTATTATTGGAATAAGAATGTTTGTTCGAACGCACTCGGCAGGATTCGAACCTGCGCGGGAATATCGCTACAGATTTCGAGTCTGTCGCCTTAACCACTCGTCCACGACTGCTTCGATTAACCGAGACTACTCAGAAGTCTGTGAAACCACCAAAGGTATTATTGAAATAAAAAATCTTTGCTCAATCGCAGTCGGCAGGATTCGAACCTGCGCGGGAATACCCCAACAGATTTCTAGTCTGTCGCCTTGACAACTCGGCCACGACTGCTTCTGTTAACCGAGACCACTCAAAAAAGTGTGGAACTACTAAAGCTATTATTGGAATAAGAATGTTTGTTCGAACGCAGTCGGCAGGATTCGAACCAGCGGGGGAATATCCCAACAAATTTCAAGTCTGTCGCCTTAACCACTCGGCCACGACTGCTTCTGTTAACCGAGACCACTAAAAAATTGTGGAACTACTAAAGCTATCATTGGAATAAGTATGTGAGTTCGAACGCAGTCGGCAGGAATCGAACCTGCGAGGGAATATCCCAACTGATTTCGAGTCTCTCGCCTTAAGCAAGTAGTGATAGCCACCCAGATTCGCAGAGATCCAAGATGGCCGCCACCCCAAGATGGCCGCCACTACCCAACTCAAACCAAACTTCCCAGACAAGTCCGGACTGGCCCGAGCTCGGGCGTGTTATTTTTCAACCCTAGATTGATGAACTGCCAACCCTAGATTGTGTTATTTTATGGAGAAATCTTACCTGATACTCCCTACCTTCCACCGTGCTATGGGTATTCCTGCCTTCCACCATGCTATGCCCCCGAACAAGTCTAAACCAACCCAGACTTGTGTTATTTTGCCAGATTTCTGTTTGAATTTCCCACCATAGAACCTTTAAATATGTCTGAGAAACAAAGACAAATATACAAATAAAGATTTTATTGTTCTTATCTCTATTGTAAAAAGTGATAGCCACCCAGATTCGCAGAGATCCAAGATGGCCGCCACCCCAAGATGGCCGCCACTACCCAACTCAAACCAAACTTCCCAGACAAGTCCGGACTGGCCCGAGCTCGGGCGTGTTATTTTTCAACCCTAGATTGATGAACTGCCAACCCTAGATTGTGTTATTTTATGGAGAAATCTTACCTGATACTCCCTACCTTCCACCGTGCTATGGGTATTCCTGCCTTCCACCATGCTATGCCCCCGAACAAGTCTAAACCAACCCAGACTTGTGTTATTTTGCCAGATTTCTGTTTGAATTTCCCACCATAGAACCTTTAAATATGTCTGAGAAACAAAGACAAATATACAAATAAAGATTTTATTGTTCTTATCTCTATTGTAAAAAGTGATAGCCACCCAGATTCGCAGAGATCCAAGATGGCCGCCACCCCAAGATGGCCGCCACTACCCAACTCAAACCAAACTTCCCAGACAAGTCCGGACTGGCCCGAGCTCGGGCGTGTTATTTTTCAACCCTAGATTGATGAACTGCCAACCCTAGATTGTGTTATTTTATGGAGAAATCTTACCTGATACTCCCTACCTTCCACCGTGCTATGGGTATTCCTGCCTTCCACCATGCTATGCCCCCGAACAAGTCTAAACCAACCCAGACTTGTGTTATTTTGCCAGATTTCTGTTTGAATTTCCCACCATAGAACCTTTAAATATGTCTGAGAAACAAAGACAAATATACAAATAAAGATTTTATTGTTCTTATCTCTATTGTAAAAAAACATCTTGTTCAAAGTGACATTTTGATTTTCAAAACTTGATATTTTAGTCGAAATCTTAACTGAAAGCCGCTCTTTAAATCGTAATTAGCGCCACTAGCTTTCTTCATGCATTCTGATGGCTGACGTCAAGTGGCTTAAGATAAACGATGCCGGATGAATTTTGATGAAAGACAGGCAGGGTAATCGAGGATTGTTAGAGAAAGATATTTTAAGTAAAGTCCTCCATTGGTTCTCGAAGATCATGGACCGAGGCTTGGTTGTTTTTTCGTTACTTCTTGTGTCCAAAATGTATCCAGCGGAAGAAGTAGCAGGATTTAACTTAAACTCGATTTTCCTTCATTGCGGTAGTCAGTTGTATGTACACATATTACACCGCAATGAAGGTTGATTCTTGGCTATCAATTGGATCAGGGCTACTTTCTTTTTCCATACTATAATCGGTAATGTTTTATTTAATTATGAAAAACTAAATTTTTGTTATAAATGATTCCGAAAATCTTACTTGATAGCCAACTTAGAACCCGACAAGTCGGGTTCTAATGAGTCGAATTTGGTCTCTTCCCAGACTATTCCTGAGAAGAGCCAGATGGAACAATCGAATTTGGTCTCTTCTCACACAGCAAAAGCTGTGTGAGTCCACGATCGGCGGGTAAAGACATCTTCGTACTGGTACTGAGTAGTTTTATGGATAAGCGTCTAGTTAAACAACTGATAACTCTCTCTTTAAAACACGGTTCTTATATACTAAAAGATCGAGGTCAAATTTAATATTAGAAGAGTTCTCTAGGCAATGCTTTCGATAAATTTATTTGTTACCGACCCCCAATCTTTAATCTATTTTATTGGATGCGGTTTAATTAACTATGCACGACTTTCACGTAGATGCTGCAAGGATGACGACTTAAAACCTTCCTTGTTTTGAGGAAAATATTTTATTGGATGCGGTTTAATTAATTATTGACGTAGACAGTTCAAGGATGACGACTTAAAACCTTCCTTGTTTTGAGGAAAATATTTTATTGGATGCGGTTTAATTAAGTATTCACGACTTTCACGTAGATGGTTTAAGGATGATGACTTAAAACCTTCCTTGTTTTGAGGATAATATTTTATTGGAAACGGGTTAATTAACTATTGATGTAGATGTTTCAAGGATAGCGACTTTAAAGGCTTAACAATTTTGTTGTTTTGATGAAAATAAACTGAGTGTTTTTCAAGATTGCCAATGGCTCAATGGTTTAAGGCAGGGTGTACTATTGTGATACCCAAAAAGGTGGCGAGTTCAAATCCCGGCCAGTCCACCGAGCCATTGGCAATCTTTTTTATGTATAAAACAACGTTAGCCTAAGAGATCAGTGTTAGTTGGTGAACAAGCGTCAGTCATGAATGACGCCTTTTTTTTAACTCTAGCGTCTAATACGTGTCTAGATATATATCCAAACAATACTCAGTCAAGTTTTAAAAATTATTTGCATCAGCCCCTTAACTTGACTAGTGATTATGAAGTTGGGTTGGCGGAAATCATATTTCCAAATCATTGGGTGAATATAAGCGAAGAGTTTAACAAGTTTGAAATTCAGGTCGTAAATGATCCAAATAGTGACAAATATGCGGCTATTCGAGAGCCTGTTGAATATCAAAAAATAGAGATACCAGTCAATCGTTATACCAAGACCAAAGAGTACGAACTGCCTCAAAATTTTGTTGAGCTTTTAAATGATGATGTAAACAGTCATCCGTATTTAAAAGGCAAATTATCTTTTAAATTAGTGAATAAATATAAAGACGGGGCCCTGGGAAAACAGTTAGATACAAACTTTCCCGTTTACCTGCAAGTTTTAGGAGAGGAAAACATACGGTTCAAAATACCAGCTGATTCCCCCTTGACTACGCTATTTGAATTTAAAAAGAATAATTACGAAGATGTTCCCTATATATCCAAATATCCTGTATCAAAGCATGCTAAAAATATAAGTTTAAATTACACTAATAATTACGTGGAAATCGAAATTGATAATGTTGGAGATAGTTTTAAAAAAAAATTTGATTACAAGTACATTCCCAAAGCCGCCATTAAACGTAAAACAAGCCACGAGGTTCCACCAATAAGAAAAAAGCCCCAGCCGGAATATAGGCCTGTACCGCCATCTATACCTATTTTACCGCGAACTACGCCTTTTCTCCCGATACCTATTGCTACGACTGAACCCGTAGTATTTGTACAACCACAGCCATCCAAAATAACCCCTCCCGCACCACCACCACCCAAAATAACTATTCCAAAACAAACCTCTCCAAAGCCTTATTATCCAACATATTCAGGGTCTGACCCCTCTAAAACGCCAGCTTCAGGTAAACAGTTACCTCCAACTTCGACTAAACCAATACCTCCAAGTTCAAATAAACCGATACCTCCAAGTTCGGATAAACTAATACCTCTGAGCTCAACTAATTCAGCCGCTACTACAACAATTAATTCAACATCTACCACAACAACTAAACCAACATCTACTACAACAACAACAACTAGGCCAACTCCGTCTACTTCAGATCCCTTAAAGATTCTGACTACAGAGCCATCAAAGGCTGAATTACCGAAGCCAAAGCCGGAGCCAACGAAGTCCGAACTACCAAAACCAAAGGCTGAATTACCAAAGCCAAAGCCGGAGCCAACGAAGTCCGAACTACCAAAACCAAAGGCTGAATTACCGAAGACAAAGCCAGAGCCAACGAAGTCCGAACTACCAAAACCAAAGGCTGAATTATCGAAGCCAAAGCCGGAGCCAACGAAGTCCGAACTACCAAAACCAAAGGCTGAATTACCGAAGCCAAAGCCGGAGCCAGATCCTCTGAAACTTCCGGATCCCCCCAAAATTCCAGCACCCGAGGTTCCGAAACCCTCTACCTTTGAACCACTGACGCCGACCCCCTCGCCAACAGAGGTTGAGGAAATATATATATTTCCAGACCCCTCAAAACCTGACTTACCGAAACCCGACTCACCGAAACCCGACTTACCGAACCCCGACTTACCGAACCCCGACTTACCGAACCCCGACCTACCGAACCCCGACCTATCGAAACCCGACCTATCGAAGCCTGATCTCTCAAAATCTCCAGACTCTACAACATCCTCTACTTTTGAGCTACCCGTATTACCGACCCCCTCCCCACCATCGGTTGATGAAAAACCCTTGTTTCCGCAGCCGGTTGATCCGCCGAAAAAAAAGCCTGAACCAATTATTCCCGAAGAGCCTAAGCCTATTAACCCTGAAGATTATGACAATTACACAGTATTGTTCTTACCTCAAACTTTTAAAGCCAGTAAAACGCCAGAGAAAAACGCCGAAGGGCTTTATCGAGCCGTAGCCAACACTTTAGAAAAATTAGTATTTAAAAAAATTCAATTCACATACCACACAGTAGATAATTGGGGGTATGCTATCGTGTATAATTTCAAAACACCAGAATGGGTGGAAATTAAATTTTCTCCCCAAGTAGCTAAATTGCTTGGCGCTGACCCCGATAGATATTACTCCGGAAAACACCAACTAGGACCCTTGAGCATGACGTTAGAAGAATATACTATAGACAAAGACAATGCATACATAGAATATCGAGTCAATAGAACCATAAAGCGCTATACCCCTTGGGAAGAACCGTGGCTTTATTTCTTTTTTAAAGTGTCAGGCGAGTTTAGATCGACAGATGATTATAAGATTTATGAAGAAATTGCCGAAAACCTCCAAATAACTGCGCGCAATTTTGACCCTTTAAGATTACATCAGGCCGAATTTAGCGTTATTAAGCAAGGAGCGGAACGTTATTTTAGAGTCCATTGTCCGGCAAAAATTGAAATGCTCTTCCCAAAGGAATTGCGTGATATATTAAATTTAGAAGCTGAATACGTTGGTGGGACGTTTCTATCCACTAAACCTTTAGAGCGTAATTTTACGCATTTCAAAACAACTGATGACACATTTGTAAATTATCGCGTTCATGACTCACTAATGCATCTATTTACTAAGACTAGTGTCGCAAAAATCAAAATACCCGCGGGCGATTATATTTGCGATTTTACGGCAAGCGGGGCCGTAATTCCCTTCTCTTTACATTTAAAAATCATAAACCAGTTATTGGGGGTTCAAGAATATATGCCTCGCCAGTATTTTAAAATGTACATTCTCAAAAATGCTCTGGAAGATAGATTTTATGTTCGTATCGAAATAGAGCCAGGTGTTCGCGTCTCGGTAGCTGGACCAATGGCAAAGTTATTTAACATTCCCGAAGAGGGAGAATTTTTTCAACACAGTCATTCGGGAGTGGCTCTGGTAAATCCTCGATTAAGAATAATGACCCTGACAGCGGATAATAATTTTTGGACTAGCGAATACGATGTGGATAGATTTCCAGAAGACCCAAATATGGCTGACCAGCCGTATGTACCCGGGTCTCAAGCCAGACGAGTTGATAATTTCGCGTGCGAGATTCCTCCCGGGGTATATTATCATATTAACGATGTTTTAAGTGCTATGAGCGAAGCCATGTCGCCGACGCATAGGAAAAGTCTAAAATTTACGCAGAATGTAGACGGAACCGTCACGGTTTCAAAACTGAACGATACGGTTTCCATTTTGTTTCCCAAAACAACACCCGGGAGGGGGCTGGGGAGACTGCTAGGCTTTAGTGCCAATCAATTAGATCGGTATCTTAATAACGAGACTTCGGAGTATCCCGCGGATATCATGAGAGGCGTCGATGCCATGTTTGTTTATACCAATATTATCCGTCAACAAGTGGTGGGTGGTGGTCAAGCCCCTCTGCTACGTTTCATAAAAATGCCAGCTTTTTCGCTACTAGACGAAGAGAACCAGGAAATATTTAATAATATCGACTTTTATCCAATTTCAACTAGCGATATACAAGAAATTGAAATTGAATTGAAATCCGATTACGGGGAAAATATCCCGTTTAATTTAGGCAAAGTATATATTAAACTGTTTTTTAGGCGTCGACGTCAATAGAACTTGAGCAATGGTGCCTAATAGATACACTCTGTATTTCCAAAGAGGATCCTCCCTTCCGGCTTTACACGCAAACGTTTTCCAATCGGGGGGTCGTTTTAGTGTCGGCGGTATTTTCAATTCTTTATTGCGCAAAATTACACCCTTTATTAGGCCGGCCATTAATACTTTAGCGTCCGAAGCTGTTGGGTTAACGAGTAGAGTAATTAGCGATGCACAAAACCCCGGAATATCACCTCGAGAATCGATTAAACGAAATGTCAAACAATCTATAAATTCCCTACTACATAAAGGCGTGGACCGGTTCGTCAACACTCAGAGCGGGACGGGCCGAAAACGAAAGAGGACTGCTAAAACAAGCCGGAGCAAACGTGTTAAGCGACGCACTAAACGCGATTTTCTAGACTAAACATGTCGACCTACGAAAGTGTTCTATCCGATTTTGAAGTATTTGAAAAGCCAGTGGTGAATAATAATATTGTGGGGACTAAAACGACTGCTCATTATCCAATTGCCCCACTAACTAATGCTAAATATGTAGAATTTATCATTCCTCCCTCAAACAATTATCATGATTTGACTAAAACTCTTTTGAGAATAAAATTTCGCGTTTTACACGAGGACGGCACGGCCGTTCCAGATGCGGAAAAGAAAGTCTCGGTAACAAATTTAATAATTGCCTCGCTATTTTGTCAAGTAGAATTATTTCTTAATGGCGTTGCCATCCAGCAACCTAATAATATGTACCCATATATGGCCTATTTTAAAATACTTTTAAATTATGGACAAACGGCGGCCAATTCCTGGTTAACTTCTATGTTATATTATTTGGATACCATTATCGATCCGGCGACGGCTTTAGAAGACGCCAATATTAACAAAGAAGATAATGGTATTGGTCGTCGCGCTAAACGCGTGGCAAAATCAAAGACGTGCGATGTAATTGGCGAATTATTTCTGGATATGTTCAAAACGCCCAAATTCTTACTAGATAATATCGAGGTGCGAATTAGACTTCATCGAAGCTCCACGGATTTCGCTATTATTCACAATGAAACGGGCAAAAAGTATAAGATTGATTTAACGGAATGCACCTTGTTTACGCGCGAAATTGAGGTTAATCCCGAACTGCAACTAGCTCACGCTCAGATGTTAAACTCGGGAATAAACGCTCGCTACGAAGTAAACTCTATTGTTATGAAAAATTTCTTAATAACCACCGGAACGCAAGATTTTATTAGGGACAGCTTGTTTACGGGGCAATTACCCTCGCGAACTGTCGTGGCTTTCGTTACTAATAAAAAATTTGTAGGGGAAGCAACTTCTAACCCCCTGGATCTCCAACACTTCAAACTCGATTTCATACAATTTTCTTTAAATTCTCAAAATTATCCTGATATTCCCTTTACGCCTAATTTTGACGACGACCAATACGTTAGATGTTACAATTCTTTATTCGAGGGTCTCGAGATATTAGGGCTTGACCGGGGAAATATAATTTCTTACGATTTATATAAGAAGGGTTTTTTTGTCGTTGTTTTTGATTTGAGTAGAGAACATCTCGCTTCGTTAGGTCTAAATTCCATGCCCCAGACTGGTAACTTGCGATTATCGTTAAGATTTAGCTCTCCGCTAACCGAAAACGTCACGTGTATTGTCATGGCCGAATTTCCAAACAATCAGTTAATAATATCTAAAAACAGAGAAATTATTTATAATCACCCCAACGTATAAAAGACTAAAACTTTATAAATACAATATCAGTCGCGAGCCAATATGCACCCAGTACACACCGTCACGCCAAAGCTCGACATTTGCGTCATTGAGTCAATTGAACCTAAAATATTAATTCAAAGATCGGATACGCGTACAAAAACTATATTAAAACCTAACGCCTGGTACGCTTTGTTTCGGTTTCAAAATGAACTCACGTCCTTTTTTGACGGAAAAATACCTCGCTATCATATTTGGTTGCCCGTCAAAGAGCGCCTCAAGCTGGAATGCTTCGTCAACTCGAAAGATGAACGTATAATCGATCTTCGATACTATGAACGAGGCAGCGGCAGTCGTTATTTCCTGAACTTTAGCACCAGCGAAGGATTCAGCCTGAACAAAACAGGATGGCAGACATTGATTGATTTAAAGCCGCTGATTGACGAGGATCTCAAAGCTAAAGGGATAGCTGTCTGTCGCATGCGCGAATTAATTTTAAACGAGCTCACTACCACTTTGTTTGACGTCACTTCCACTTGCGCCAACGTCGAGTGTCGAAAACAAATATGCCACTCTCAAAGCTGCTCGGAATTTGACACAAATTTCAGCGATCGAGTCGAACGTAATTTGCACGAAGCGCTTCCTCAATTGGATCGTGAGAAAATTTTGCATCAATTTGAGACTGAACACGGATGGATCGAGGATCAAGAGGATATTTACGCTTATTTTGTCAACAGTTTTGCCGATTTAAAGAATGCCTTGATTTATGGCTATTAAAATAAATGTACTGATATAGCGTATTTGTTTAACTGATATTGTTTTTATAAAATACCTTTGTGTGTATTAAATAAAGTTGATTATTGGGAAACCATTTAGTCGTTATTTATACTTGTTAAGACATGGACGCTAAAATTAGAAAAATTTATTACGACGTGGCTAATCCGGCCGCCTATGGGTCGCTAGCGAGGTTACAAAAGGCCTTACCGCACGTGCCAAAAGCAAAATTAGTCGCCTTTCTCGAGAAACAACTGGCCTACACGAAACACCGATTTCGACGTTTCCGATTCAAAACCAACCAGGTGTACGCTTCGAGCATGGACGATGTTTTTCAAGCTGATTTGTTGGATCTACCGAAATTGAAACGTTTTAATAAAAATGTTCGCTATGTTTTGTGCGTCATTGACGTCTTAAGCCGCTACGGATGGACAATACCTCTTAGAAACAAAACATCTGGCGAGGTTATCGAAGCTTTTAAAAAAATATTTCGAGAGAGGATCCCTTTAAAAATATACACTGACTTTGGTGGGGAATTTAGTTCGCGCAACTTTGCTTCCTTCTTGAAACGGCACAATGTGCAAATACATTTTGCCCGGAGTCAGCATAAGGCCAGTCTAGCTGAACGCTTTATTAGAACAATTAAGGAACAAATTGCCCGGGTTATTACAGCCACAGGGAATAAAAATTACGTTAAATATTTACCTTTAATTACTCAAGCCTATAATGAACGGGTTCATTCAACTACTGGAATTGCACCGGCTCATGTTAATATAGATAACGAGTCAATCATTTGGAATAAACTGTACGGGAAATCAAACGGCATTAATCGATACGCACCGAGGCTTAAAGTTGGCGATCACGTGCGTCTCTCTATAGCTAGTCGGGTATTTAGAAAAATTAGCTCGGGTGGCACATTTACTGACGAAATATTTCGCGTTGTTGACGTCATACCCAGGTCGCCACCCGTCTATCGCGTAGCGGATTTAAAGGGGGAGCAAATTTTGGGTGTTTTCTACGGCGCCGAACTACAAAAAGTCTCGTTACCTGAAACGGGCCTTGTCAAGAATAAATTATGAACACTTCGCAAATAAACGCTCTTTTAACTTGCGACAAAAGAACGCGACCCTACTATTTAGGATGCTTCCCCGTAAATAAACTCCCAGCACATCCTAAAAGGCCCAAATTTTGCTTTATATTCAATAACGAAGCAGCTGGAGAGGCTGGAGAACATTGGATAGCATGCTTTTCTAACAATGACACGGTAGAAATGTTTTGCACTTACGGAAAGTCGCCGCGATACTATAAAGTTAATTTAAAACGATACGGGAAACGAGTTGTTTACAATAAACAACAAATTCAACATCCATTTTTTCAACTGTGCGGTCTGCATTGTAGTCTGTACCTAGCGCTCCGTTGCGAGGGCGTGGCTAGACAGACGATATTAGACGCTATTTACGCTGATAACCTTAAACTTAACGACTATGTCGCCTTATTATATTTATCTTTACATTTAAAAATACATGTACACAGATATTGTTCACAATAAAACAATTTTTTATTTGTCTTAATATTACATTTAATCAATATCACGCCATTTATGGTGTTTAGCTCTTCGTTCGTTAGATGGCACTACTGGACCGAGATTTTGAAGTTCGTCTTTCTTTTTCCGAGGTTTTTTCTGTTTTTTCTTGTTCTTCTGTTTAGCGGAGGCCGTCTCAAACAGGTTTTCCAAGTCCGTTAAATTGTCCCCGTCTGCTTCCGCTAAATTCTCTTGTTCATCGACAATTTCTTCTTGAAAAGCGTCCGGATTTGCATAACCGACAGCCCCTTCTTCTAGCTCTCTTTTTGGCCTAAAAAATGTGTTTTGCAAACGATTTGCAAGAACTTCGGCCTGCCGTTTCACCATATCTCCAACATAGGTCGGCCCATATTGCTGGTAAAAATCTTCTCGTGTTGGTGTCCCCGCAGCCGTTTCGCTTTTAAAAACCTTTTGCCGAGGCTCGGTTCGTTTAGGCGTAGTAAAAGAACTGCCCGACGCGCTTGTTGTCGGTGATGACGTGGCATAGTTCGGCCATGACAATTGTTTTTTTCGCGGGGGCATTTTAGGGGTGACCGGTAATGGCGGCGTGGGGACATTGGACATTGCTTGTGTTACGACCTCAAATTTAGGTAAAGGAATTTGTTTCTCGATACTTAAATATTTCTTAAAAGCGTCTAAATATTTATATAATTTATCGTAAGCATTCAATGGCGATTTTAAAATATCATCAATCTCTCGGTCCAAGACCGAGTGTTCTTGGGCAGCTGTTGAAGTTACGGCGGACGCCGGTACAAGAACCATTTGTTTCATAGTTTAGCAGCTATGGCTTGGACAATTGAAGGCAAAATTGCTGCAAGCAACGTCGTAAGAAAGCCACCTGATTGCTGCAACAACAGCTTTTTTTTGCTTTTCTGCGACAAGGTACTTGATCCGAGTTGTCTAATAATTTTCTTGTACTTTGCTAGCTTTTTCTTACGGTCTTTACTCAAATAAATGCCCCCGCCCTTTAAATTCTTACAAATTGTCTGAATGCTTTTTAATTGGGGCGTGCTACTATTGTTTAAGAGGGTTCGCCGTTGTTTACAGCTAGTTTGACGCAAACTTTGTAAATAAGGGACAAATTTGGCAAACTTTGTCGAGGGACGGGCTACGACGAGTCGGGAGCGTTTTCCTGATCGATGTTTAACGCGTGGGGCCATTATTCAAATTAAATTTAATCGACATAGACATACATAGGTGATTCGTGAGGTAGAACACGCGACCTTAATCGTAAATTTTCCGGAGTTTCTTGTTTTAAATCAATTAACAAATAACTATAGGGTTCTTTAGTGGCTAGCCTGTACGCATCCGTAATTCGTCTCGGGTTATCTGGACTTATTTGTTGCGCTAAATATCTAATAGAGGCAACATCTCGAGGATTTTTCATTATTATAAAATAGGAAGAGTTTTGAGAAATTATCCGCGATTGGCTACCCTTGGGAAACAGTTGTTGAGTAATAATAATGACCGTATACCCTAAATGATGCGACGTCACGCACACTAAGTCGGCAATATGTGCTTGCTTAAATAATTGGCTAGCTAAGTCGTCTAGTATCAAGTAGGAATCGCGATTCATTTCCCAAAAGTCTGGATCAGCCGTTGGCAATCCTTGAATAAATTGAATTCCCGGAATCAATTGTTTCAATTTTTCGTAGTTTGGCTGCCAGGCCGCGTAGCAATAAATAACCTGTTTATGCGGTGGGTCAAACATAAGCTGATGATTTTGCAATAAGTTACTTAAAAGAAAGCTTTTTCCCGCTTGCGTTGGCCCCACGATTAGAAACTGAGCGGGTGTTTGGAACTTTAAAAAATGCGAGACTGACTCGGCTGGATTCATCTTGATTAATAAACATTTTTATTTTAATTAACAGTTTATATATATATATATATATATATATATATAATATATATATATAATCAAAAATACAATTAACCCAAAGACCCTTAATAAACACAAATTAGAAAATATTTCAACAATATAAACGAAGCCCTTTTACCCAAAAAAAATTCCCCTATGAAGTAATTGTTTTTTTAAAAAGTTTCTCTTCTAATTCCAGACAACGCTGGCGGAAGCGTTGGGCGTTGAGGAGGTTAAAGTTGACGCGCGACTCGGAGGGTGGTAAGATGTAAACACGCACTACTGTAGCGAACACGACGGATGGATGCGCACGCGCACTTTTTCGGTTCCCGACCGCTCTTCGTTGGTGGTGGTTGGGCATGTCTGAACCAGATGGTCGCAAACATCCGTGCCCTCGCTGGTCGGGAAGTCGGGAAACCCCTGCCGCAGTGGTTTGTTGTTGCACGGCTTTTTGGAAACCATCGCGCACGATGGACTGTGCTTGCGGTGCTCCCTAGATGGACTGTCCGTGCAACGCCACTGGTACAAGGCGATGCCGCAAAAGGCGCAGCGCGTCGTCTGTGTTTCTACATCTGCAAGATAGAAACCGTCTTTGGCCAGGGCTTCGATGGGAACGCAAGATTCCCACAAGCCCTCGAAAGTATGTCTTCGCCTAGCCTCGTAATTCATGCGCGAGAGATGTTGAAGCGGATGCTGACTCTTTAAAACCGTAAGGTCGACTGGTTGTCAAATCGGCGTTCAACAATCTCTTATTCGAGGTTTGGCGAAATCTTTTGGTGATTTTAACGGCCTCTAGCTGCAGCTTGTATTTGTCCCGTTTAAAATTAAAAGGGACATTGACTGTAACTTCCTTTTCCGGATTCATCGCCACGCTTTCAAAGGTTTCAAAGTCAAGTTTTTCCAGATTTTCTCGATTTAACGTCAACCCTTTAATTTTCTTAACTTCTTTTCCTTTGCTAGTGCGAAACGAGTAACTTTTGGCACCGGTACTACAAAAGGAAGTTATATAATCACCGCCGAGTTCGTCCGCCCAGCAACCAATATGATTGCCAGTTGGAATGTCAAACTTTCCCGGTAGATGGCGGTAGATTATTGAGTCGGTGTCGCAATACAAAGCTGCGCGGTCTAATTGAAGCAGCATCTTGTTCAATTCGAGTCGCCCGTAGCACGAGACGAAGCTACCCACAATGGCCGACCCCAGTTTGTAGTCTAGAATGTAATCGCTTTTGGCTTTGTACGATAAGAGAGCGATTGAATCCGTGATTGGCCGTAAGTCGACTAATTCCAGAGTGTAATCGCTCGCGTATCGTATCAATTCGTAATAGTTGTTAATAAAGATGCTGCGAATTTTACCGGTATTTAAAGCCATGCGACCCCAAAGAGAATTTAAATTAATTTTAGCAATATTACGCAGAGAAGGATTTGATTGAATATCCGCCACGGTCAGAGAAAGCTTTTCATTCTTGTTTATATCGGCGATATACGCCTCTTTTTGCAGAGGCGTTTGCGCGTGAGCGGGAAATCCGGAATTCTTCACTTTCAAGGCGATAAAATCAGTCATGTACTGGGCGAAGAAATATTCCTTTTTGGGATAGTGATAAACTTCGAATATATCGAGGAGTTTATAACCATGTTCCAAAGCGGCATAGACTTCTACCGTTGGCCAGACTGATTCGAAAGCCCGTTCATTGACCGTGTGATCGCAGATTTCCGCTCGCAATTCTAGACACGTGCGACAGAGGGCGTAGGCTAATTTACCACCGCTGCGAAAGGGAATTAAGGGGATGTGGAGATCCTGAGGGGCCAGCAGACGACAACTCATAACACCAAAATACCACCCTGGCGATTTGTCAAAATCTCTGTTATAGATAATGGGATGGCCGCTAGGGTACGGAAAATCACGACAGACTTTCGGATACAAAGAAATAATATCCTTGTAGAAAATTCTCTCCTCACCTTGAACGTGGCAGTTGAGAACAAAATTTTCCGTTCGTCCCCCATAGAGAGCGCTACGAGCTGATATTTGAGGTCGAAAAGTTAAACTTTTGCAAAAGGCCTTAGCTTCGGCGTTTTCTTTTAAAAGCTTAACAAATTGACACTCAAAAATCGATGTGTACTCGTAGCCGGGCATATTCTCTTTAATAAACAACTCTCTATCTAAAGTCCGCTCGTACAGAAATCTGTTGCTGGCCTTGAGTTGGGTATTGTAGACATTAAGTTTTTGACATGGACAACCGTGAAAGTAACAACCGTGGAAATCGTAGATTTTGGGCGGAGTTTCGCTATAGCCATCGACTAAATAGCGACCCACGCGATATTCACCGCCATAGCTTAAAGCCGTTCGCAATTTTATATTTTCCGTTTTCTCCACCCAAGCAAGATATTTTAAGCTAATTTGACTGTGATTAAATTTTGCGTTATACCCATTAGAAGGAACGATACCCATGCTGTAAGGTTTATAGTAATTGTTAAGATAGATAGTGGTTAGAGCACCCGCCAAAGTGATATTTTTCAAGCAGAAAGGGTCTAATTTTGTTAGATCAACGTAAATTTTTCTAAAAGCTTCGACGCCTTGTCTCAGGACTCGGACATCTTGAATGCAATATTTAATAAGCTCCTCTTTGATATTGTAAATAGATCCTTCCATTGACGCGTACCAAGTTTGAAAATCTCGATAATCATTGGCCTTCATTTGAGCTACGTTAAAGTACGAAGCTTCAGGGATGACGCCAATGTAATTTAGATTTTCTTCGGTATGAAAATCAAATGGAAAAAATCCCTTCGCCACATCGCCGAGGTTAAACATGCTGGTGAAATTACGCAGAGGCTGACTAATATAATTAAAGCTATCGAGAAATCTAATTTGCGGTCCCTCGAGATGAATCATGAGAATTTTACTGCCGTCAAAAATAACGGCAGGGGTGACATGTCTATGAATTAAAGCGTTAAGAATTAAGAAGTTATCAAAAGCTTTCGCGTAATGAGCTACGACTTGCGTGTTAGTAAAGCGTGGTCGGTACGTTTTACGTTTTTGTCCAGTCAAAACTACTTGTTCTACGCTAAATAAATAATTTAAAAATTGCTCGACGCAATTGGCGCCGTAAAAAATTTTGGTTTCAAAGCCAGCCTCAGTCTGCACGTCGCAAACTAATAAAATGGGGACGTGGATATCATTTCTAAGAATAGTCTCAATGTCGTAATAAATAAACCGCGAGGCTTTCATTTTGGTTTCCAAAGGCATAACAAAATGTTCACCTGGCGGATGAACTATTTTACATTGAGAGCATTCCGGATTGCAGTCGTGGTCCTCACCCATCAGTCGCCCACATTCTAAACATCGTTTTTGGCTCGCGCAGGTGCCATTAAGAACATGAGTGTCGAAGCAGGGGCCGGGGAAGAAATAGCGGTGGCATTCGTCGCAACGTTTTAAAACATCCTCGCTGGTTAAATGAAAAGCTTCTCCTTGACACCGAAAACATATATAGGGTTTTGTATCCTCGGGGCATTTATGCTCTTTTAACAAATTATATTTGTAAAAAGATTTCAGGCATAAATCGCAAGAGATACAACCCCCCATCATGCCGTGCCAAGTTTTCGCGGGGTGGATATGGTCGCCAATTTTTAAGAGATAGATAAATTTAGGAGCTTGGGGTCCTTTGAAAAATATGGTAAAATTATTCGCAGCATCAACTATTACGATCCTATAATGGGGAGCTAAGTAATTTTGAAATTTTTGAATATCCTCTAGAGTAACGAAACCTTCGGGGACGCCGGCTTTTCGGTGCAAGATTTTCGCAATATTACCCACGAGGGTGCTATTGCGTTTCAGTTTGTCAAAATTGTTCTGGTTAAAGGGCGGACCTTGCTTATTTTGTTGATAAAAATTGCGATCGGCCATCTCTTTACCCAGAACTAAACTTCGAGCAAAACAGAGGTTATCATTATTCTCCATAAAAATAAATTGGTTATTTTGTTTAACGAAATAATCCAAATTAACCAAAGTTCTATTTTTAATGGATTTATACAATGTCCCTATATTCGCATCGAGGTTTAAAAAAATTATGTCAAACTGAAAATCTTCACCATTAAAGACAAAGTCCCGACTAGATTGCGTCACTCTATAGATGGTGCGCATAATTCGCTTACTGGTGAATTTGTCAATTTTTATAAATTTAATATTAACGGGGGTCGTCAATCCGGGGGAACTTAAAACAAATCGAACCCGATTATACCCGGGATTCTCGGTTACTAATTTACGTATAACTTCGTCGAGATTTTTTCGAAAAATTCGAAAAAAATCTCTCGTTGGGATGTCATCCAAATTTTTAAAAGCTATACGCAAATCGATTTGTTTACAGTGCCATTTGCGACTCGTTTTGTCAATCTGCCGCTCAATTGTGTAGTACCGGTTTACCTGCGCGTGTTCCTCCCTCTCACTACCCTCCGAGTCGCTGCCGCTGCTCGAACTCATTTTTTGAATTTCTATCAGAAATAAAACAATTAGAAAAAACTTGGCTTGCAGATTTATTGTTAAATAGATACGTACTTTACTGGGGGGCTGCTGTTTAGCCTCCTCGTCCTGTTTGACGGCCTCCACCAGCTTGTGGAAGGCGTTAATCAATTTAACGCCTTCACTATTGTTTTTTTTAGGACTGTCTTTAGCCTCTTGTGGTCACACTCCCAGACCTTATCGGGCTGGGAGTTTTTGATGTCCGAGAATTTGTAGATTGCAAGATCCACGTAGAAATCCCCCTGGCGTGGGGGGACTTTGGTCTCGTAGTATTGACCGTCTTTTCGAAGGCGAAAAGAGCCTTCGATCCCGCTGGATCCGACAATATTTTTTTGGAGTACCTCCTGTACAAAGCTATCGTCGTCGGAGTCGATAAGAACTTCCGGCGGCGATGGTCTTACAAATTGGGTTAATGCGCGGCGACCGCGACTAGGGCCTGGTCGATCCCCGGGAGAAGACGGCGGAGACTCAAGAAGTGATTGAGAGAGCGATTGCGATTCTTGATAGTGACTCATTGCTGGTAGTTCGATTGTGAAAATCTACTGCCGATGCTCCAGCTTTTATACCAAAATCTCAGGGCCATTTTTTTTAGAATACAGGCCCAGATATGGTTTTTTTTCATAAAACCACCTAATTTTACTTTTATTAAGTGTATCAACAAGCGATTTGTTAATTTAACCTTAAATGCATTTTTTATTGACGAGTTGATACTGGAGATTATGAAGGATATTAGCGTAGATACGCATATAAAAAACACCTCTATAGTTTAATATTAATATACGTTTATTCATATTTAAATCATGTTAAAAAATAATTTCACTTCCTCCCAAAATAATTACTTTTAACCTTCATCAAAAAATTTTCCTATAAGGAAATCTTATGCATATTATTCGAATTATATTATTCCAATCACGCCCAGACAGGCTCAAACAAACTTTGCAGACCCATAAAAAAACCTAACCCCTCGGCCTTCTGTCAAGGTAACTCCTTCTTAACCTTCGCGCATAAATTTTTAATATCACACGATCTTATTTGAATTACTTAAATCGTGACTAGACAAGTTTTGCATATAGAAAAATAAACCTAGACCTTGGAGAGATTTCTCATTCTATGAATATATACCTAATTAACTTTTTCCTTTTTATCGAAAAAAATAGTTTCTTAACAATCTTGAAAGCTAGACACTATTAGAATTAACCTCCATAATTTACTATATAAGCCCCGTGTTTCAAGGTGAAAGTTATCAGTTGATTAACTTCTGTTACTTAAAAAACAATCCCAACCAAGATGTCTTTCTCTACCGCTCCTCGATTACCCGCCCTGTCGTTTGTCAAAATTCATCCGGCAGCGCTTACTCCTCGTCGTGCCACTCCCCACTCGGCCGGACTGGACTTATATTGTCCAGTAGATACCATGATTGAACCGCATGGTGTCAAAATCTTGTCGACCGGGTTAGCCGTTATGCTACCGGCGAACAGCTACGGTCGCATTGTTGGCCGTAGTAGCTTAACGGTCCAAGGGCTGTTTGTCGCCGAAGGGACTATAGGTATGTTTATTAGTTATTTTATAATGCCCAACAGTATAATATTTCTAAAGAATAACAATAGACGCCGACTATCGGGGCCCCCTGAAAGTGGTCATAGCCAACGTAGGGGAAACCCCCTACACTGTCCGGCGGGGCGATAGAGTTGCCCAATTAATAGTTACACCGGTGCTATTGTTAAGGCCGTTGGAAGCAGCGGTAAATAACTTTAGTTTTAATTTAGGATTCAGCGTGTAACACGTTTTATATATTGTTTCTAGAATCTAACCCCAACGCTTCGTGGGAGTGGGGGGTTTGGCTCGACTGGTGTCTAGTCATTTTTTAATGGGGGTGGGTTCTTTTGTAAATATCTTTGTTATTATTATACATGTCTTTTTGCTAGTTATTGTATATACTTTATGTTATTAAAAATTTTTATTTGTAAATCTGTATTTTCTTTTCAGACTTATAATTATAGGCTTATTGTACTAGCTATTTAAATATCATTTACTATTGGAACCCTCCCAATATGCTGTGCCGCATTTTCTTTTTTGTTTACGGGTTCATAGTTAACGTTTCATTAACTCTTTACGAAATCGAGCCCATTACTAGCAGGCCAGCGATGAATATAGTTTAAGTTTTGGTTTGAGTTAATAAGATGACGTCATGGGGTTTGAAAATAACCTGTAAGAGCTCGGGCCAGTCCGGACTTGTCTCAAAACCTTGGTTTGAAACCAATCTAGGGTTGGAAGTTTGGTTGGAGTTGGGTGGATGGCGGCCATCTTGGGGTGGCGGCCATCTTGGATCTCTGCGAATCTGGGTGGCTATCACTACTTAAGCACTCGTCCACGACTGCTTCGATTAACCGAGACTACCCAGAAATCTGTGAAACCACCAAAGGTATTATTGAAATAAAAAATCTTTTCTCAATCGCAGTCGGCAGGATTCGAACCTGCGCTGGAATATCCCAACAGATTTCGAGTCTGTCGCCTTAAGCACTCGTCCACGACTGCTTCGATTAACCGAGACTACTCAGAAATCAGTGAAACCACCTAAGGTATTATTGAAATAAAAATCTTTGCTCAATCGCAGTCGGCAGGATTCGAACCTGCGCGGGAATATCCCAACAGATTTCTAGTCTGTCGCCTTAACCACTCGGCCACGACTGCTTCTGTTAAGCGAGTCCACTCAAAAAATTGTGGAACTACTAAAGCTATCATTGGAAAGTATGTGTGTTCGAACGCAGTCGGCAGGATTCGAACCTGCGCGGGAATATCCCAACAGATTTCAAGTCTGTCGCCTTAACCTCTCGGCCACGACTGCTTCTGTTAACCTAGACCACTAAAAAATTGTGGAACTACTAAAGCTATCATTGGAATAAGTATGTTAGTTCGAACGCACTCGGCAGGATTCGAACCTGCGCGGGAATATCGCTACAGATTTCGAGTCTGTCGCCTTAACCACTCGTCCACGACTGCTTCGATTAACCGAGACTACTCAGAAATCTGTGAAACCACCAAAGGAATTATTGAAATAAAAAATCTTTGCTCAATCGCAGTCGGCAGGATTCGAACCTGCGCGGGAATATCCCAACAGATTTCTAGTCTGTCGCCTTAACCACTCGGCCACGACTGCTTCTGTTAACCGAGACCACTCAAAAAACTGTGGAACTACTAAAGCTATTATTGGAATAAGAATGTTTGTTCGAACGCAGTCGGCAGGATTCGAACCAGCGGGGGAATATCCCAACAAATTTCAAGTCTGTCGCCTTAACCACTCGGCCACGACTGCTTCTGTTAACCGAGACCACTAAAAAATTGTGGAACTACTAAAGCTATCATTGGAATAAGTATGTGAGTTCGAACGCAGTCGGCAGGAATCGAACCTGCGAGGGAATATCCCAACTGATTTCGAGTCTGTCGCCTTAAGCACTCGTCCACGACTGCTTCGATTAACCGAGACTACCCAGAAATCTGTGAAACCACCAAAGGTATTATTGAAATAAAAAATCTTTTCTCAATCGCAGTCGGCAGGATTCGAACCTGCGCTGGAATATCGCTACAGATTTCGAGTCTGTCGCCTTAACCACTCGTCCACGACTGCTTCGATGAACCAAGACTACTCAGAAATCTGTGAAACCACCAAAGGTATTATTGAAATAAAAAATCTTTCCTCAATCGCAGTCGGCAGGATTCGAACCTGCGCGGGAATATCCCAACAGATTTCTAGTCTGTCGCCTTAACCACTCGGCCACGACTGCTTCTGTTAACCGAGACCACTAAAAAATTGTGGAACTACTAAAGCTATCATTGAAATAAGTACGTGAGTTCGAACGCAGTCGGCAGGATTCGAACCTGCGCGGAAATATCCCAACAGATTTCGAGTCTGTCGCCTTAACCACTCGGCCACGACTGCTGCTGTTAACTGAGACCACTCAAAAATCTGTGAAACTACTAAAGGTATTATTGAAATAAAAAATATTTGCTCAATCGCAATCGGCAGGATTCGAACCTGCGCGGGAATATCCGAACAGATTTCGAGTCTGTTGCCTTAACCACTCGGCCACGACTGCTGCTGTTAACTGAGACCACTCAAAAATCGGTGGAACTACTAAAGCTATCATTGGAATTAGCATGTTATTTCGAGTGCAGTCGGATGGATTCGAACGTGCGCGGGAATAGCCCAACAGATTTCGAGTCTGTCGCCTTAACCACTCGGCCACGACTGCTTCTGTTAACGGAGACCACTCAAAAAGTGTGGAACTACTAAAGCTATCATTGGAATAAGTATGTTAGTTCGAACGCACTCGGCAGGATTCGAACCTGCGCGGGAATATCGCTACAGATTTCGAGTCTGTCGCCTTAACCACTCGTCCACGACTGCTTCGATTAACCGAGACTACTCAGAAATCTGTGAAACCACCAAAGGTATTATTGAAATAAAAAATCTTTGCTCAATCGCAGTCGGCAGGATTCGAACCTGCGCGGGAATATCCCAACAGATTTCAAGTCTGTCGCCTTAACCCTCGGCCACGACTGCTTCGATTAACCGAGACTACTCAGAAATCTGTGAAACCACGAAAGGTATTATTGAAATAAAAAATATTTGCTCAATCGCAGTCGGCAGGATTCGAACCTGCGCGGGAATATCCCAACAGATTTCACGTCTGTCGCCTTAACCACTCGGCCACCACTGCTTCTGTTAACCGAGACCACTAAAAAATTGTGGAACTACTAAAGCTATCATTGGAATAAGTATGTGAGTTCGAACGCAGTCGGCAGGAATCGAACCTGCGCGGGAATATCCCAACAGATTTCTAGTCTGTCGCCTTAACCACTCGGCCACGACTGCTTCTGTTAGCCTAGTCCACTCAAAAAATTGTGGAACTACTAAAGCTATCATTGGAATAAGTATGTGAGTTCGAACGCAGTCGGCAGGATTCGAACCTGCGCGTAAATATCCCAACAGATTTCGAGTCTGTCGCCTTAACCACTCGGCCACGACTGCTGCTGTTAACTGAGACCACTCAAAAATCTGTGAAACTACTAAAGGTATTATTGAAATAAAAAATCTTTGCTCAATCGCAATCGGCAGGATTCGAACCTGCGCGGGAATATCCGAACAGATTTCGAGTCTGTCGCCTTAACCACTCGGCCACGACTGCTGCTGTTAACTGAGACCACTCAAAAATCTGTGGAACTACTAAAGCTATCATTGGAATTAGCAAGTTATTTCGAACGCAGTCGGCTGGATTAGAACGTGCGCGGGAATAGCCCAACAGATTTTGAGTCTGTCGCCTTAACCACTCGGCCACGACTGCTTCTGTTAACCGAGACCACTCAAAAAGTGTGGAACTACTAAAGCTATCATTGGAATAAGTATGTGAGTTCGAACGCACTCGGCAGGATTCGAACCTGCGCGGGAATATCGCTACAGATTTCGAGTTTGTCGCCTTAACCACTCGTCCACGACTGCTTCGATGAACCAAGACTACTCAGAAATCTGTGAAACCACCAAAGGTATTATTGAAATAAAAAATCTTTCCTCAATCGCAGTCGGCAGGATTCGAACCTGCGCGGGAATATCCCAACAGATTTCACGTCTGTCGCCTTAACCACTCGGCCACGACTGCTTCTGTTAACCGAGACCACTAAAAAATTGTGGAACTACTAAAGCTATCATTGAAATAAGTACGTGAGTTCGAAAGCAGTCGGCAGGATTCGAACCTGCGCGGAAATATCCCAACAGATTTGGAGTCTGTCGCCTTAACCACTCGGCCACGACTGCTGCTGTTAACTGAGACCACTCAAAAATCTGTGAAACTGCTAAAGGTATTATTGAAATAAAAAATCTTTGCTCAATCGCAATCGGCAGGATTCGAACCTGCGCGGGAATATCCCAACAGATTTCGAGTCTGTCGCCTTAACCACTCGGCCACGACTGCTTCTTTTAACGGAGACCACTCAAAAAGTGTGGAACTACTAAAGCTATCATTGGAATAAGTATGTTAGTTCGAACGCACTCGGCAGGATTTGAACCTGCGCGGGAATATCGCTACAGATTTCGAGTCTGTCGCCTTAAGCACTCGTCCACGACTGCTTCGATTAACCGAGACTACTCAGAAATCTGTGAAACCACCAAAGGTATTATTGAAATAAAAAATCTTTGCTCAATCGCAGTCGGCAGGATTCGATCCTGCGCGGGAATATCCCAACATATTTCTAGTCTGTCGCCTTAACCACTCGGCCACGACTGCTTCTGTTAACCGAGACCACTTAAAAAATGTGGAACTACTAAAGCAATCATTGGAATAAGTATGTTATTCCGAACCCAGTCGGCAGGAATCGAACCTGCGCGGGAATATCCCAACAGATTTCTAGTCTGTCGCCTTAACCACTCGGCCACGACTGCTTCTGTTAGCCGAGCCCACTCAAAAAATTATGGAACTACTAAACTTATCATTGGAATAAGTATGTGTGTTCGAACGCAGTCGGCAGGATTCGAACCTGCGAGGGAGTATCCCAACAGATTTCAAGTCTGTCGCCTTAACCACTTGGCCACGACTGCTTCTCTTAACCGAGACCACTAAAAAATTGTGGAACTACTAAAGCTATCATTGGAATAAGTATATGAGCTCGAACGCAGTCGGCAGGATTCGAACCTGCGCGTAAATATCCCAACAGATTTCGAGTCTGTCGCCTTAACCACTCGGCCACGACTGCTGCTGTTAACTGAGACCACTCAAAAATCTGTGAAACTACAAAAGGTATTATTGAAATAAAAAATCTTTGCTCAATCGCAATCGGCAGGATTCGAACCTGCGCGGGAATATCCGAACAGATTTCGAGTCTGTCGCCTTAACCACTCGGCCACGACAGCTGCTGTTAACTGAGACCACTCAAAAATCTGTGGAACTACTAAAGCTATCATTGGAATTAGCATGTTATTTCGAACGCAGTCGGCAGGATTCGAACGTGCGCGGGAATAGCCCAACAGATTTCAAGTCTGTCGCCTTAACCACTCGTCCACGACTGCTTCGGATAACCGAGACCACTAAAAAATTGTGGAACTACTAAAGCTATCATTGGAATAAGTATGTGAGTTCGAACGCAGTCGGCAGGAATCGAACCTGCGAGGGAATATCCCAACAGATTTCGAGTCTGTCGCCTTAAGCACTCGTCCACGACTGCTTCGATTAACCGAGACTACTCAGAAATCTGTGAAACCACCAAAGGTATTATTGAAATAAAAAATCTTTGCTCAATCGCAGTCGGCAGGATTCGAACCTGCGCGGGAATATCCCAACAGATTTCAAGTCTGTCGCCTTAACCACTCGGCCACGACTGCTTCTGTTAACCGAGACCACTAAAAAATTGTGGAACTACTAAAGCTATCATTGAAATAAGTATGTGTGTTCGAACGCAGTCGGCAAGATTCGAACCTTCGCGGGAATATCCCAACAGATTTCAAGTCTGTCGCCTTAACCACTCGGCCACGACAGCTGCTGTTAACTGAGACCACTCAAAAATCTGTGGAACTACTAAAGCTATCATTGGAATTAGCATGTTATTTCGAACGCAGTCGGCAGGATTCGAACGTGCGCGGGAATAGCCCAACAGATTTCAAGTCTGTCGCCTTAACCACTCGTCCACGACTGCTTCGGATAACCGAGACCACTAAAAAATTGTGGAACTACTAAAGCTATCATTGGAATAAGTATGTGAGTTCGAACGCAGTCGGCAGGAATCGAACCTGCGAGGGAATATCCCAACAGATTTCGAGTCTGTCGCCTTAAGCACTCGTCCACGACTGCTTCGATTAACCGAGACTACTCAGAAATCTGTGAAACCACCAAAGGTATTATTGAAATAAAAAATCTTTGCTCAATCGCAGTCGGCAGGATTCGAACCTGCGCGGGAATATCCCAACAGATTTCAAGTCTGTCGCCTTAACCACTCGGCCACGACTGCTTCTGTTAACCGAGACCACTAAAAAATTGTGGAACTACTAAAGCTATCATTGAAATAAGTATGTGTGTTCGAACGCAGTCGGCAAGATTCGAACCTTCGCGGGAATATCCCAACAGATTTCAAGTCTGTCGCCTTAACCACTCGGCCACGACTGCTTCTGTTAACCGAGACCACTAAAAAATTGTGGAACTACTAAAGCTATCATTGGAATAAGTATGTGAGTTCGAACGCAGTCGGCAGGAATCCAACCTGCGAGGGAATATCCCAACAGATTTCGAGTCTGTCGCCTTAAGCACTCGTCCACGACTGCTTCGATTAACCGAGACTACTCAGAAATCTGTGAAACCACCAAAGGTATTATTGAAATAAAAAATCTTTGCTCAATCGCAGTCGGCAGGATTCGAACCTGCGCGGGAATATCCCAACAGATTTCTAGTCTGTCGCCTTAACCACTCGGCCACGACTGCTTCTGTTAAGCGAGTCCACTCAAAAAATTGTGGAACTACTAAAGCTATCGTTGGAATAAGTATGTGTGTTCGAACGCAGTCGGCAGGATTCGAACCTGCGCGGGAATATCCCAACAGATTTCACGTCTGTCGCCTTAACCACTCGGCCACGACTGCTTCTGTTAACCGAGACCGCTAAAAAATTGTGGAACTACTAAAGCTATCATTGAAATAAGTACGTGAGTTCGAACGCAGTCGGCAGGATTCGAACCTGCGCGGAAATATCCCAACAGATTTCGAGTCTGTCGCCTTAACCACTCGGCCACGACTGCTGCTGTTAACTGAGACCACTCAAAAACCTGTGAAACTGCTAAAGGTATTATTGAAATAAAAAATCTTTGCTCATTCGCAATCGGCAGGATTCGAACCTGCGCGGGAATATCCCAACAGATTTCGAGTCTGTCGCCTTAACCACTCGGCCACGACTGCTTCTGTTAACGGAGACCACTCAAAAAGTGTGGAACTACTAAAGCTATCATTGGAATAAGTATGTTAGTTCGAACGCACTCGGCAGGATTCGAACCTGCGCGGGAATATCGCTACAGATTTCGAGTCTGTCGCCTTAACCACTCGTCCACGACTGCTTCGATTAACCGAGACTACTCAGAAATCTGTGAAACCACCAAAGGTATTATTGAAATAAAAAATCTTTGCTCAATCGCAGTCGGCAGGATTGGAACCTGCGCGGGAATATCCCAACAGATTTCTAGTCTGTCGCCTTAACCACTCGGCCACGACTGCTTCTGTTAAGCGAGTCCACTCAAAAAATTGTGGAACTACTAAAGCTATCATTGGAATAAGTATGTGTGTTCGAACGCAGTCGGCAGGATTCGAACCTGCGCGGGAGTATCCCAACAGATTTCAAGTCTGTCGCCTTAACCACTCGGCCACGACTGCTTCTGTAAACCGAGACCACTAAAAAATTGTGGAACTACTAAAGCTATCATTGAAATAAGTACGTGAGTTCGAACGCAGTCGGCAGGATTCGAACCTGTGCGGAAATATCCCAACAGATTTCGAGTCTGTCGCCTTAACCACTCGGCCACGACTGCTGCTGTTAACTGAGACCACTCAAAAATCTGTGAAACTGCTAAAGGTATTGTTGAAATAAAAAATCTTTGCTCAATCGCAATCGGCAGGATTCGAACCTGCGCGGGAATATCCCAACAGATTTCGAGTCTGTCGCCTTAACCACTCGGCCACGACTACTGCTGTTAACTGAGACCACTCAAAAACCTGTGAAACTGCTAAAGGTATTATTGAAATAAAAAATCTATGCTCATTCGCAATCGGCAAGATTCGAACCTGCGCGGAAATATCCCAACAAATTTCAAGTCTGTCGCCTTAACCACTCGGCCACGACTGCTTCTGTTAACCGAGACCACTAAAAAATTGTGGAACTACTAAAGCTATCATTGGAATAAGTATGTGAGTTCGAACGCAGTCGGCAGGAATCGAACCTGCGAGGGAATATCCCAACTGATTTCGAGTCTGTCGCCTTAAGCACTCGTCCACGACTGCTTCGATTAACCGAGACTACCCAGAAATCTGTGAAACCACCAAAGGTATTATTGAAATAAAAAATCTTTTCTTAATCGCAGTCGGCAGGATTCGAACCTGCGCTGGAATATCGCTACAGATTTCGAGTCTGTCGCCTTAACCACTCGTCCACGACTGCTTCGATGAACCATGACTACTCAGAAATCTGTGAAACCACCAAAGGTATTATTGAAATAAAAAATCTTTCCTCAATCGCAGTCGGCAGGATTCGAACCTGCGCGGGAATATCCCAACAGATTTCTAGTCTGTCGCCTTAACCACTCGACCACGACTGCTTCTGTTAACCGAGACCACTAAAAAATTGTGGAACTACTAAAGCTATCATTGAAATAAGTACGTGAGTTCGAACGCAGTCGGCAGGATTCGAACCTGCGCGGAAATATCCCAACAGATTTCGAGTCTGTCGCCTTAACCACTCGGCCACGACTGCTGCTGTTAACTGAGACCACTCAAAAATCTGTGAAACTACTAAAGGTATTATTGAAATAAAAAATATTTGCTCAATCGCAATCGGCAGGATTCGAACCTGCGCGGGAATATCCGAACAGATTTCGAGTCTGTTGCCTTAACCACTCGGCCACGACTGCTGCTGTTAACTGAGACCACTCAAAAATCGGTGGAACTACTAAAGCTATCATTGGAATTAGCATGTTATTTCGAGTGCAGTCGGATGGATTCGAACGTGCGCGGGAATATCCCAACAGATTTCGAGTCTGTCGCCTTAACCACTCGGCCACGACTGCTGCTGTTAACTGAGACCACTCAAAAATCTGTGAAACTGCTAAAGGTATTATTGAAATAAAAAATCTTTGCTCAATCGCAATCGGCAGGATTCGAACCTGCGCGGAAATATCCCAACAGATTTCGAGTCTGTCGCCTTAACCACTCGGCCACGACTGCTGCTTTTAACTGAGACCACTCAAAAATTGTGAAACTGCTAAAGGTATTATTGAAATAAAAAATCTTTGCTCGATCGCAATCGGCAGGATTCGAACCTGCGCGGGAATATCCCAACAGATTTCGAGTCTGTCGCCTTAACCACTCGGCCACGACTGCTTCTGTTAACCGAGACCACTAAAAATTGTGGAACTACTAAAGCTATCATTGAAATAAGTACGTGAGTTCGAACGCAGTCGGCAGGATTCGAACCTGCGCGGAATTATCCCAACAGATTTCGAGTCTGTCGCCTTAACCACTCGGCCACGACTGCTTCTGTTAACTGAGACCACTCAAAAATCTGTGAAACTGCTAAAGGTATTATTGAAATAAAAAATCTTTGCTCAATCGCAATCGGCAGGATTCGAACCTGCGCGGAAATATCCCAAAAGAGTTTGAGTCTGTCGCCTTAACCACTCGGCCACGACTGCTGCTGTTAACTGAGACCACTCAAAAATCTGTGAAACTGCTAAAGGTATTATTGAAATAAAAAATCTTTGCTCAATCGCAATCGGCAGGATTCGAACCTGCGCGGAAATATCCCAACAGATTTCGAGTCTGTCGCCTTAACCACTCGGCCACGACCGCTTTTGTTAACGGAGACCACTCAAAAAAGTGTGGAACTACTAAAGCTATCATTGGAATAAGTATGTGTGTTCGAACGCAGTCGGCAGGATTCGAACCTGCGCGGGAATATCCCAACAGATTTCAAGTCTGTCGCCTTAACCACTCGGCCACGACTGCTTCTGTTAACCGAGACCACTAAAAAATTGTGGAACTACTAAAGCTATCATTGGAATAAGTATGTGAGTTCGAACGCAGTCGGCACGAATCGAACCTGCGAGGGAATTTCCCAACAGATTTCGAGTCTGTCGCCTTAAGCACTCGTCCACGACTGCTTCGATTAACCGAGACTACTCAGAAATCTGTGAAACCACCAAAGGTATTATTGTAATAAAAAATCTTTGCTCAATCGCAGTCGGCAGGATTCGAACCTGCGCGGGAATATCCCAACAGATTTCTAGTCTGTCGCCTTAACCACTCGGCCACGACTGCTTCTGTTAAGCGGTTCCACTCAAAAAATTGTGGAACTACTAAAGCTATCATTGGAATAAGCATGTGTGTTCGAACGCAGTCGGCAGGATTCGAACCTGCGCGGGAATATCCCAACAGATTTCAAGTCTGTCGCCTTAACCACTCGGCCACGACTGCTTCTGTTAACCGAGACCACTAAAAAATTGTGGAACTACTAAAGCTATCATTGGAATAAGTATGTGAGTTCGAACGCAGTCGGCAGGAATCGAACCTGCGAGGGAATATCCCAACAGATTTCGAGTCTGTCGCCTTAAGCACTCGTCCACGACTGCTTCGATTAACCGAGAATACTCAGAAATCTGTGAAACCACCAAAGGTATTATTGAAATAAAAAATCTTTGCTCAATCGCAGTCGGCAGGATTCGAACCTGCGCGGGAATATCCCAACAGATTTCTAGTCTGTCGCCTTAACCACTCGGCCACGACTGCTGCTGTTAACTGAGACCACTCAAAAATCTGTGAAACTGCTAAAGGTATTATTGAAATAAAAAATCTTTGCTCAATCGCAATCGGCAGGATTCGAACCTGCGCGGGAATATCCCAACAGATTTCTAGTCTGTCGCCTTAACCACTCGGCCACGACTGCTTCTGTTAAGCGAGTCCACTCAAAAAATTGTGCAACTACTAAAGCTATCATTGGAATAAGTATGTGTGTTCGAACGCAGTCGGCAGGATTCGAACCTGCGCGGGAGTATCCCAACAGATTTCAAGTCTGTCGCCTTAACCACTCGGCCACGACTGCTTCTGTTAACCGAGACCACTAAAAATTTGTGGAACTACTAAAGCTATCATTGAAATAAGTACGTGAGTTCGAACGCAGTCGGCAGGATTCGAACCTGCGCGGAAATATCCCAACAGATTTCGAGTCTGTCGCCTTAACCACTCGGCCACGACTGCTGCTGTTAACTGAGACCACTCAAAAATCTGTGAAACTGCTAAAGGTATTATTGAAATAAAAAATCTTTGCTCAATCGCAATCGGCAGGATTCGAACCTGCACGGAAATATCCCAACAGATTTCGAGTCTGTCGCCTTAACCACTCGGCCACGACTGCTGCTGTTAACTGAGACCACTCAAAAATCTGTGAAACTGCTAAAGGTATTATTGAAATAAAAAATCTTTGCTCAATCGCAATCGGCAGGATTCGAACCTGCGCGGGAATATCCCAACAGATTTCGAGTCTGTCGCCTTAACCACTCGGCCACGACTGCTGCTGTTAACTGAGACCACTCAAAAATCTGTGAATCTGCTAAAGGTATTATTGAAATAAAAAATCTTTGCTCAATCGCAATCGGCAGGATTCGAACCTGCGCGGGAATATCCCAACAGATTTCGAGTCTGTCACCTTAACCACTCGGCCACGACTGCTTCTGTTAAGCGAGTCCACTCAAAAAATTGTGGAACTACTAAAGCTATCATTGGAATAAGTATGTGTGTTCGAACGCAGTCGGCAGGATTCGAACCTGCGCGGGAATATCCCTACAGATTTCTAGTCTGTCGCCTTGACAACTCGGCCACGACTGCTTCTGTTAACCGAGACCACTCAAAAAAGTGTGGAACTACTAAAGCTATTATTGGAATAAGAATGTTTGTTCGAACGCAGTCGGCAGGATTCGAACCTGCGCGAGAATATCCCAACAGATTTCAAGTCTGTCGCCTTAACCACTCGGCCACGACTGCTTCTGTTAACCGAGACCACTAAAAAATTGTGGAACTACTAAAGCTATCATTGAAATAAGTTCGTGAGTTCGAACGCAGTCGGCAGGATTCGAACCTGCGCGGAAATATCCCAACAGATTTCGAGTCTGTCGCCTTAACCACTCGGCCACGACTGCTGCTGTTAACTGAGACCACTCAAAAATCTGTGAAACTGCTAAAGGTATTATTGAAATAAAAAGTCTTTGCTCAATCGCAATCGGCAGGATTCGAACCTGCGCGGAAATATCCCAACAGATTTCGAGTCTGTCGCCTTAACCACTGGGCCACGACTGCTGCTGTTAACTGAGACCACTCAAAAATCTGTGAAACTGCTAAAGGTATTATTGAAATAAAAAATCTTTGCTCAATCGCAACCGGCAGGATTCGAACCTGCGCGGGAATATCCCAACAGATTTCGAGTCTGTCGCCTTAACCACTCGGCCACGACTGCTGCTGTTAACTGAGACCACTCAAAAATCTGTGAAACTGCTAAAGGTATTATTGAAATGAAAAATATTTGCTCAATCGCAATCGGCAGGATTCGAACCTGCGCGGAAATATCCCAACAGATTTCTAGTCTGTCGCCTTAACCACTCGGCCACGACTGCTGCTGTTAACTGAGACCACTCAAAAATCTGTGAAACTGCTAAAGGTATTATTGAAATGAAAAATATTTGCTCAATCGCAATCGGCAGGATTCGAACCTGCGCGGGAATATCCCAACAGATTTCGAGTCTGTCACCTTAACCACTCGGCCACGACTGCTTCTGTTAAGCGAGTCCACTCAAAAAATTGTGGAACTACTAAAGCTATCATTGGTATAAGTATGTGTGTTCGAACGCAGTCGGCAGGATTCGAACCTGCGCGGGAATATCCCTACAGATTTCTAGTCTGTCGCCTTGACAACTCGGCCACGACTGCTTCTGTTAACCGAGACCACTCAAAAAGTGTGGAACTACTAAAGCTATTATTGGAATAAGAATGTTTGTTCGAACGCAGTCGGCAGGATTCGAACCTGCGCGGGAATATCCCAACAGATTTCTAGTCTGTCGCCATAACCACTCGGCCACGACTGCTTCTGTTAAGCGAGTCCACTCAAAAAATTGTGGAACTTCTAAAGCTATTATTGGAATAAGTATGTGTGTTCGAACGCAGTCGGCAGGTTCCGAACCTGCGCGGGAGTATCCCAACAGATTTCAAGTCTGTCGCCTTAACCACTCGGCCACGACTGCTTCTGTTAACCGAGACCACTAAAAAATTGTGGAACTACTAAAGCTATCATTGAAATAAGTTCGTGAGTTCGAACGCAGTCGGCAGGATTCGAACCTGCGCGGAAATATCCCAACAGATTTCGAGTCTGTCGCCTTAACCACTCGGCCACGACTGCTGCTGTTAACTGAGACCACTCAAAAATCTGTGAAACTGCTAAAGGTATTATTGAAATAAAAAGTCTTTGCTCAATCGCAATCGGCAGGATTCGAACCTGCGCGGAAATATCCCAACAGATTTCGAGTCTGTCGCCTTAACCACTCGGCCACGACTGCTGCTGTTAACTGAGACCACTCAAAAATCTGTGAAACTGCTAAAGGTATTATGGAAATAAAAAATCTTTGCTCAATCGCAACCGGCAGGATTCGAACCTGCGCGGGAATATCCCAACAGATTTCGAGTCTGTCGCCTTAACCACTCGGCCACGACTGCTGCTGTTAACTGAGACCACTCAAAAATCTGTGAAACTGCTAAAGGTATTATTGAAATGAAAAATATTTGCTCAATCGCAATCGGCAGGATTCGAACCTGCGCGGAAATATCCCAACAGATTTCTAGTCTGTCGCCTTAACCACTCGGCCACGACTGCTGCTGTTAACTGAGACCACTCAAAAATCTGTGAAACTGCTAAAGGTATTATTGAAATGAAAAATATTTGCTCAATCGCAATCGGCAGGATTCGAACCTGCGCGGGAATATCCCAACAGATTTCGAGTCTGTCACCTTAACCACTCGGCCACGACTGCTTCTGTTAAGCGAGTCCACTCAAAAAATTGTGGAACTACTAAAGCTATCATTGGAATAAGTATGTGTGTTCGAACGCAGTCGGCAGGATTCGAACCTGCGCGGGAATATCCCTACAGATTTCTAGTCTGTCGCCTTGACAACTCGGCCACGACTGCTTCTGTTAACCGAGACCACTCAAAAAAGTGTGGAACTACTAAAGCTATTATTGGAATAAAAAGTCTTTGCTCAATCGCAATCGGCAGGATTCGAACCTGCGCGGAAATATCCCAACAGATTTCGAGTCTGTCGCCTTAACCACTCGGCCACGACTGCTGCTGTTAACTGAGACCACTCAAAAATCTGTGAAACTGCTAAAGGTATTATGGAAATAAAAAATCTTTGCTCAATCGCAACCGGCAGGATTCGAACCTGCGCGGGAATATCCCAACAGATTTCGAGTCTGTCGCCTTAACCACTCGGCCACGACTGCTGCTGTTAACTGAGACCACTCAAAAATCTGTGAAACTGCTAAAGGTATTATTGAAATGAAAAATATTTGCTCAATCGCAATCGGCAGGATTCGAACCTGCGCGGAAATATCCCAACAGATTTCTAGTCTGTCGCCTTAACCACTCGGCCACGACTGCTGCTGTTAACTGAGACCACTCAAAAATCTGTGAAACTGCTAAAGGTATTATTGAAATGAAAAATATTTGCTCAATCGCAATCGGCAGGATTCGAACCTGCGCGGGAATATCCCAACAGATTTCGAGTCTGTCACCTTAACCACTCGGCCACGACTGCTTCTGTTAAGCGAGTCCACTCAAAAAATTGTGGAACTACTAAAGCTATCATTGGAATAAGTATGTGTGTTCGAACGCAGTCGGCAGGATTCGAACCTGCGCGGGAATATCCCTACAGATTTCTAGTCTGTCGCCTTGACAACTCGGCCACGACTGCTTCTGTTAACCGAGACCACTCAAAAAAGTGTGGAACTACTAAAGCTATTATTGGAATAAGAATGTTTTTTCGAACGCAGTCGGCAGGATTCGAACCTGCGCGGGAATATCCCAACAGATTTCTAGTCTGTCGCCTTAACCACTCGGCCACGACTGCTTCTGTTAAGCGAGTCCACTCAAAAAATTGTGGAACTTCTAAAGCCATTATTGGAATAAGTATGTGTGTTCGAACGCAGTCGGCAGGATTCGAACCTGCGCGGGAGTATCCCAACAGATTTCAAGTCTGTCGCCTTAACCACTCGGCCACGACTGCTTCTGTTAACCGAGACCACTAAAAAATTGTGGAACTACTAAAGCTATCATTGAAATAAGTTCGTGAGTTCGAACGCAGTCGGCAGGATTCGAACCTGCGCGGAAATATCCCAACAGATTTCGAGTCTGTCGCCTTAACCACTCGGCCACGACTGCTGCTGTTAACTGAGACCACTCAAAAATCTGTGAAACTGCTAAAGGTATTATTGAAATAAAAAGTCTTTGCTCAATCGCAATCGGCAGGATTCGAACCTGCGCGGAAATATCCCAACAGATTTCGAGTCTGTCGCCTTAACCACTCGGCCACGACTGCTGCTGTTAACTGAGACCACTCAAAAATCTGTGAAACTGCTAAAGGTATTATTGAAATAAAAAATCTTTGCTCAATCGCAATCGGCAGGATTCGAACCTGCGCGGGAATATCCCAACAGATTTCGAGTCTGTCGCCTTAACCACTCGGCCACGACTGCTGCTGTTAACTGAGACCACTCAAAAATCTGTGAAACTGCTAAAGGTATTATTGAAATGAAAAATATTTGCTCAATCGCAATCGGCAGGATTCGAACCTGCGCGGAAATATCCCAACAGATTTCTAGTCTGTCGCCTTAACCACTCGGCCACGACTGCTGCTGTTAACTGAGACCACTCAAAAATCTGTGAAACTGCTAAAGGTATTATTGAAATAAAAAATCTTTGCTCAATCGCAATCGGCAGGATTCGAACCTGCGCGGGAATATCCCAACAGATTTCGAGTCTGTCACCTTAACCACTCGGCCACGACTGCTTCTGTTAAGCGAGTCCACTCAAAAAATTGTGGAACTACTAAAGCTATCATTGGAATAAGTATGTGTGTTCGAACGCCGTCGGCAGGATTCGAACCTGCGCGGAAATATCCCAACAGATTTCAAGTCTGTCGCCTTAACCACTCGGCCACGACTGCTTCTGTTAACCGAGACCACTAAAAAATTGTGGAACTACTAAAGCTATCATTGAAATAAGTTCGTGAGTTCGAACGCAGTCGGCAGGATTCGAACCTGCGCGGAAATAGCCCAACAGATTTCGAGTCTGTCGCCTTAACCACTCGGCCACGACTGCTGCTGTTAACTGAGACCACTCAAAAATCTGTGAAACTGCTAAAGGTATTATTGAAATGAAAAATATTTGCTCAATCGCAATCGGCAGGATTCGAACCTGCGCGGAAATATCCCAACAGATTTCTAGTCTGTCGCCTTAACCACTCGGCCACGACTGCTGCTGTTAACTGAGACCACTCAAAAATCTGTGAAACTGCTAAAGGTATTATTGAAATAAAAAATCTTTGCTCAATCGCAATCGGCAGGATTCGAACCTGCGCGGGAATATCCCAACAGATTTCGAGTCTGTCACCTTAACCACTCGGCCACGACTGCTTCTGTTAAGCGAGTCCACTCAAAAAATTGTGGAACTACTAAAGCTATCATTGGAATAAGTATGTGTGTTCGAACGCCGTCGGCAGGATTCGAACCTGCGCGGAAATATCCCAACAGATTTCAAGTCTGTCGCCTTAACCACTCGGCCACGACTGCTTCTGTTAACCGAGACCACTAAAAAATTGTGGAACTACTAAAGCTATCATTGAAATAAGTTCGTGAGTTCGAACGCAGTCGGCAGGATTCGAACCTGCGCGGAAATAGCCCAACAGATTTCGAGTCTGTCGCCTTAACCACTCGGCCACGACTGCTGCTGTTAACTGAGACCACTCAAAAATCTGTGAAACTGCTAAAGGTATTATTGAAATAAAAAGTCTTTGCTCAATCGCAATCGGCAGGATTCGAACCTGCGCGGAAATATCCCAACAGATTTCGAGTCTGTCGCCTTAACCACTCGGCCACGACTGCTGCTGTTAACTGAGACCACTCAAAAATCTGTGAAACTGCTAAAGGTATTATTGAAATAAAAAATCTTTGCTCAATCGCAACCGGCAGGATTCGAACCTGCGCGGGAATATCCCAACAGATTTCGAGTCTGTCGCCTTAACCACTCGGCCACGACTGCTGCTGTTAACTGAGACCACTCAAAAATCTGTGAAACTGCTAAAGGTATTATTGAAATGAAAAATATTTACTCAATCGCAATCGGCAGGATTCGAACCTGCGCGGAAATATCCCAACAGATTTCTAGTGTGTCGCCTTAACCACTCGGCCACGACTGCTGCTGTTAACTGAGACCACTCAAAAATTTGTGAAACTGCTAAAGGTATTATTGAAATAAAAAATCTTTGCTCAATCGCAATCGGCAGGATTCGAACCTGCGCGGGAATATCCCAACAGATTTCGAGTCTGTCACCTTAACCACTCGGCCACGACTGCTTCTGTTAAGCGAGTCCACTCAAAAAATTGTGGAACTACTAAAGCTATCATTGGAATAAGTATGTGTGTTCGAACGCAGTCGGCAGGATTCGAACCTGCGCGGGAATATCCCTACAGATTTCTAGTCTGTCGCCTTGACAACTCGGCCACGACTGCTTCTGTTAACCGAGACCACTCAAAAAAGTGTGGAACTACTAAAGCTATTATTGGAATAAGAATGTTTTTTCGAACGCAGTCGGCAGGATTCGAACCTGCGAGGGAATATCCCAACAGATTTCGAGTCTGTCGCCTTAAGCACTCGTCCACGACTGCTTCGATTAACCGAGACTACTCAGAAATCTGTGAAACCACCAAAGGTATTATTTTAAAAAAAAATCTTTGCTCAATCGCAATCGGCAGGATTCGAACCTGCGCGGGAATATCCCAACAGATTTCTAGTCTGTCGCCTTAACCACTCGGCCACGACTGCTTCTGTTAAGCGAGTCCACTCAAAAAATTGTGGAACTACTAAAGCTATCATTGAAATAAGTTCGTGAGTTCGAACGCAGTCGGCAGGATTCGAACCTGCGCGGAAATATCCCAACAGATTTCGAGTCTGTCGCCTTAACCACTCGGCCACGACTGCTGCTGTTAACTGAGACCACTCAAAAATCTGTGAAACTGCTAAAGGTATTATTGAAATAAAAAGTCTTTGCTCAATCGCAATCGGCAGGATTCGAACCTGCGCGGAAATATCCCAACAGATTTCGAGTCTGTCGCCTTAACCACTCGGCCACGACTGCTGCTGTTAACTGAGACCACTCAAAAATCTGTGAAACTGCTAAAGGTATTATTGAAATAAAAAATCTTTGCTCAATCGCAACCGGCAGGATTCGAACCTGCGCGGGAATATCCCAACAGATTTCGAGTCTGTCGCCTTAACCACTCGGCCACGACTGCTGCTGTTAACTGAGACCACTCAAAAATCTGTGAAACTGCTAAAGGTATTATTGAAATGAAAAATATTTGCTCAATCGCAATCGGCAGGATTCGAACCTGCGCGGAAATATCCCAACAGATTTCTAGTCTGTCGCCTTAACCACTCGGCCACGACTGCTGCTGTTAACTGAGACCACTCAAAAATCTGTGAAACTGCTAAAGGTATTATTGAAATAAAAAATCTTTGCTCAATCGCAATCGGCAGGATTCGAACCTGCGCGGGAATATCCCAACAGATTTCGAGTCTGTCACCTTAACCACTCGGCCACGACTGCTTCTGTTAAGCGAGTCCACTCAAAAAATTGTGGAACTACTAAAGCTATCATTGGAATAAGTATGTGTGTTCGAACGCCGTCGGCAGGATTCGAACCTGCGCGGAAATATCCCAACAGATTTCAAGTCTGTCGCCTTAACCACTCGGCCACGACTGCTTCTGTTAACCGAGACCACTAAAAAATTGTGGAACTACTAAAGCTATCATTGAAATAAGTTCGTGAGTTCGAACGCAGTCGGCAGGATTCGAACCTGCGCGGAAATAGCCCAACAGATTTCGAGTCTGTCGCCTTAACCACTCGGCCACGACTGCTGCTGTTAACTGAGACCACTCAAAAATCTGTGAAACTGCTAAAGGTATTATTGAAATAAAAAGTCTTTGCTCAATCGCAATCGGCAGGATTCGAACCTGCGCGGAAATATCCCAACAGATTTCGAGTCTGTCGCCTTAACCACTCGGCCACGACTGCTGCTGTTAACTGAGACCACTCAAAAATCTGTGAAACTGCTAAAGGTATTATTGAAATAAAAAATCTTTGCTCAATCGCAACCGGCAGGATTCGAACCTGCGCGGGAATATCCCAACAGATTTCGAGTCTGTCGCCTTAACCACTCGGCCACGACTGCTGCTGTTAACTGAGACCACTCAAAAATCTGTGAAACTGCTAAAGGTATTATTGAAATGAAAAATATTTACTCAATCGCAATCGGCAGGATTCGAACCTGCGCGGAAATATCCCAACAGATTTCTAGTCTGTCGCCTTAACCACTCGGCCACGACTGCTGCTGTTAACTGAGACCACTCAAAAATTTGTGAAACTGCTAAAGGTATTATTGAAATAAAAAATCTTTGCTCAATCGCAATCGGCAGGATTCGAACCTGCGCGGGAATATCCCAACAGATTTCGAGTCTGTCACCTTAACCACTCGGCCACGACTGCTTCTGTTAAGCGAGTCCACTCAAAAAATTGTGGAACTACTAAAGCTATCATTGGAATAAGTATGTGTGTTCGAACGCAGTCGGCAGGATTCGAACCTGCGCGGGAATATCCCTACAGATTTCTAGTCTGTCGCCTTGACAACTCGGCCACGACTGCTTCTGTTAACCGAGACCACTCAAAAAAGTGTGGAACTACTAAAGCTATTATTGGAATAAGAATGTTTTTTCGAACGCAGTCGGCAGGATTCGAACCTGCGAGGGAATATCCCAACAGATTTCGAGTCTGTCGCCTTAAGCACTCGTCCACGACTGCTTCGATTAACCGAGACTACTCAGAAATCTGTGAAACCACCAAAGGTATTATTTTAAAAAAAAATCTTTGCTCAATCGCAATCGGCAGGATTCGAACCTGCGCGGGAATATCCCAACAGATTTCTAGTCTGTCGCCTTAACCACTCGGCCACGACTGCTTCTGTTAAGCGAGTCCACTCAAAAAATTGTGGAACTACTAAAGCTATCATTGAAATAAGTTCGTGAGTTCGAACGCAGTCGGCAGGATTCGAACCTGCGCGGAAATATCCCAACAGATTTCGAGTCTGTCGCCTTAACCACTCGGCCACGACTGCTGCTGTTAACTGAGACCACTCAAAAATCTGTGAAACTGCTAAAGGTATTATTGAAATAAAAAGTCTTTGCTCAATCGCAATCGGCAGGATTCGAACCTGCGCGGAAATATCCCAACAGATTTCGAGTCTGTCGCCTTAACCACTCGGCCACGACTGCTGCTGTTAACTGAGACCACTCAAAAATCTGTGAAACTGCTAAAGGTATTATTGAAATAAAAAATCTTTGCTCAATCGCAACCGGCAGGATTCGAACCTGCGCGGGAATATCCCAACAGATTTCGAGTCTGTCGCCTTAACCACTCGGCCACGACTGCTGCTGTTAACTGAGACCACTCAAAAATCTGTGAAACTGCTAAAGGTATTATTGAAATGAAAAATATTTGCTCAATCGCAATCGGCAGGATTCGAACCTGCGCGGAAATATCCCAACAGATTTCTAGTCTGTCGCCTTAACCACTCGGCCACGACTGCTGCTGTTAACTGAGACCACTCAAAAATCTGTGAAACTGCTAAAGGTATTATTGAAATGAAAAATATTTGCTCAATCGCAATCGGCAGGATTCGAACCTGCGCGGGAATATCCCAACAGATTTCGAGTCTGTCACCTTAACCACTCGGCCACGACTGCTTCTGTTAAGCGAGTCCACTCAAAAAATTGTGGAACTACTAAAGCTATCATTGGAATAAGTATGTGTGTTCGAACGCAGTCGGCAGGATTCGAACCTGCGCGGGAATATCCCTACAGATTTCTAGTCTGTCGCCTTGACAACTCGGCCACGACTGCTTCTGTTAACCGAGACCACTCAAAAAAGTGTGGAACTACTAAAGCTATTATTGGAATAAGAATGTTTGTTCGAACGCAGTCGGCAGGATTCGAACCTGCGCGGGAATATCCCAACAGATTTCTAGTCTGTCGCCTTAACCACTCGGCCACGACTGCTTCTGTTAAGCGAGTCCACTCAAAAAATTGTGGAACTTCTAAAGCCATTATTGGAATAAGTATGTGTGTTCGAACGCAGTCGGCAGGATTCGAACCTGCGCGGGAGTATCCCAACAGATTTCAAGTCTGTCGCCTTAACCACTCGGCCACGACTGCTTCTGTTAACCGAGACCACTAAAAAATTGTGGAACTACTAAAGCTATCATTGAAATAAGTTCGTGAGTTCGAACGCAGTCGGCAGGATTCGAACCTGCGCGGAAATATCCCAACAGATTTCGAGTCTGTCGCCTTAACCACTCGGCCACGACTGCTGCTGTTAACTGAGACCACTCAAAAATCTGTGAAACTGCTAAAGGTATTATTGAAATAAAAAGTCTTTGCTCAATCGCAATCGGCAGGATTCGAACCTGCGCGGAAATATCCCAACAGATTTCGAGTCTGTCGCCTTAACCACACGGCCACGACTGCTGCTGTTAACTGAGACCACTCAAAAATCTGTGAAACTGCTAAAGGTATTATTGAAATAAAAAATCTTTGCTCAATCGCAATCGGCAGGATTCGAACCTGCGCGGGAATATCCCAACAGATTTCGAGTCTGTCGCCTTAACCACTCGGCCACGACTGCTGCTGTTAACTGAGACCACTCAAAAATCTGTGAAACTGCTAAAGGTATTATTGAAATGAAAAATATTTGCTCAATCGCAATCGGCAGGATTCGAACCTGCGCGGAAATATCCCAACAGATTTCTAGTCTGTCGCCTTAACCACTCGGCCACGACTGCTGCTGTTAACTGAGACCACTCAAAAATCTGTGAAACTGCTAAAGGTATTATTGAAATAAAAAATCTTTGCTCAATCGCAATCGGCAGGATTCGAACCTGCGCGGGAATATCCCAACAGATTTCGAGTCTGTCACCTTAACCACTCGGCCACGACTGCTTCTGTTAAGCGAGTCCACTCAAAAAATTGTGGAACTACTAAAGCTATCATTGGAATAAGTATGTGTGTTCGAACGCCGTCGGCAGGATTCGAACCTGCGCGGAAATATCCCAACAGATTTCAAGTCTGTCGCCTTAACCACTCGGCCACGACTGCTTCTGTTAACCGAGACCACTAAAAAATTGTGGAACTACTAAAGCTATCATTGAAATAAGTTCGTGAGTTCGAACGCAGTCGGCAGGATTCGAACCTGCGCGGAAATAGCCCAACAGATTTCGAGTCTGTCGCCTTAACCACTCGGCCACGACTGCTGCTGTTAACTGAGACCACTCAAAAATCTGTGAAACTGCTAAAGGTATTATTGAAATAAAAAGTCTTTGCTCAATCGCAATCGGCAGGATTCGAACCTGCGCGGAAATATCCCAACAGATTTCGAGTCTGTCGCCTTAACCACTCGGCCACGACTGCTGCTGTTAACTGAGACCACTCAAAAATCTGTGAAACTGCTAAAGGTATTATTGAAATGAAAAATATTTGCTCAATCGCAATCGGCAGGATTCGAACCTGCGCGGAAATATCCCAACAGATTTCTAGTCTGTCGCCTTAACCACTCGGCCACGACTGCTGCTGTTAACTGAGACCACTCAAAAATCTGTGAAACTGCTAAAGGTATTATTGAAATAAAAAATCTTTGCTCAATCGCAATCGGCAGGATTCGAACCTGCGCGGGAATATCCCAACAGATTTCGAGTCTGTCACCTTAACCACTCGGCCACGACTGCTTCTGTTAAGCGAGTCCACTCAAAAAATTGTGGAACTACTAAAGCTATCATTGGAATAAGTATGTGTGTTCGAACGCCGTCGGCAGGATTCGAACCTGCGCGGAAATATCCCAACAGATTTCAAGTCTGTCGCCTTAACCACTCGGCCACGACTGCTTCTGTTAACCGAGACCACTAAAAAATTGTGGAACTACTAAAGCTATCATTGAAATAAGTTCGTGAGTTCGAACGCAGTCGGCAGGATTCGAACCTGCGCGGAAATAGCCCAACAGATTTCGAGTCTGTCGCCTTAACCACTCGGCCACGACTGCTGCTGTTAACTGAGACCACTCAAAAATCTGTGAAACTGCTAAAGGTATTATTGAAATAAAAAGTCTTTGCTCAATCGCAATCGGCAGGATTCGAACCTGCGCGGAAATATCCCAACAGATTTCGAGTCTGTCGCCTTAACCACTCGGCCACGACTGCTGCTGTTAACTGAGACCACTCAAAAATCTGTGAAACTGCTAAAGGTATTATTGAAATAAAAAATCTTTGCTCAATCGCAACCGGCAGGATTCGAACCTGCGCGGGAATATCCCAACAGATTTCGAGTCTGTCGCCTTAACCACTCGGCCACGACTGCTGCTGTTAACTGAGACCACTCAAAAATCTGTGAAACTGCTAAAGGTATTATTGAAATGAAAAATATTTACTCAATCGCAATCGGCAGGATTCGAACCTGCGCGGAAATATCCCAACAGATTTCTAGTCTGTCGCCTTAACCACTCGGCCACGACTGCTGCTGTTAACTGAGACCACTCAAAAATTTGTGAAACTGCTAAAGGTATTATTGAAATAAAAAATCTGCTCAATCGCAATCGGCAGGATTCGAACCTGCGCGGGAATATCCCAACAGATTTCGAGTCTGTCACCTTAACCACTCGGCCACGACTGCTTCTGTTAAGCGAGTCCACTCAAAAAATTGTGGAACTACTAAAGCTATCATTGGAATAGGTATGTGTGTTCGAACGCAGTCGGCAGGATTCGAACCTGCGCGGGAATATCCCTACAGATTTCTAGTCTGTCGCCTTGACAACTCGGCCACGACTGCTTCTGTTAACCGAGACCACTCAAAAAAGTGTGGAACTACTAAAGCTATTATTGGAATAAGAATGTTTTTTCGAACGCAGTCGGCAGGATTCGAACCTGCGAGGGAATATCCCAACAGATTTCGAGTCTGTCGCCTTAAGCACTCGTCCACGACTGCTTCGATTAACCGAGACTACTCAGAAATCTGTGAAACCACCAAAGGTATTATTTTAAAAAAAAATCTTTGCTCAATCGCAATCGGCAGGATTCGAACCTGCGCGGGAATATCCCAACAGATTTCTAGTCTGTCGCCTTAACCACTCGGCCACGACTGCTTCTGTTAAGCGAGTCCACTCAAAAAATTGTGGAACTACTAAAGCTATCATTGAAATAAGTACGTGAGTTCGAACGCAGTCGGCAGGATTCAAACCTGCGCGGAAATATCCCAACAGATTTCGAGTCTGTCGCCTTAACCACTCGGCCACGACTGCTGCTGTTAACTGAGACCACTCAAAAATCTGTGAAACTGCTAAAGGTATTATTGAAATAAAAAATGTTTGCTCAATCGCAATCGGCAGGATTCGAACCTGCGCGGGAATATCCCAACAGATTTCGAGTCTGTCGCCTTAACCACTCGGCCACGACTGCTGCTGTTAACAGAGACCACTCAAAAATCTGTGAAACTGCTAAAGGTATTATTGAAATGAAAAATATTTGCTCAATCGCAATCGGCAGGATTCGAACCTGCGCGGAAATATCCCAACAGATTTCTAGTCTGTCGCCATAACCACTCGGCCACGACTGCTGCTGTTAACTGAGACCACTCAAAAATCTGTGAAACTGCTAAAGGTATTATTGAAATAAAAAATCTTTGCTCAATCGCAATCGGCAGGATTCGAACCTGCGCGGGAATATCCCAACAGATTTCGAGTCTGTCGCCTTAACCACTCGGCCACGACTGCTGCTGTTAACTGAGACCACTCAAAAATCTGTGAAACTGCTAAAGGTATTATTGAAATGAAAAATGTTTGCTCAATCGCAATCGGCAGGATTCGAACCTGCGCGGGAATATCCCAACAGATTTCAAGTCTGTCGCCTTAACCACTCGGCCACGACTGCTTCTGTTAACCGAGACCACTAAAAAATTGTGGAACTACTAAAGCTATCATTGGAATAAGTATGTGAGTTCGAACGCAGTCGGCGGGATTCGAACCTGCGAGGGAATATCCCAACAGATTTCGAGTCTGTCGCCTTAAGCACTCGTCCACGACTGCTTCGATTAGCCGAGACTACTCAGAAATCTGTGAAACCACCAAAGGTATTATTCAAATAAAAAATCTTTGCTCAATCGCAGTCGGCAGGATTCGAACCTGCGCGGGAATATCCCAACAGATTTCGAGTCTGTCGCCTTAAGCACTCGTCCACGACTGCTTCGATTAACCGAGACTACTCAGAAATCTGTGAAACCACCAAAGGTATTATTTTAAAAAAAAATCTTTGCTCAATCGCAATCGGCAGGATTCGAACCTGCGCGGGAATATCCCAACAGATTTCTAGTCTGTCGCCTTAACCACTCGGCCACGACTGCTTCTGTTAAGCGAGTCCACTCAAAAAATTGTGGAACTACTAAAGCTATCATTGAAATAAGTACGTGAGTTCGAACGCAGTCGGCAGGATTCAAACCTGCGCGGAAATATCCCAACAGATTTCGAGTCTGTCGCCTTAACCACTCGGCCACGACTGCTGCTGTTAACTGAGACCACTCAAAAATCTGTGAAACTGCTAAAGGTATTATTGAAATAAAAAATCTTTGCTCAATCGCAATCGGCAGGATTCGAACCTGCGCGGGAATATCCCAACAGATTTCGAGTCTGTCGCCTTAACCACTCGGCCACGACTGCTGCTGTTAACAGAGACCACTCAAAAATCTGTGAAACTGCTAAAGGTATTATTGAAATGAAAAATATTTGCTCAATCGCAATCGGCAGGATTCGAACCTGCGCGGAAATATCCCAACAGATTTCTAGTCTGTCGCCATAACCACTCGGCCACGACTGCTGCTGTTAACTGAGACCACTCAAAAATCTGTGAAACTGCTAAAGGTATTATTGAAATAAAAAATCTTTGCTCAATCGCAATCGGCAGGATTCGAACCTGCGCGGGAATATCCCAACAGATTTCGAGTCTGTCGCCTTAACCACTCGGCCACGACTGCTGCTGTTAACTGAGACCACTCAAAAATCTGTGAAACTGCTAAAGGTATTATTGAAATGAAAAATGTTTGCTCAATCGCAATCGGCAGGATTCGAACCTGCGCGGGAATATCCCAACAGATTTCAAGTCTGTCGCCTTAACCACTCGGCCACGACTGCTTCTGTTAACCGAGACCACTAAAAAATTGTGGAACTACTAAAGCTATCATTGGAATAAGTATGTGAGTTCGAACGCAGTCGGCAGGATTCGAACCTGCGAGGGAATATCCCAACAGATTTCGAGTCTGTCGCCTTAAGCACTCGTCCACGACTGCTTCGATTAGCCGAGACTACTCAGAAATCTGTGAAACCACCAAAGGTATTATTCAAATAAAAAATCTTTGCTCAATCGCAGTCGGCAGGATTCGAACCTGCGCGGGAATATCCCAACAGATTTCTAGTCTGTCGCCTTAACCACTCGGCCACGACTGCTTCTGTTAAGCGAGTCCACTCAAAAAATTGTGGAACTACTAAAGCTATCATTGAAATAAGTACGTGAGTTTGAACGCAGTCGGCAGGATTCAAACCTGCGCGGAAATATCCCAACAGATTTCGAGTCTGTCGCCTTAACCACTCGGCCACGACTGCTGCTGTTGACTGAGACCACTCAAAAATCTGTGAAACTGCTAAAGGTATTATTGAAATGAAAAATATTTGCTCAATCGCAATCGGCAGGATTCGAACCTGCGCGGAAATATCCCAACAGATTTCTAGTCTGTCGCCTTAACCACTCGGCCACGACTGCTGCTGTTAACTGAGACCACTCAAAAATCTGTGAAACTGCTAAAGGTATTATTGAAATAAAAAATCTTTGCTCAATCGCAATCGGCAGGATTCGAACCTGCGCGGGAATATCCCAACAGATTTCGAGTCTGTCACCTTAACCACTCGGCCACGACTGCTTCTGTTAACGGAGACCACTCAAAAAGTGTGGAACTACTAAAGCTATCATTGGAATAAGTATGTGAGTTCGAACGCAGTCGGCAGGAATCGAACCTGCGCGGGAATATCCCAACAGATTTCTAGTCTGTCGCCTTAACCACTCGGCAACGACTGCTTCGTTTAACCGAGACTACTCAGAAATCTGTGAAACCACCAAAGGTATTATTGAAATAAAAAATCTTTGCTCATTCGCAGTCGGCAGGATTCGAGCCTGCGCGGGAATATCCCAACAGATTTCTAGTCTGTCGCCTTAACCACTCGGCCACGACTGCTTCTGTTAAGCGAGTCCACTCAAAAAATTGTGGAACTACTAAAGCTATCATTGGAATAAATATGTGTGTTCGAACGCAGTCGGCAGGATTCGAACCTGCGCGGGAGTATCCCAACAGATTTCAGGTCTGTCGCCTTAACCACTCGGCCACGACTGCTTCTGTTAACCGAGACCACTAAAAAATTGTGGAACTACTAAAGCTATCATTGGAATAAGTATGAGAGTTCGAACGCAGTCGGCAGGATTCGAACCTGCGAGGGAATATCCCAACAGATTTCGAGTCTGTCGCCTTAAGCACTCGTCCACGACTGCTTCGATTAGCCGAGACTACTCAGAAATCTGTGAAACCACCAAAGGTATTATTCAAATAAAAAATCTTTGCTCAATCGCAGTCGGCAGGATTCGAACCTGCGCGGGAATATCCCAACAGATTTCTAGTCTGTCGCCTTAACCACTCGGCCACGACTGCTTCTGTTAAGCGAGTCCACTCAAAAAATTGTGGAACTACTAAAGCTATCATTGAAATAAGTACGTGAGTTTGAACACAGTCGGCAGGATTCAAACCTGCGCGGAAATATCCCAACAGATTTCGAGTCTGTCGCCTTAACCACTCGGCCACGACTGCTGCTGTTGACTGAGACCACTCAAAAATCTGTGAAACTGCTAAAGGTATTATTGAAATGAAAAATATTTGCTCAATCGCAGTCGGCAGGAATCGAACCTGCGCGGGAATATCCCAACAGATTTCTAGTCTGTCGCCTTAACCACTCGGCAACGACTGCTTCGATTAACCGAGACTACTCAGAAATCTGTGAAACCACCAAAGGTATTATTGAAATAAAAAATCTTTGCTCATTCGCAGTCGGCAGGATTCGAGCCTGCGCGGGAATATCCCAACAGATTTCTAGTCTGTCGCCTTAACCACTCGGCCACGACTGCTTCTGTTAAGCGAGTCCACTCAAAAAATTGTGGAACTACTAAAGCTATCATTGGAATAAATATGTGTGTTCGAACGCAGTCGGCAGGATTCGAACCTGCGCGGGAGTATCCCAACAGATTTCAGGTCTGTCGCCTTAACCACTCGGCCACGACTGCTTCTGTTAACCAAGACCACTAAAAAATTGTGGAACTACTAAAGCTATCATTGGAATAAGTATGTGAGTTCGAACGCAGTCGGCAGGAATCGAACCTGCGAGGGAATATCCCAACAGATTTCGAGTCTGTCGCCTTAAGCACTCGTCCACGACTGCTTCGATTAACCGAGACTACTCAGAAATCTGTGAAACCACCAAAGGTATTATTGAAATAAAAAATCTTTGCTCATTCGCAGTCGGCAGGATTCGAACCTGCGCGGGAATATCCCAACAGATTTCTAGTCTGTCGCCTTAACCACTCGGCCACGACTGCTTCTGTTAAGCGACTCCACTCAAAAAATTTTGGAACTACTAAAGCTATCATTGGAATAAGTATGTGTGTTCGAACGCAGTCGGCAGGATTCGAACCTGCGCGGGAGTATCCCAACAGATTTCAAGTCTGTCGCCTTAACCACTCGGCCACGACTGCTTCTGTTAACCGAGACCACTAAAAAATTGTGGAACTACTAAAGCTATCATTGGAATAAGTATGTGAGTTCGAACGCAGTCGGCAGGAATCGAACCTGCGAGGGAATATCCCAACAGATTTCGAGTCTGTCGCCTTAACCTCTCGTCCACGACTGCTTCGATTAACCGAGACTACTCAGAAATCTGTGAAACCACCAAAGGTATTATTGAAATAAAAAATCTTTGCTCAATCGCAGTCGGCAGGATTCGAACCTGCGCGGGAATATCCCAACAGATTTCTAGTCTGTCGCCTTAACCACTCGGCCACGACTGCTTCTGTTAAGCGAGTCCACTCAAAAAATTGTGGAACTACTAAAGCTATCATTGGAATAAGTATGTTAGTTCGAACGCAGTCGGCAGGATTCGAACCTGCGCGGGAATATCCCAACAGATTTCTTGTCTGTCGCCTTAACCACTCGGCCACGACTGCTTCTGTTAAGCAGGTCCACTCAAAAAATTGTGGAACTACTAAAGCTATCATTGGAATAAGTATGTGTGTTCGAGCGCAGTCGGCAGGATTCGAACCTGCGCGGGAATATCCCAACAGATTTCAAGTCTGTCGCCTTAACCACTCGGCCACGACTGCTTCTGTCAACCGAGACTACTCAGAAATCTGTGTAACCACCAAAGGTATTATTGAAATAAAAAATCTTTACTCAATCGCAGTCGGCAGGATTCGAACCTGCGCGGGAATATCCCAACAGATTTCTAGTCTGTCGCCTTAACCAGTCGGCCACGACTGCTTCTGTTAAGCGAGTCCACTCAAAAAATTGTGGAACTACTAAAGCTATCATTGGAATAAGTATGTGTGTTCGAACGCCGTTGGCAGGATTCGAACCTGCGCGGGAATATCCCAACAGATTTCGAGTCTGTCGCCTTAACCACTCGGCCACGACTGCTCCTGTTAACGGAGACCACTCAAAAAGTGTGGAACTACTAAAGCTATCATTGGAATAATTATGTTAGTTCGAACGCAGTCGGCAGGATTCGAACCTGCGCGGGAGTATCCCAACAGATTTCAAGTCTGTCGCCTTAACCACTCGGCCACGACTGCTTCTGTTAACCGAGACCACTAAAAAATTGTGGAACTACTAAAGCTATCATTGAAATAAGTACGTGAGTTCGAACGCAGTCGGCAGGATTCGAACCTGCGCGGAAATATCCCAACAGATTTCGAGTCTGTCGCCTTAACCACTCGGCCACGACTGCTGCTGTTAACTGAGACCACTCAAAAATCTGTGAAACTGCTAAAGGTATTATTGAAATAAAAAGTCTTTGCTCAATCGCAATCAGCAGGATTCGAACCTGCGCGGAAATATCCCAACAGATTTCGAGTCTGTCGCCTTAACCACTCGGCCACGACTGCTGCTGTTAACTGAGACCACTCAAAAATCTGTGAAACTGCTAAAGGTATTATTGAAATAAAAAATCTTTGCTCGATCGCAATCGGCAGGATTCGAACCTGCGCGGGAATATCCCAACAGATTTCGAGTCTGTCGCCTTAACCACTCGGCCACGACTGCTTCTGTTAACCGAGACCACTAAAAAATTGTGGAACTACTAAAGCTATCATTGAAATAAGTACGTGAGTTCGAACGCAGTCGGCAGGATTCGAACCTGCGCGGAATTATCCCAACAGATTTCAAGTCTGTCGCCTTAGCCACTCGGCCACGACTGCTTCTGTCAACCGAGACTACTCAGAAATCTGTGTAACCACCAAAGGTATTATTGAAATAAAAAATCTTTACTCAATCGCAGTCGGCAGGATTCGAACCTGCGCGGGAATATCCCAACAGATTTCGAGTCTGTCGCCTTAACCACTCGGCCACGACTGCTCATGTTAACGGAGACCACTCAAAAAGTGTGGAACTACTAAAGCTATCATTGGAATAATTATGTTAGTTCGAACGCAGTCGGCAGGATTCGAACCTGCGCGGGAGTATCCCAACAGATTTCAAGTCTGTCGCCTTAACCACTCGGCCACGACTGCTTCTGTTAACCGAGACCACTAAAAAATTGTGGAACTACTAAAGCTATCATTGGAATAATTATGTTAGTTCGAACGCAGTCGGCAGGATTCGAACCTGCGCGGGAGTATCCCAACAGATTTCAAGTCTGTCGCCTTAACCACTCGGCCACGACTGCTTCTGTTAACCGAGACCACTAAAAAATTGTGGAACTACTAAAGCTATCATTGAAATAAGTACGTGAGTTCGAACGCAGTCGGCAGGATTCGAACCTGCGCGGAAATATCCCAACAGATTTCGAGTCTGTCGCCTTAACCACTCGGCCACGACTGCTGCTGTTAACTGAGACCACTCAAAAATCTGTGAAACTGCTAAAGGTATTATTGAAATAAAAAGTCTTTGCTCAATCGCAATCAGCAGGATTCGAACCTGCGCGGAAATATCCCAACAGATTTCGAGTCTGTCGCCTTAACCACTCGGCCACGACTGCTGCTGTTAACTGAGACCACTCAAAAATCTGTGAAACTGCTAAAGGTATTATTGAAATAAAAAATCTTTGCTCGATCGCAATCGGCAGGATTCGAACCTGCGCGGGAATATCCCAACAGATTTCGAGTCTGTCGCCTTAACCACTCGGCCACGACTGCTTCTGTTAACCGAGACCACTAAAAAATTGTGGAACTACTAAAGCTATCATTGAAATAAGTACGTGAGTTCAAACGCAGTCGGCAGGATTCGAACCTGCGCGGAATTATCCCAACAGATTTCAAGTCTGTCGCCTTAGCCACTCGGCCACGACTGCTTCTGTCAACCGAGACTACTCAGAAATCTGTGTAACCACCAAAGGTATTATTGAAATAAAAAATCTTTACTCAATCGCAGTCGGCAGGATTCGAACCTGCGCGGGAATATCCCAACAGATTTCGAGTCTGTCGCCTTAACCACTCGGCCACGACTGCTCATGTTAACGGAGACCACTCAAAAAGTGTGGAACTACTAAAGCTATCATTGGAATAATTATGTTAGTTCGAACGCAGTCGGCAGGATTCGAACCTGCGCGGGAGTATCCCAACAGATTTCAAGTCTGTCGCCTTAACCACTCGGCCACGACTGCTTCTGTTAACCGAGACCACTAAAAAATTGTGGAACTACTAAAGCTATCATTGAAATAAGTACGTGAGTTCGAACGCAGTCGGCAGGATTCGAACCTGCGCGGAAATATCCCAACAGATTTCGAGTCTGTCGCCTTAACCACTCGGCCACGACTGCTGCTGTTAACTGAGACCACTCAAAAATCTGTGAAACTGCTAAAGGTATTATTGAAATAAAAAGTCTTTGCTCAATCGCAATCGGCAGGATTCGAACCTGCGCGGAAATATCCCAACAGATTTCGAGTCTGTCGCCTTAACCACTCGGCCACGACTGCTGCTGTTAACTGAGACCACTCAAAAATCTGTGAAACTGCTAAAGGTATTATTGAAATAAAAAATCTTTGCTCGATCGCAATCGGCAGGATTCGAACCTGCGCGGGAATATCCCAACAGATTTCGAGTCTGTCGCCTTAACCACTCGGCCACGACTGCTTCTGTTAACCGAGACCACTAAAAAATTGTGGAACTACTAAAGCTATCATTGAAATAAGTACGTGAGTTCGAACGCAGTCGGCAGGATTCGAACCTGCGCGGAATTATCCCAACAGATTTCAAGTCTGTCGCCTTAGCCACTCGGCCACGACTGCTTCTGTCAACCGAGACTACTCAGAAATCTGTGAAACCACCAAAGGTATTATTGAAATAAAAAATCTTTGCTCAATCGCAGTCGGCAGGATTCGAACCTGCGCGGGAATATCCCAACAGATTTCTAGTCTGTCGCCTTAACCACTCGGCCACGACTGCTTCTGTTAAGCGAGTCCACTCAAAAAATTGTGGAACTACTAAAGCTATCATTGGATTAAGTATGTGTGTTCGAACATCGTCGGCAGGATTCGAACCTGCGCGGGAATATCCCAACAGATTTCGAGTCTGCCGCCTTAACCACTCGGCCACGACTGCTTCTGTTAACGGAGACCACTCAAAAAGTGTGGAACTACTAAAGCTATCATTGGAATAATTATGTTAGTTCGAACGCAGTCGGCAGGATTCGAACCTGCGCGGGAGTATCCCAACAGATTTCAAGTCTGTCGCCTTAACCACTCGGCCACGACTGCTTCTGTTAACCGAGACCACTAAAAAATTGTGGAACTACTAAAGCTATCATTGAAATAAGTACGTGAGTTCGAACGCAGTCGGCAGGATTCGAACCTGCGCGGAAATATCCCAACAGATTTCGAGTCTGTCGCCTTAACCACTCGGCCACGACTGCTGCTGTTAACTGAGACCACTCAAAAATCTGTGAAACTGCTAAAGGTATTATTGAAATAAAAAATCTTTGCTCAATCGCAATCGGCAGGATTCGAACCTGCGCGGAAATATCCCAACAGATTTCGAGTCTGTCGCCTTAACCACTCGGCCACGACTGCTGCTTTTAACTGAGACCACTCAAAAATTGTGAAACTGCTAAAGGTATTATTGAAATAAAAAATCTTTGCTCGATCGCAATCGGCAGGATTCGAACCTGCGCGGGAATATCCCAACAGATTTCGAGTCTGTCGCCTTAACCACTCGGCCACGACTGCTTCTGTTAACCGAGACCACTAAAAAATTGTGGAACTACTAAAGCTATCATTGAAATAAGTACGTGAGTTCGAACGCAGTCGGCAGGATTCGAACCTGCGCGGAATTATCCCAACAGATTTCGAGTCTGTCGCCTTAACCACTCGGCCACGACTGCTTCTGTTAACTGAGACCACTCAAAAATCTGTGAAACTGCTAATGGTATTATTGAAATAAAAAATCTTTGCTCAATCGCAATCGGCAGGATTCGAACCTGCGCGGAAATATCCCAAAAGAGTTTGAGTCTGTCGCCTTAACCACTCGGCCACGACTGCTGCTGTTAACTGAGACCACTCAAAAATCTGTGAAACTGCTAAAGGTATTATTGAAATAAAAAATCTTTGCTCAATCGCAGTCGGCAGGGTTCGAACCTGCGCGGGAATATCCCAACAGATTTCTAGTCTGTCGCCTTAACCACTCGGCCACGACTGCTTCTGTTAAGCGGCTCCACTCAAAAAATTGTGGAACTACTAAAGCTATCATTGGAATAAGTATGTGTGTTCGAACGCAGTCGGCAGGATTCGAACCTGCGCGGGAATATCCCAACAGATTTCAAGTCTGTCGCCTTAACCACTCGGCCACGACTGCTTCTGTTAACCGAGACCACTAAAAAATTGTGGAACTACTAAAGCTATCATTGGAATAAGTATGTGAGTTCGAACGCAGTCGGCAGGAATCGAACCTGCGAGGGAATATCCCAACAGATTTGGAGTCTGTCGCCTTAAGCACTCGTCCACGACTGCTTCGATTAACCGAGACTACTCAGAAATCTGTGAAACCACCAAAGGTATTATTGTAATAAAAAATCTTTGCTCAATCGCAGTCGGCAGGATTCGAACCTGCGCGGGAATATCCCAACAGATTTCTAGTCTGTCGCCTTAACCACTCGGCCACAACTGCTTCTGTTAAACGAGTCCACTCAAAAATTGTGGAACTACTAAAGCTATCATTGGAATAAGTATGTGTGTTCGAACGCAGTCGGAAGGATTCGAACCTGCGCGGGAATATCCCAACAGATTTCTAGTCTGTCGCCTTGACAACTCGGCGACGACAGCTTCTGTTAACCGAGACCACTCAAAAAAGTGCGGAGCTACTAAAGCTATTATTGGAATAAGAATGTTTGTTCGAACGCAGTCGGCAGGATTCGAACCTGCGCGGGAATATCCCAACAGATTTCAAGTCTGTCGCCTTAACCACTCGGCCACGACTGCTTCTGTTAACCGAGACCACTAAAAAATTGTGGGACTACTAAAGCTATCATTGGAATAAGTATGTGAGTTCGAACGCAGTCGGCAGGAATCGAACCTGCGAAGGAATATCCCAACAGATTTCGAGTCTGTCGCCTTAAGCACTCGTCCACGACTGCTTCGATTAACCGAGACTACTCAGAAATCTGTGAAACCACCAAAGGTATTATTGAAATAAAAAATCTTTGCTCAACCGCAGTCGGCAGGGTTCGAACCTGCGCGGGAATATCCCAACAGATTTCTAATCTGTCGCCTTAACCACTCGGCCACGACTGCTTCTGTTAAGCGAGTCCACTCAAAAAATTGTGGAACTACTGAAGCTATCATTGGAATAAGTATGTGTGTTCGAACGCAGTCGGCAGGATTCGAAAATGCGCGTGAATATCCCAACAGATTTCTAGTCTGTCGCCTTGACAACCCGGCCACGACTGCTTCTGTTAACCGAGACCACACAAAAAAGTGTGGAACTACTAAAGCTATTATTGGAATAAGAATGTTTGTTCGAACGCAGTCGGCAGGATGCGAACCTGCGCGGGAATATCCCAACAGCTTTCAAGTCTGTCGCCTTAACCACTCGGCCACGACTGCTTCTGTTAACCGAGACCACTAAAAAATTGTGGAACTACTAAAGCTATCATTGGAATAAGTATGTGAGTTCGAACGCAGTCGGCAGGAATCGATCCTGCGAGGGAATATCCCAACAGATTTCAAGTCTGTCGCCTTAACCACTCGGCCACGACTGCTTCTGTTAACCGAGACCACTAAAAAATTGTGGAACTACTAAAGCTATCATTGGAATAAGTATGTGAGTTCGAACGCAGTCGGCAGGAATCGAACCTGCGAGGGAATATCCCAACAGATTTCGAGTCTGTCGCCTTAAGCACTCGTCCACGACTGCTTCGATTAACCGAGACTACTCAGAAATCTGTGAAACCACCAAAGGTATTATTGAAGTAAAAAATCTTTGCTCAATCGCAGTCGGCAGGATTCGAACCTGCGCGGGAATATCCCAACAGATTTCTAGTCTGTCGCCTTAACCACTCGGCCACAACTGCTTCTGTTAAGCGAGTCCACTCAAAAAATTGTGGAACTACTAAAGCTATCATTGGAATAAGTATGTGTGTTCGAACGCAGTCGGAAGGATTCGAACCTGCGCGGGAATATCCCAACAGATTTCTAGTCTGTCGCCTTGACAACTCGGCGACGACAGCTTCTGTTAACCGAGACCACTCAAAAAAGTGCGGAACTACTAAAGCTATTATTGGAATAAGAATGTTTGTTCGAACGCAGTCGGCAGGATTCGAACCTGCGCGGGAATATCCCAACAGATCTCAAGTCTGTCGCCTTAACCACTCGGCCACGACTGCTTCTGTTAACCGAGACCACTAAAAAATTGTGGAACTACTAAAGCTATCATTGGAATAAGTATGTGAGTTCGAACGCAGTCGGCAGGAATCGAACCTGCGAGGGAATATCCCAACAGATTTCGAGTCTGTCGCCTTAAGCACTCGTCCACGACTGCTTCGATTAACCGAGACTACTCAGAAATCTGTGAAACCACCAAAGGTATTATTGAAATAAAAAATCTTTGCTCAATCGCAGTCGGCAGGATTCGAACCTGCGCGGGAATATCCCAACAGATTTCTAGTCTGTCGCCTTAACCACTCGGCCACAACTGCTTCTGTTAAGCGAGTCCACTCAAAAAATTGTGGAACTACTAAAGCTATCATTGGAATAAGTATGTGTGTTCGAACGCAGTCGGAAGGATTCGAACCTGCGCGGGAATATCCCAACAGATTTCTAGTCTGTCGCCTTGACAACTCGGCGAAGACAGCTTCTGTTAACCGAGACCACTCAAAAAAGTGCGGAACTACTAAAGCTATTATTGGAATAAGAATGTTTGTTCGAACGCAGTCGGCAGGATTCGAACCTGCGCGGGAATATCCCAACAGATCTCAAGTCTGTCGCCTTAACCACTCGGCCACGACTGCTTCTGTTAACCGAGACCACTAAAAAATTGTGGAACTACTAAACCTATCATTGGAATAAGTATGTGAGTTCGAACGCAGTCGGCAGGAATCGATCCTGCGAGGGAATATCCCAACAGATTTCGAGTCTGTCGCCTTAAGCACTCGTCCACGACTGCTTCGATTAACCGAGACTACTCAGAAATCTGTGCAACCACCAAAGGTATTATTGAAATAAAAAATCTTTGCTCAATCACAGTTGGCAGGGTTCGAACCTGCGCGGGAATATCCCAACAGATTTCTAGTCTGTCGCCTTAAGCACTCGGCCACGACTGCTTCTGTTAACCGAGACCACTCAAAAAAGTGTGGAACTACTAAAGCTATCATTGGAATAAGTATGTGTGTTCGAACACAGTCGGCAGGATTCGAACCTGCGCGGGAATATCCCAAAAGATTTCAAGTCTGTCGCCTTAACCACTCGGCCACGACTGCTTCTGTTAGCCGAGACCACTAAAAAGTTTTGGAACTACTAAAGCTATCATTGGAATAAGTATGTGAGTTCGAACGCAGTCGGCAGGAATCGAACCTGCGAAGGAATATCCCAACAGATTTCGAGTCTGTCGCCTTAAGCACTCGTCCACGACTGCTTCGATTAACCGAGACTACTCAGAAATCTGTGAAACCACCAAAGGTATTATTGAAATAAAAAATCTTTGCTCAACCGCAGTTGGCAGGGTTCGAACCTGCGCGGGAATATCCCAACAGATTTCTAGTCTGTCGCCTTAACCACTCGGCCACAACTGCTTCTGTTAAGCGAGTCCACTCAAAAAATTGTGGAACTACTAAAGCTATCATTGGAATAAGTATGTGTGTTCGAACGCAGTCGGAAGGATTCGAACCTGCGCGGGAATATCCCAACAGATTTCTAGTCTGTCGCCTTGACAACTCGGCGAAGACAGCTTCTGTTAACCGAGACCACTCAAAAAAGTGCGGAACTACTAAAGCTATTATTGGAATAAGAATGTTTGTTCGAACGCAGTCGGCAGGATTCGAACCTGCGCGGGAATATCCCAACAGATCTCAAGTCTGTCGCCTTAACCACTCGGCCACGACTGCTTCTGTTAACCGAGACCACTAAAAAATTGTGGAACTACTAAACCTATCATTGGAATAAGTATGTGAGTTCGAACGCAGTCGGCAGGAATCGATCCTGCGAGGGAATATCCCAACAGATTTCGAGTCTGTCGCCTTAAGCACTCGTCCACGACTGCTTCGATTAACCGAGACTACTCAGAAATCTGTGCAACCACCAAAGGTATTATTGAAATAAAAAATCTTTGCTCAATCACAGTTGGCAGGGTTCGAACCTGCGCGGGAATATCCCAACAGATTTCTAGTCTGTCGCCTTAAGCACTCGGCCACGACTGCTTCTGTTAACCGAGACCACTCAAAAAAGTGTGGAACTACTAAAGCTATCATTGGAATAAGTATGTGTGTTCGAACACAGTCGGCAGGATTCGAACCTGCGCGGGAATATCCCAAAAGATTTCAAGTCTGTCGCCTTAACCACTCGGCCACGACTGCTTCTGTTAGCCGAGACCACTAAAAAGTTTTGGAACTACTAAAGCTATCATTGGAATAAGTATGTGAGTTCGAACGCAGTCGGCAGGAATCGAACCTGCGAAGGAATATCCCAACAGATTTCGAGTCTGTCGCCTTAAGCACTCGTCCACGACTGCTTCGATTAACCGAGACTACTCAGAAATCTGTGAAACCACCAAAGGTATTATTGAAATAAAAAATCTTTGCTCAACCGCAGTTGGCAGGGTTCGAACCTGCGCGGGAATATCCCAACAGATTTCTAGTCTGTCGCCTTAAGCACTCGGCCACGACTGCTTCTGTTAACCGAGACCACTCAAAAAAGTGTGGAACTACTAAACCTATCATTGGAATAAGTATGTGAGTTCGAACGCAGTCGGCAGGAATCGATCCTGCGAGGGAATATCCCAACAGATTTCGAGTCTGTCGCCTTAAGCACTCGTCCACGACTGCTTCGATTAACCGAGACTACTCAGAAATCTGTGCAACCACCAAAGGTATTATTGAAATAAAAAATCTTTGCTCAATCACAGTTGGCAGGGTTCGAACCTGCGCGGGAATATCCCAACAGATTTCTAGTCTGTCGCCTTAAGCACTCGGCCACGACTGCTTCTGTTAACCGAGACCACTCAAAAAAGTGTGGAACTACTAAAGCTATCATTGGAATAAGTATGTGTGTTCGAACACAGTCGGCAGGATTCGAACCTGCGCGGGAATATCCCAAAAGATTTCAAGTCTGTCGCCTTAACCACTCGGCCACGACTGCTTCTGTTAGCCGAGACCACTAAAAAGTTTTGGAACTACTAAAGCTATCATTGGAATAAGTATGTGAGTTCGAACGCAGTCGGCAGGAATCGAACCTGCGAAGGAATATCCCAACAGATTTCGAGTCTGTCGCCTTAAGCACTCGTCCACGACTGCTTCGATTAACCGAGACTACTCAGAAATCTGTGAAACCACCAAAGGTATTATTGAAATAAAAAATCTTTGCTCAACCGCAGTTGGCAGGGTTCGAACCTGCGCGGGAATATCCCAACAGATTTCTAGTCTGTCGCCTTAACCACTCGGCCACAACTGCTTCTGTTAAGCGAGTCCACTCAAAAAATTGTGGAACTACTAAAGCTATCATTGGAATAAGTATGTGTGTTCGAACGCAGTCGGAAGGATTCGAACCTGCGCGGGAATATCCCAACAGATTTCTAGTCTGTCGCCTTGACAACTCGGCGACGACAGCTTCTGTTAACCGAGACCACTCAAAAAAGTGCGGAACTACTAAAGCTATTATTGGAATAAGAATGTTTGTTCGAACGCAGTCGGCAGGATTCGAACCTGCGCGGGAATATCCCAACAGATCTCAAGTCTGTCGCCTTAACCACTCGGCCACGACTGCTTCTGTTAACCGAGACCACTAAAAAATTGTGGAACTACTAAACCTATCATTGGAATAAGTATGTGAGTTCGAACGCAGTCGGCAGGAATCGATCCTGCGAGGGAATATCCCAACAGATTTCGAGTCTGTCGCCTTAAGCACTCGTCCACGACTGCTTCGATTAACCGAGACTACTCAGAAATCTGTGCAACCACCAAAGGTATTATTGAAATAAAAAATCTTTGCTCAATCACAGTTGGCAGGGTTCGAACCTGCGCGGGAATATCCCAACAGATTTCTAGTCTGTCGCCTTAAGCACTCGGCCACGACTGCTTCTGTTAACCGAGACCACTCAAAAAAGTGTGGAACTACTAAAGCTATCATTGGAATAAGTATGTGTGTTCGAACACAGTCGGCAGGATTCGAACCTGCGCGGGAATATCCCAAAAGATTTCAAGTCTGTCGCCTTAACCACTCGGCCACGACTGCTTCTGTTAGCCGAGACCACTAAAAAGTTTTGGAACTACTAAAGCTATCATTGGAATAAGTATGTGAGTTCGAACGCAGTCGGCAGGAATCGAACCTGCGAAGGAATATCCCAACAGATTTCGAGTCTGTCGCCTTAAGCACTCGTCCACGACTGCTTCGATTAACCGAGACTACTCAGAAATCTGTGAAACCACCAAAGGTATTATTGAAATAAAAAATCTTTGCTCAACCGCAGTTGGCAGGGTTCGAACCTGCGCGGGAATATCCCAACAGATTTCTAGTCTGTCGCCTTAACCACTCGGCCACGACTGCTTCTGTTAACCGAGACCACTCAAAAAAGTGTGGAACTACTAAAGCTATCATTGGAATAAGTATGTGTGTTCGAACGCAGTCGGCAGGATTCGAAAATGCGCGTGAATATCCCAACAGATTTCTAGTCTGTCGCCTTGACAACCCGGCCACGACTGCTTCTGTTAACCGAGACCACTCAAAAAAGTGTGGAACTACTAAAGCTATTATTGGAATAAGAATGTTTGTTCGAACGCAGTCGGCAGGATGCGAACCTGCGCGGGAATATCCCAACAGCTTTCAAGTCTGTCGCCTTAACCACTCGGCCACGACTGCTTCTGTTAACCGAGACCACTAAAAAATTGTGGAACTACTAAAGCTATCATTGAAATAAGTACGTGAGTTCGAATGCAGTCGGCAGGATTCGGACCTGCGCGGAAATATCCCAACAGACTTCGAGTCTGTCGCCTTAACCACTCGGCCACGACTGCTACTGTTAACGGAGACCACTCAAAAATCTGTGAAACTGCTAAAGGTATTATTGAAATAAAAAATCTTTGCTCAATCGCAATCGGCAGGATTCGAACCTGCGCGGAAATATCCCAACAGATTTCGAGTCTGTCGCCTTAACAACTCGGCCACGACTGCTGCTGTTAACTGAGACCACTCAAAAATCTGTGAAACTGCTAAAGGTATTATTGAAATAAAAAATCTTTGCTCAATCGCAGCCGGCAGGATTCGAACCTGCGCGGGAATATCCCAACAGATTTCTAGTCTGTCGCCTTAACCACTCGGCCACAACTGCTTCTGTTAAGCGAGTCTACTCAAAAAATTGTGGAACTACTAAAGCTATCATTGGAATAAGTATGTGTGTTCGAACGCAGTCGGCAGGATTCGAACCTGCGCGGGAATATCCCAACAGATTTCTAGTCTGTCGCCTTGACAACTCGGCGACGACTGCTTCTGTTAACCGAGACCACTAAAAAATTGTGGAACTACTAAAGCTATCATTGAAATAAGTATGTGAGTTCGAACGCAGTCGGCAGGAATCGAACCTGCGAGGGAATATCCCAACAGATTTCGAGTCTGTCGCCTTAAGCACTCGTCCACGACTGCTTCGATTAACCGAGACTACTCAGAAATCTGTGAAACCACCAAAGGTATTATTGTAATAAAAAATCTTTGCTCAATCGCAGTCGGCAGGAATCGAACCTGCGAGGGAATATCCCAACAGATTTCGAGTCTGTCGCCTTAAGCACTCGTCCACGACTGCTTCGATTAACCGAGACTACTCAGAAATCTGTGAAACCACCAAAGGTATTATTGTTATAAAAAATCTTTGCTCAATCGCAGTCGGCAGGATTCGAACCTGCGCGGGAATATCCCAACAGATTTCTAGTCTGTCGCCTTAACCACTCGGCCACGACTGCTTCTGTTAACCGAGACCACTAAAAAGTTTTGGAACTACTAAAGCTATCATTGGAATAAGTATGTGAGTTCGAACGCAGTCGGCAGGAATCGAACCTGCGAAGGAATATCCCAACAGATTTCGAGTCTGTCGCCTTAAGCACTCGTCCACGACTGCTTCGATTAACCGAGACTACTCAGAAATCTGTGAAACCACCAAAGGTATTATTGAAATAAAAAATCTTTGCTCAACCGCAGTCGGCAGGGTTCGAACCTGCGCGGGAATATCCCAACAGATTTCTAGTCTGTCGCCTTAACCACTCGGCCACGACTGCTTCTGATAAGCGAGTCCACTCAAAAAATTGTGGAACTACTGAAGCTATCATTGGAATAAGTATGTGTGTTCGAACGCAGTCGGCAGGATTCGAAAATGCGCGTGAATATCCCAACAGATTTCTAGTCTGTCGCCTTGACAACCCGGCCACGACTGCTTCTGTTAACCGAGACCACTCAAAAAAGTGTGGAACTACTAAAGCTATTATTGGAATAAGAATGTTTGTTCGAACGCAGTCGGCAGGATGCGAACCTGCGCGGGAATATCCCAACAGCTTTCAAGTCTGTCGCCTTAACCACTCGGCCACGACTGCTTCTGTTAACCGAGACCACTAAAAAATTGTGGAACTACTAAAGCTATCATTGAAATAAGTACGTGAGTTCGAACGCAGTCGGCAGGATTCGAACCTGCGCGGAAATATCCCAACAGATTTCGAGTCTGTCGCCTTAACCACTCGGCCACGACTGCTGCTGTTAACTGAGACCACTCAAAAATCTGTGAAACTGCTAAAGGTATTATTGAAATAAAAAATCTTTGCTCAATCGCAGCCGGCAGGATTCGAACCTGCGCGGGAATATCCCAACAGATTTCTAGTCTGTCGCCTTAACCATTCGGCCACAACTGCTTCTGTTAAGCGAGTCTACTCAAAAAATTGTGGAACTACTAAAGCTATCATTGGAATAAGTATGTGTGTTCGAACGCAGTCGGCAGGAATCGAACCTGCGAGGGAATATCCCAACAGATTTCGAGTCTGTCGCCTTAAGCACTCGTCCACGACTGCTTCGGTTAACCGAGACTACTCAGAAATCTGTGAAACCACCAAAGGTATTATTGTAATAAAAAATCTTTGCTCAATCGCAGTCGGCAGGATTCGAACCTGCGCGGGAATATCCCAACAGATTTCTAGTCTGTCGCCTTAACCACTCGGCCACGACTGCTTCTGTTAAGCGGTTCCACTCAAAAAATTGTGGAACTACTAAAGCTATCATTGGAATAAGTATGTGTGTTCGAACGCAGTCGGCGGGATTCGAACCTGCGCGGGAATATCCCAACAGATTTCAAGTCTGTCGCCTTAACCACTCGACCACGACTGCTTCTGTTAACCGAGACCACTAAAAATTGTGGAACTACTAAAGCTATCATTGGAATAAGTATGTGAGTTCGAACGCAGTCGGCATGAATCGAACCTGCGAGGGAATATCCCAACAGATTTCGAGTCTGTCGCCTTAAGCACTCGTCCACGACTGCTTCGATTAACCGAGACTACTCAGAAATCTGTGAAACCACCAAAGGTATTATTGAAATAAAAAAATCTTTGCTCAATCGCAGTCGGCAGGATTCGAACCTGCGCGGGAATATCCCAACAGATTTCTAGTCTGTCGCCTTAACCACTCAGCCACAACTGCTTCTGTTAAGCGAGTCCACTCAAAAAATTGTGGAACTACTAAATCTATCATTGGAATAAGTATGTGTGTTCGAACGCAGTCGGCAGGATTCGAACCTGCGCGGGAATATCCCAACAGATTTCTAGTCTGTCGCCTTGACAACTCGGCGACGACTGCTTCTGTTAACCGAGACCACTCAAAAAAGTGTGGAACTACTAAAGCTATTATGTGGAATAAGAATGTTTGTTCGAACGCAGTCGGCAGGATTCGAACCTGCGCGGGAATATCCCAACAGATTTCAAGTCTGTCGCCTTAACCACTCGGCCACGACTGCTTCTGTTAACCGAGACCACTAAAAAATTGTGGAACTACTAAAGCTATCATTGGAATAAGTATGTGTGTTCGAACGCAGTCGGCAGGATTCGAACCTGCGCGGGAATATCCCAACAGATTTCTAGTCTGTCGCCTTGACAACTCGGCGACGACTGCTTCTGTTAACCGAGACCACTCAAAAAAGTGTGGAACTACTAAAGCTATTATGTGGAATAAGAATGTTTGTTCGAACGCAGTCGGCAGGAATCGATCCTGAGAGGGAATATCCCAACAGATTTCGAGTCTGTCGCCTTAAGCACTCGTCCACGACTGCTTCGATTAACCGAGGCTACTCAGAAATCTGTGAAACCACCATAGGTATTATTGAAATAAAAAATCTTTGCTCAATCGCAGTCGGCAGGATTCGAACCTGCGCGGGAATATCCCAACAGATTTCTAGTCTGTCGCCTTAACCACTCGGCCACGACTGCTTCAGTTAACGGAGACCACTCAAAAATTGTGGAACTACTAAAGCTATCATTGGAATAAGTATGTGTGTTCGAACGCTGTCGGCAGGATTCGAACCTGCGCGGGAATATCCCAACAGATTTCAAGTCTGTCGCCTTAACCACTCGGCCACGACTGCTTCTGTTAACCGAGACCACTAAAAAATTGTGGAACTACTAAAGCTATCATTGGAATAAGTATGTGAGTTCGAACGCAGTCGGCAGGAATCGAACCTGCGAGGGAATATCCCAACAGATTTCGAGTCTGTCGCCTTAACCACTCGGCCACGACTGCTGCTGTTAACTGAGACCACTCAAAAATCTGTGGAACTGCTAAAGGTATTATTGAAATAAAAAATCTTTGCTCAATCGCAGCCGGCAGGATTCGAACCTGCGCGGGAATATCCCAACAGATTTCTAGTCTGTCGCCTTAACCACTCGGCCACGACTGCTTCTGTTAAGCGGTTCCACTCAAAAAATTGTGGAACTACTAAAGCTATCATTGGAATAAGTATGTGTGTTCGAACGCAGTCGGCGGGATTCGAACCTGCGCGGGAATATCCCAACAGATTTCAAGTCTGTCGCCTTAACCACTCGGCCACGACTGCTTCTGTTAACCGAGACCACTAAAAAATTGTGGAACTACTAAAGCTATCATTGGAATAAGTATGTGAGTTCGAACGCAGTCGGCAGGAATCGATCCTGCGAGGGAATATCCCAACAGATTTCGAGTCTGTCGCCTTAAGCACTCGTCCACGACTGCTTCGATTAACCGAGACTATTCAGAAATCTGTGAAACCACCATAGGTATTATTGAAATAAAAAATCTTTGCTCAATCGCAGTCGGCAGGGTTCGAACCTGCGCGGGAATATCCCAACAGATTTCAAGTCTGTCGCCTTAACCACTCGGCCACGACTGCTTCTGTTAACCGAGACCACTCAAAAAAGTGTGGAACTACTAAAGCTATCATTGGAATAAGTATGTGAGTTCGAACGCAGTCGGCAGGAATCGAACCTGCGAGGGAATATCCCAACAGATTTCGAGTCTGTCGCCTTAAGCACTCGTCCACGACTGCTTCGATTAACCGAGACTACTCAGAAATCTGTGAAACCACCAAAGGTATTATTGAAATAAAAAATCTTTGCTCATTCGCAGTCGGCAGGATTCGAACCTGCGCGGGAATATCCCAACAGATTTCTAGTCTGTCGCCTTAACCACTCGGCCACGACTGCTTCTGTTAACTGAGACCACTCAAAAATCTGTGAAACTGCTAAAGGTATTATTGAAATAAAAAATCTTTGCTCAATCCCAATCGGCAGGATTCGAACCTGCGCGGAAATATCCCAAACGATTTCGAGTCTGTCGCCTTAACCACTCGGCCACGAATGCTGCTGTTAACTGAGACCACTCAAAAATCTGTGAAACTGCTAAAGGTATTATTGAAATAAAAAAATCTTTGCTCAATCGCAATCGGCAGGATTCGAACCTGCGCGGGAATATCCCAACAGATTTCGATTCTGTCGCCTTAACCACTCGGCCACGACTGCTTCTGTTAACGGAGACCACTCAAAAAGTGTGGAACTACTAAAGCTATCATTGGAATAAGTATGTTAGTTCGAACGCAGTTCGCAGGATTCGAACCTGCGCGGGAATATCGCTACAGATTTCGAGTCTGTCGCCTTAACCACTCGTCCACGACTGCTTCGATTAACCGAGACTACTCAGAAATCTGTAAAACCACCAAAGGTATTATTGAAATAAAAAATCTTTGCTCAATCGCAGTCGGCAGGATTCGAACCTGCGCGGGAATATCCCAACAGATTTCTAGTCTGTCGCCTTAACCACTCGGCCACGACTGCTGCTGTTAACTGAGACCACTCAAAAATCTGTGAAACTGCTAAAGGTAATATTGAAATAAAAAATCTTTGCTCAATCGCAATCGGCAGGATTCGAACCTGCGCGGGAATATCCCAACAGATTTCGAGTCTGTCGCCTTAACCACTCGGCCACGACTGCTTCTGTTAAGCGAGTCCACTCAAAAAATTGTGGAACTACTAAAGCTACCATTGGAATAAGTATGTGTGTTCGAACGCAGTCGGCAGGATTCTAACCTGCGCGGGAATATCCCTACAGATTTCTAGTCTGTCGCCTTGACAACTCGGCCACGACTGCTTCTGTTAACCGAGACCACTCAAAAAAGTGTGGAACTACTAAAGCTATTATTGGAATAAGAATGTTTGTTCGAACGCAGTCGGCAGGATTCGAACCTGCGCGGGAATATCCCAACAGATTCCTAGTCTGTCGCCTCAACCACTCGGCCACGACTGCTTCTGTTAACCGAGACCACTAAAAAATTGTGGAACTACTAAAGCTATCATTGAAATAAGTACGTGAGTTCGAACGCAGTCGGCAGGATTCGAACCTGCGCGGAAATATCCCAACAGATTTCGAGTCTGTCGCCTTAACCACTGGGCCACGACTGCTGCTGTTAACTGAGACCACTCAAAAATCTGTGAAACTGCTAAAGGTATTATTGAAATAAAAAATCTTTGCTCAATCGCAATCGGCAGGATTCGAACCTGCGCGGAAATATCCCAACAGATTTCGAGTCTGTCGCCTTAACCACTCGGCCACGACTGCTGCTCTTAACTGAGACCACTCAAAAAGTGTGGAACTACTAAAGCTATCATTGGAATAAGTATGTTAGTTCGAACGCAGTTCGCAGGATTCGAACCTGCGCGGGAATATCGCTACAGATTTCGAGTCTGTCGCCTTAACCACTCGTCCACGACTGCTTCGATTAACCGAGACTACTCAGAAATCTGTAAAACCACCAAAGGTATTATTGAAATAAAAAATCTTTGCTCAATCGCAGTTGGCAGGATTCGAACCTGCGCGGGAATATCCCAACAGATTTCTAGTCTGTCGCCTTAACCACTCGGCCACGACTGCTGCAGTTAACTGAGACCACTCAAAAATCTGTGAAACTGCTAAAGGTATTATTGAAATAAAAAATCTTTGCTCAATCGCAATCGGCAGGATTCGAACCAGCGCGGGAATATCCCAACAGATTTCGAGTCTGTCGCCTTAACCACTCGGCCACGACTGCTTCTGTTAAGCGAGTCCACTCAAAAAATTGTGGAACTACTAAAGCTACCATTGGAATAAGTATGTGTGTTCGAACGCAGTCGGCAGGATTCGAACCTGCGCGGGAATATCCCTACAGATTTCTAGTCTGTCGCCTTGACAACTCGGCCACGACTGCTTCTGTTAACCGAGACCACTCAAAAAAGTGTGGAACTACTAAAGCTATTATTGAAATAAAAAATCTTTGCTCAATCCCAATCGGCAGGATTCGAACCTGCGCGGAAATATCCCAAACGATTTCGAGTCTGTCGCCTTAACCACTCGGCCACGAATGCTGCTGTTAACTGAGACCACTCAAAAATCTGTGAAACTGCTAAAGGTATTATTGAAATAAAAAATCTTTGCTCAATCGCAATCGGCAGGATTCGAACCTGCGCGGGAATATCCCAACAGATTTCGAGTCTGTCACCTTAATTACTCGGCCACGACTGCTTCTGTTAACGGAGACCACTCAAAAAGTGTGGAACTACTAAAGCTATCATTGGAATAAGTATGTTAGTTCGAACGCAGTTCGCAGGATTCGAACCTGCGCGGGAATATCGCTACAGATTTCGAGTCTGTCGCCTTAACCACTCGTCCACGACTGCTTCGATTAACCGACACTACTCAGAAATCTGTAAAACCACCAAAGGTATTATTGAAATAAAAAATCTTTGCTCAATCGCAGTCGGCAGGATTCGAACCTGCGCGGGAATATCCCAACAGATTTCTAGTCTGTCGCCTTAACCACTCGGCCACGACTGCTTCTGTTAAGCGGTTCCACTCAAAAAATTGTGGAACTACTAAAGCTATCATTGGAATAAGTATGTGTGTTCGAACGCAGTCGGCGGGATTCGAACCTGCGCGGGAATATCCCAACAGATTTCAAGTCTGTCGCCTTAACCACTCGGCCACGACTGCTTCTGTTAACCGAGACCACTAAAAAATTGTGGAACTACTAAAGCTATCATTGGAATAAGTATGTGAGTTCGAACGCAGTCGGCAGGAATCGATCCTGCGAGGGAATATCCCAACAGATTTCGAGTCTGTCGCCTTAAGCACTCGTCCACGACTGCTTCGATTAACCGAGACTACTCAGAAATCTGTGAAACCACCATAGGTATTATTGAAATAAAAAATCTTTGCTCAATCGCAGTCTGCAGGGTTCGAACCTGCGCGGGAATATCCCAACAGATTTCAAGTCTGTCGCCTTAACCACTCGGCCACGACTGCTTCTGTTAACCGAGACCACTCAAAAAAGTGTGGAACTACTAAAGCTATCATTGGAATAAGTATGTGAGTTCGAACGCAGTCGGCAGGAATCGAACCTGCGAGGGAATATCCCAACAGATTTCGAGTCTGTCGCCTTAAGCACTCGTCCACGACTGCTTCGATTAACCGAGACTACTCAGAAATCTGTGAAACCACCAAAGGTATTATTGAAATAAAAAATCTTTGCTCATTCGCAGTCGGCAGGATTCGAACCTGCGCGGGAATATCCCAACAGATTTCTAGTCTGTCGCCTTAACCACTCGGCCACGACTGCTTCTGTTAACCGAGACCACTAAAAAATTGTGGAACTACTAAAGCTATCATTGAAATAAGTACGTGAGTTCGAACGCAGTCTGCAGGATTCGAACCTGCGCGGAAATATCCCAACAGATTTCGAGTCTGTCGCCTTAACCACTCGGCCACGACTGCTGCTGTTAACTGAGACCACTCAAAAATCTGTGAAACTGCTAAAGGTATTATTGAAATAAAAAATCTTTGCTCAATCCCAATCGGCAGGATTCGAACCTGCGCGGAAATATCCCAAACGATTTCGAGTCTGTCGCCTTAACCACTCGGCCACGAATGCTGCTGTTAACTGAGACCACTCAAAAATCTGTGAAACTGCTAAAGGTATTATTGAAATAAAAAATCTTTGCTCAATCGCAATCGGCAGGATTCGAACCTGCGCGGGAATATCCCAACAGATTTCGATTCTGTCGCCTTAACCACTCGGCCACGACTGCTTCTGTTAACGGAGACCACTCAAAAAGTGTGGAACTACTAAAGCTATCATTGGAATAAGTATGTTAGTTCGAACGCAGTTCGCAGGATTCGAACCTGCGCGGGAATATCGCTACAGATTTCGAGTCTGTCGCCTTAACCACTCGTCCACGACTGCTTCGATTAACCGAGACTACTCAGAAATCTGTAAAACCACCAAAGGTATTATTGAAATAAAAAATCTTTGCTCAATCGCAGTCGGCAGGATTCGAACCTGCGCGGGAATATCCCAACAGATTTCTAGTCTGTCGCCTTAACCACTCGGCCACGACTGCTGCTGTTAACTGAGACCACTCAAAAATCTGTGAAACTGCTAAAGGTAATATTGAAATAAAAAATCTTTGCTCAATCGCAATCGGCAGGATTCGAACCTGCGCGGGAATATCCCAACAGATTTCGAGTCTGTCGCCTTAACCACTCGGCCACGACTGCTTCTGTTAAGCGAGTCCACTCAAAAAATTGTGGAACTACTAAAGCTACCATTGGAATAAGTATGTGTGTTCGAACGCAGTCGGCAGGATTCGAACCTGCGCGGGAATATCCCTACAGATTTGTAGTCTGTCGCCTTGACGACTCGGCCACGACTGCTTCTGTTAACCGAGACCACTCAAAAAAGTGTGGAACTACTAAAGCTATTATTGGAATAAGAATGTTTGTTCGAACGCAGTCGGCAGGATTCGAACCTGCGCGGGAATATCCCAACAGATTTCTAGTCTGTCGCCTTAACCACTCGGCCACGAATGCTGCTGTTAACTGAGACCACTCAAAAATCTGTGAAACTGCTAAAGGTATTATTGAAATAAAAAATCTTTGCTCAATCGCAATCGGCAGGATTCGAACCTGCGCGGGAATATCCCAACAGATTTCTAGTCTGTCGCCTTAACCACTCGGCCACGACTGCTGCTGTTAACTGAGACCACTCAAAAATCTGTGAAACTGCTAAAGGTAATATTGAAATAAAAAATCTTTGCTCAATCGCAATCGGCAGGATTCGAACCTGCGCGGGAATATCCCAACAGATTTCGAGTCTGTCGCCTTAACCACTCGGCCACGACTGCTTCTGTTAAGCGAGTCCACTCAAAAAATTGTGGAACTACTAAAGCTACCATTGGAATAAGTATGTGTGTTCGAACGCAGTCGGCAGGATTCTAACCTGCGCGGGAATATCCCTACAGATTTCTAGTCTGTCGCCTTGACAACTCGGCCACGACTGCTTCTGTTAACCGAGACCACTCAAAAAAGTGTGGAACTACTAAAGCTATTATTGGAATAAGAATGTTTGTTCGAACGCAGTCGGCAGGATTCGAACCTGCGCGGGAATATCCCAACAGATTCCTAGTCTGTCGCCTCAACCACTCGGCCACGACTGCTTCTGTTAACCGAGACCACTAAAAAATTGTGGAACTACTAAAGCTATCATTGAAATAAGTACGTGAGTTCGAACGCAGTCGGCAGGATTCGAACCTGCGCGGAAATATCCCAACAGATTTCGAGTCTGTCGCCTTAACCACTGGGCCACGACTGCTGCTGTTAACTGAGACCACTCAAAAATCTGTGAAACTGCTAAAGGTATTATTGAAATAAAAAATCTTTGCTCAATCGCAATCGGCAGGATTCGAACCTGCGCGGAAATATCCCAACAGATTTCGAGTCTGTCGCCTTAACCACTCGGCCACGACTGCTTCTGTTAACGGAGACCACTCAAAAAGTGTGGAACTACTAAAGCTATCATTGGAATAAGTATGTTAGTTCGAACGCAGTTCGCAGGATTCGAACCTGCGCGGGAATATCCCTACAGATTTCTAGTCTGTCGCCTTGACAACTCGGCCACGACTGCTTCTGTTAACCGAGACCACTCAAAAAAGTGTGGAACTACTAAAGCTATTATTGGAATAAGAATGTTTGTTCGAACGCAGTCGGCAGGATTCGAACCTGCGCGGGAATATCCCAACAGATTTCTAGTCTGTCGCCTTAACCACTCGGCCACGAATGCTGCTGTTAACTGAGACCACTCAAAAATCTGTGAAACTGCTAAAGGTATTATTGAAATAAAAAATCTTTGCTCAATCGCAATCGGCAGGATTCGAACCTGCGCGGGAATATCCCAACAGATTTCGAGTCTGTCGCCTTAACCACTCGGCCACGAATGCTGCTGTTAACTGAGACCACTCAAAAATCTGTGAAACTGCTAAAGGTATTATTGAAATAAAAAATCTTTGCTCAATCGCAATCGGCAGTATTCGAACCTGCGCGGAAATATCCCAACAGATTTCTAGTCTGTCGCCTTAACCACTCGGCCACGACTGCTGCTGTTAACTGAGACCACTCAAAAATCTGTGAAACTGCTAAAGGTATTATTGAAATGAAAAATCTTTGCTCAATCGCAATCGGCAGGATTCGAACCTGCGCGGGAATATCCCAACAGATTTCGAGTCTGTCGCCTTAACCACGCGGCCACGACTGCTGCTGTTAAGCGATTCCACTCAAAAAATTGTGGAACTACTAAAGCTATCATTGGAATAAGTATGTGTGTTCGAACGCAGTCGGCAGGATTCGAACCTGCGCGGGAATATCCCAACAGATTTCTAGTCTGTAGCCTTGACAACTCGGCCACGACTGCTTCTGTTAACCGTGACCACTCAAAAAAGTGTGGAACTACTAAAGCTATTATTGGAATAAGAATGTTTGCCCGAACGCAGTCGGCAGGATTCGAACCTGCGCGGGAATATCCCAACAGATTTCAAGTCTGTCGCCTTAACCACTCGGCCACGACTGCTGCTGTTAAGCGAGTCCACTCAAAAAATTGTGGAACTACTAAAGCTATCATTGGAATAAGTATGTGTGTTCGAACGCAGTCGGCAGGATTCGAACCTGCGCGGGAATATCCCAACAGATTTCTAGTCTGTCGCCTTGACAACTCGGCCACGACTGCTTCTGTTAACCGTGACCACTCAAAAAAGTGTGGAACTACTAAAGCTATTATTGGAATAAGAATGTTTGCTCGAACGCAGTCGGCAGGATTCGAACCTGCGCGGGAATATCCCAACAGATTTCTAGTCTGTCGCCTTAACCACTCGGCCACGACTGCTGCTGTTAACTGAGACCACTCAAAAATCTGTGAAACTGCTAAAGGTATTATTGAAATAAAAAATCTTTGCTCAATCGCAATCGGCAGGATTCGAACCTGCGCGGGAATATCCCAACAGATTTCGAGTCTGTCGCCTTAACCACTCGGCCACGACTGCTTCTGTTAAGCGAGTCCACTCAAAAAATTGTGGAACTACTAAAGCTACCATTGGAATAAGTATGTGTGTTCGAACGCAGTCGGCAGGATTCGAACCTGCGCGGGAATATCCCAACAGATTTCAAGTCTGTCGCCTTAACCATTCGGCCACGACTGCTTCTGTTAACCGTGACCACTCAAAAAAGTGTGGAACTACTAAAGCTATTATTGGAATAAGAATGTTTGCTCGAACGCAGTCGGCAGGATTCGAACCTGCGCGGGAATATCCCAACAGATTTCAAGTCTGTCGCCTTAACCACTCGGCCACGACTGCTTCTGTTAACCGAGACCACTCAAAAAAGTGTGGAACTACTAAAGCTATTATTGGAATAAGAATGTTTGTTCGAACGCAGTCGGCAGGATTCGAACCTGCGCGGGAATATCCCAACAGATTTCAAGTCTGTCGCCTTAACCACTCGGCCACGACTGCTTCTGTTAACCGAGACCACTCAAAAATCTGTGAAACTGCTAAAGGTATTATTGAAATAAAAAATCTTTGCTCAATCGCAATCGGCAGGATTCGAACCTGCGCGGGAATATCCCAACAGATTTTGAGTCTGTCGCCTTAAGCACTCGTCCACGACTGCTTCGATTAACCGAGACTACTCAGAAATCTGTGAAACCACCAAAGGTATTATTGAAATAAAAAATCTTTGCTCATTCGCAGTCGGCAGGATTCGAACCTGCGCGGGAATATCCCAACAGATTTCTAGTCTGTCGCCTTAACCACTCAGCCACGACTGCTTCTGTTAAGCGAGTCCACTCAAAAAATTGTGGAACTACTAAAGCTATCATTGGAATAAGTATGTGTGTTCGAACGCAGTCGGCAGGATTCGAACCTGCGCGGGAATATCCCAACAGATTTCTAGTCTGTCGCCTTAACCACTCGGCCACGACTGCTTCAGTTAACGGAGACCACTCAAAAATTGTGGAACTACTAAAGCTATCATTGGAATAAGTATGTGTGTTCGAACGCTGTCGGCAGGATTCGAACCTGCGCGGGAATATCCCAACAGATTTCAAGTCTGTCGCCTTAACCACTCGGCCACGACTGCTTCTGTTAACCGAGACCACTCAAAAAAGTGTGGAACTACTAAAGCTATCATTGGAATAAGTATGTGAGTTCGAACGCAGTCGGCAGGAATCGAACCTGCGAGGGAATATCCCAACAGATTTCGAGTCTGTCGCCTTAAGCACTCGTCCACGACTGCTTCGATTAACCGAGACTACTCAGAAATCTGTGAAACCACCAAAGGTATTATTGAAATAAAAAATCTTTGCTCATTCGCAGTCGGCAGGATTCGAACCTGCGCGGGAATATCCCAACAGATTTCTAGTCTGTCGCCTTAACCACTCGGCCACGACTGCTTCTGTTAACCGAGACCACTAAAAAATTGTGGAACTACTAAAGCTATCATTGAAATAAGTACGTGAGTTCGAACGCAGTCTGCAGGATTCGAACCTGCGCGGAAATATCCCAACAGATTTCGAGTCTGTCGCCTTAACCACTCGGCCACGACTGCTGCTGTTAACTGAGACCACTCAAAAATCTGTGAAACTGCTAAAGGTATTATTGAAATAAAAAATCTTTGCTCAATCCCAATCGGCAGGATTCGAACCTGCGCGGAAATATCCCAAACGATTTCGAGTCTGTCGCCTTAACCACTCGGCCACGAATGCTGCTGTTAACTGAGACCACTCAAAAATCTGTGAAACTGCTAAAGGTATTATTGAAATAAAAAATCTTTGCTCAATCGCAATCGGCAGGATTCGAACCTGCGCGGGAATATCCCAACAGATTTCGATTCTGTCGCCTTAACCACTCGGCCACGACTGCTTCTGTTAACGGAGACCACTCAAAAAGTGTGGAACTACTAAAGCTATCATTGGAATAAGTATGTTAGTTCGAACGCAGTTCGCAGGATTCGAACCTGCGCGGGAATATCGCTACAGATTTCGAGTCTGTCGCCTTAACCACTCGTCCACGACTGCTTCGATTAACCGAGACTACTCAGAAATCTGTAAAACCACCAAAGGTATTATTGAAATAAAAAATCTTTGCTCAATCGCAGTCGGCAGGATTCGAACCTGCGCGGGAATATCCCAACAGATTTCTAGTCTGTCGCCTTAACCACTCGGCCACGACTGCTGCTGTTAACTGAGACCACTCAAAAATCTGTGAAACTGCTAAAGGTAATATTGAAATAAAAAATCTTTGCTCAATCGCAATCGGCAGGATTCGAACCTGCGCGGGAATATCCCAACAGATTTCGAGTCTGTCGCCTTAACCACTCGGCCACGACTGCTTCTGTTAAGCGAGTCCACTCAAAAAATTGTGGAACTACTAAAGCTACCATTGGAATAAGTATGTGTGTTCGAACGCAGTCGGCAGGATTCGAACCTGCGCGGGAATATCCCTACAGATTTGTAGTCTGTCGCCTTGACGACTCGGCCACGACTGCTTCTGTTAACCGAGACCACTCAAAAAAGTGTGGAACTACTAAAGCTATTATTGGAATAAGAATGTTTGTTCGAACGCAGTCGGCAGGATTCGAACCTGCGCGGGAATATCCCAACAGATTTCAAGTCTGTCGCCTTAACCATTCGGCCACGACTGCTTCTGTTAACCGTGACCACTCAAAAAAGTGTGGAACTACTAAAGCTATTATTGGAATAAGAATGTTTGCTCGAACGCAGTCGGCAGGATTCGAACCTGCGCGGGAATATCCCAACAGATTTCAAGTCTGTCGCCTTAACCACTCGGCCACGACTGCTTCTGTTAACCGAGACCACTCAAAAAAGTGTGGAACTACTAAAGCTATTATTGGAATAAGAATGTTTGTTCGAACGCAGTCGGCAGGATTCGAACCTGCGCGGGAATATCCCAACAGATTTCAAGTCTGTCGCCTTAACCACTCGGCCACGACTGCTTCTGTTAACCGAGACCACTCAAAAATCTGTGAAACTGCTAAAGGTATTATTGAAATAAAAAATCTTTGCTCAATCGCAATCGGCAGGATTCGAACCTGCGCGGGAATATCCCAACAGATTTTGAGTCTGTCGCCTTAAGCACTCGTCCACGACTGCTTCGATTAACCGAGACTACTCAGAAATCTGTGAAACCACCAAAGGTATTATTGAAATAAAAAATCTTTGCTCATTCGCAGTCGGCAGGATTCGAACCTGCGCGGGAATATCCCAACAGATTTCTAGTCTGTCGCCTTAACCACTCAGCCACGACTGCTTCTGTTAAGCGAGTCCACTCAAAAAATTGTGGAACTACTAAAGCTATCATTGGAATAAGTATGTGTGTTCGAACGCAGTCGGCAGGATTCGAACCTGCGCGGGAATATCCCAACAGATTTCTAGTCTGTCGCCTTAACCACTCGGCCACGACTGCTTCAGTTAACGGAGACCACTCAAAAATTGTGGAACTACTAAAGCTATCATTGGAATAAGTATGTGTGTTCGAACGCTGTCGGCAGGATTCGAACCTGCGCGGGAATATCCCAACAGATTTCAAGTCTGTCGCCTTAACCACTCGGCCACGACTGCTTCTGTTAACCGAGACCACTCAAAAAAGTGTGGAACTACTAAAGCTATCATTGGAATAAGTATGTGAGTTCGAACGCAGTCGGCAGGAATCGAACCTGCGAGGGAATATCCCAACAGATTTCGAGTCTGTCGCCTTAAGCACTCGTCCACGACTGCTTCGATTAACCGAGACTACTCAGAAATCTGTGAAACCACCAAAGGTATTATTGAAATAAAAAATCTTTGCTCATTCGCAGTCGGCAGGATTCGAACCTGCGCGGGAATATCCCAACAGATTTCTAGTCTGTCGCCTTAACCACTCGGCCACGACTGCTTCTGTTAACCGAGACCACTAAAAAATTGTGGAACTACTAAAGCTATCATTGAAATAAGTACGTGAGTTCGAACGCAGTCTGCAGGATTCGAACCTGCGCGGAAATATCCCAACAGATTTCGAGTCTGTCGCCTTAACCACTCGGCCACGACTGCTGCTGTTAACTGAGACCACTCAAAAATCTGTGAAACTGCTAAAGGTATTATTGAAATAAAAAATCTTTGCTCAATCCCAATCGGCAGGATTCGAACCTGCGCGGAAATATCCCAAACGATTTCGAGTCTGTCGCCTTAACCACTCGGCCACGAATGCTGCTGTTAACTGAGACCACTCAAAAATCTGTGAAACTGCTAAAGGTATTATTGAAATAAAAAATCTTTGCTCAATCGCAATCGGCAGGATTCGAACCTGCGCGGGAATATCCCAACAGATTTCGATTCTGTCGCCTTAACCACTCGGCCACGACTGCTTCTGTTAACGGAGACCACTCAAAAAGTGTGGAACTACTAAAGCTATCATTGGAATAAGTATGTTAGTTCGAACGCAGTTCGCAGGATTCGAACCTGCGCGGGAATATCGCTACAGATTTCGAGTCTGTCGCCTTAACCACTCGTCCACGACTGCTTCGATTAACCGAGACTACTCAGAAATCTGTAAAACCACCAAAGGTATTATTGAAATAAAAAATCTTTGCTCAATCGCAGTCGGCAGGATTCGAACCTGCGCGGGAATATCCCAACAGATTTCTAGTCTGTCGCCTTAACCACTCGGCCACGACTGCTGCTGTTAACTGAGACCACTCAAAAATCTGTGAAACTGCTAAAGGTAATATTGAAATAAAAAATCTTTGCTCAATCGCAATCGGCAGGATTCGAACCTGCGCGGGAATATCCCAACAGATTTCGAGTCTGTCGCCTTAACCACTCGGCCACGACTGCTTCTGTTAAGCGAGTCCACTCAAAAAATTGTGGAACTACTAAAGCTACCATTGGAATAAGTATGTGTGTTCGAACGCAGTCGGCAGGATTCGAACCTGCGCGGGAATATCCCTACAGATTTGTAGTCTGTCGCCTTGACGACTCGGCCACGACTGCTTCTGTTAACCGAGACCACTCAAAAAAGTGTGGAACTACTAAAGCTATTATTGGAATAAGAATGTTTGTTCGAACGCAGTCGGCAGGATTCGAACCTGCGCGGGAATATCCCAACAGATTTCTAGTCTGTCGCCTTAACCACTCGGCCACGAATGCTGCTGTTAACTGAGACCACTCAAAAATCTGTGAAACTGCTAAAGGTATTATTGAAATAAAAAATCTTTGCTCAATCGCAATCGGCAGGATTCGAACCTGCGCGGGAATATCCCAACAGATTTCGAGTCTGTCGCCTTAACCACTCGGCCACGACTGCTTCTGTTAACGGAGACCACTCAAAAAGTGTGGAACTACTAAAGCTATCATTGGAATAAGTATGTTAGTTCGAACGCAGTTCGCAGGATTCGAACCTGCGCGGGAATATCCCTACAGATTTCTAGTCTGTCGCCTTGACAACTCGGCCACGACTGCTTCTGTTAACCGAGACCACTCAAAAAAGTGTGGAACTACTAAAGCTATTATTGGAATAAGAATGTTTGTTCGAACGCAGTCGGCAGGATTCGAACCTGCGCGGGAATATCCCAACAGATTTCTAGTCTGTCGCCTTAACCACTCGGCCACGAATGCTGCTGTTAACTGAGACCACTCAAAAATCTGTGAAACTGCTAAAGGTATTATTGAAATAAAAAATCTTTGCTCAATCGCAATCGGCAGGATTCGAACCTGCGCGGGAATATCCCAACAGATTTCGAGTCTGTCGCCTTAACCACTCGGCCACGAATGCTGCTGTTAACTGAGACCACTCAAAAATCTGTGAAACTGCTAAAGGTATTATTGAAATAAAAAATCTTTGCTCAATCGCAATCGGCAGTATTCGAACCTGCGCGGAAATATCCCAACAGATTTCTAGTCTGTCGCCTTAACCACTCGGCCACGACTGCTGCTGTTAACTGAGACCACTCAAAAATCTGTGAAACTGCTAAAGGTATTATTGAAATGAAAAATCTTTGCTCAATCGCAATCGGCAGGATTCGAACCTGCGCGGGAATATCCCAACAGATTTCGAGTCTGTCGCCTTAACCACGCGGCCACGACTGCTGCTGTTAAGCGATTCCACTCAAAAAATTGTGGAACTACTAAAGCTATCATTGGAATAAGTATGTGTGTTCGAACGCAGTCGGCAGGATTCGAACCTGCGCGGGAATATCCCAACAGATTTCTAGTCTGTAGCCTTGACAACTCGGCCACGACTGCTTCTGTTAACCGTGACCACTCAAAAAAGTGTGGAACTACTAAAGCTATTATTGGAATAAGAATGTTTGCCCGAACGCAGTCGGCAGGATTCGAACCTGCGCGGGAATATCCCAACAGATTTCAAGTCTGTCGCCTTAACCACTCGGCCACGACTGCTGCTGTTAAGCGAGTCCACTCAAAAAATTGTGGAACTACTAAAGCTATCATTGGAATAAGTATGTGTGTTCGAACGCAGTCGGCAGGATTCGAACCTGCGCGGGAATATCCCAACAGATTTCTAGTCTGTCGCCTTGACAACTCGGCCACGACTGCTTCTGTTAACCGTGACCACTCAAAAAAGTGTGGAACTACTAAAGCTATTATTGGAATAAGAATGTTTGCTCGAACGCAGTCGGCAGGATTCGAACCTGCGCGGGAATATCCCAACAGATTTCTAGTCTGTCGCCTTAACCACTCGGCCACGACTGCTGCTGTTAACTGAGACCACTCAAAAATCTGTGAAACTGCTAAAGGTATTATTGAAATAAAAAATCTTTGCTCAATCGCAATCGGCAGGATTCGAACCTGCGCGGGAATATCCCAACAGATTTCGAGTCTGTCGCCTTAACCACTCGGCCACGACTGCTTCTGTTAAGCGAGTCCACTCAAAAAATTGTGGAACTACTAAAGCTACCATTGGAATAAGTATGTGTGTTCGAACGCAGTCGGCAGGATTCGAACCTGCGCGGGAATATCCCAACAGATTTCTAGTCTGTCGCCTTGACAACTCGGCCACGACTGCTTCTGTTAACCGTGACCACTCAAAAAAGTGTGGAACTACTAAAGCTATTATTGGAATAAGAATGTTTGCTCGAACGCAGTCGGCAGGATTCGAACCTGCGCGGGAATATCCCAACAGATTTCTAGTCTGTCGCCTTAACCACTCGGCCACGACTGCTGCTGTTAACTGAGACCACTCAAAAATCTGTGAAACTGCTAAAGGTATTATTGAAATAAAAAATCTTTGCTCAATCGCAATCGGCAGGATTCGAACCTGCGCGGGAATATCCCAACAGATTTCGAGTCTGTCGCCTTAACCACTCGGCCACGACTGCTTCTGTTAAGCGAGTCCACTCAAAAAATTGTGGAACTACTAAAGCTACCATTGGAATAAGTATGTGTGTTCGAACGCAGTCGGCAGGATTCGAACCTGCGCGGGAATATCCCAACAGATTTCAAGTCTGTCGCCTTAACCATTCGGCCACGACTGCTTCTGTTAACCGTGACCACTCAAAAAAGTGTGGAACTACTAAAGCTATTATTGGAATAAGAATGTTTGCTCGAACGCAGTCGGCAGGATTCGAACCTGCGCGGGAATATCCCAACAGATTTCAAGTCTGTCGCCTTAACCACTCGGCCACGACTGCTTCTGTTAACCGAGACCACTCAAAAAAGTGTGGAACTACTAAAGCTATTATTGGAATAAGAATGTTTGTTCGAACGCAGTCGGCAGGATTCGAACCTGCGCGGGAATATCCCAACAGATTTCAAGTCTGTCGCCTTAACCACTCGGCCACGACTGCTTCTGTTAACCGAGACCACTCAAAAATCTGTGAAACTGCTAAAGGTATTATTGAAATAAAAAATCTTTGCTCAATCGCAATCGGCAGGATTCGAACCTGCGCGGGAATATCCCAACAGATTTTGAGTCTGTCGCCTTAAGCACTCGTCCACGACTGCTTCGATTAACCGAGACTACTCAGAAATCTGTGAAACCACCAAAGGTATTATTGAAATAAAAAATCTTTGCTCATTCGCAGTCGGCAGGATTCGAACCTGCGCGGGAATATCCCAACAGATTTCTAGTCTGTCGCCTTAACCACTCAGCCACGACTGCTTCTGTTAAGCGAGTCCACTCAAAAAATTGTGGAACTACTAAAGCTATCATTGGAATAAGTATGTGTGTTCGAACGCAGTCGGCAGGATTCGAACCTGCGCGGGAATATCCCAACAGATTTCTAGTCTGTCGCCTTAACCACTCGGCCACGACTGCTTCAGTTAACGGAGACCACTCAAAAATTGTGGAACTACTAAAGCTATCATTGGAATAAGTATGTGTGTTCGAACGCTGTCGGCAGGATTCGAACCTGCGCGGGAATATCCCAACAGATTTCAAGTCTGTCGCCTTAACCACTCGGCCACGACTGCTTCTGTTAACCGAGACCACTCAAAAAAGTGTGGAACTACTAAAGCTATCATTGGAATAAGTATGTGAGTTCGAACGCAGTCGGCAGGAATCGAACCTGCGAGGGAATATCCCAACAGATTTCGAGTCTGTCGCCTTAAGCACTCGTCCACGACTGCTTCGATTAACCGAGACTACTCAGAAATCTGTGAAACCACCAAAGGTATTATTGAAATAAAAAATCTTTGCTCATTCGCAGTCGGCAGGATTCGAACCTGCGCGGGAATATCCCAACAGATTTCTAGTCTGTCGCCTTAACCACTCGGCCACGACTGCTTCTGTTAACCGAGACCACTAAAAAATTGTGGAACTACTAAAGCTATCATTGAAATAAGTACGTGAGTTCGAACGCAGTCTGCAGGATTCGAACCTGCGCGGAAATATCCCAACAGATTTCGAGTCTGTCGCCTTAACCACTCGGCCACGACTGCTGCTGTTAACTGAGACCACTCAAAAATCTGTGAAACTGCTAAAGGTATTATTGAAATAAAAAATCTTTGCTCAATCCCAATCGGCAGGATTCGAACCTGCGCGGAAATATCCCAAACGATTTCGAGTCTGTCGCCTTAACCACTCGGCCACGAATGCTGCTGTTAACTGAGACCACTCAAAAATCTGTGAAACTGCTAAAGGTATTATTGAAATAAAAAATCTTTGCTCAATCGCAATCGGCAGGATTCGAACCTGCGCGGGAATATCCCAACAGATTTCGATTCTGTCGCCTTAACCACTCGGCCACGACTGCTTCTGTTAACGGAGACCACTCAAAAAGTGTGGAACTACTAAAGCTATCATTGGAATAAGTATGTTAGTTCGAACGCAGTTCGCAGGATTCGAACCTGCGCGGGAATATCGCTACAGATTTCGAGTCTGTCGCCTTAACCACTCGTCCACGACTGCTTCGATTAACCGAGACTACTCAGAAATCTGTAAAACCACCAAAGGTATTATTGAAATAAAAAATCTTTGCTCAATCGCAGTCGGCAGGATTCGAACCTGCGCGGGAATATCCCAACAGATTTCTAGTCTGTCGCCTTAACCACTCGGCCACGACTGCTGCTGTTAACTGAGACCACTCAAAAATCTGTGAAACTGCTAAAGGTAATATTGAAATAAAAAATCTTTGCTCAATCGCAATCGGCAGGATTCGAACCTGCGCGGGAATATCCCAACAGATTTCGAGTCTGTCGCCTTAACCACTCGGCCACGACTGCTTCTGTTAAGCGAGTCCACTCAAAAAATTGTGGAACTACTAAAGCTACCATTGGAATAAGTATGTGTGTTCGAACGCAGTCGGCAGGATTCGAACCTGCGCGGGAATATCCCTACAGATTTGTAGTCTGTCGCCTTGACGACTCGGCCACGACTGCTTCTGTTAACCGAGACCACTCAAAAAAGTGTGGAACTACTAAAGCTATTATTGGAATAAGAATGTTTGTTCGAACGCAGTCGGCAGGATTCGAACCTGCGCGGGAATATCCCAACAGATTTCAAGTCTGTCGCCTTAACCATTCGGCCACGACTGCTTCTGTTAACCGTGACCACTCAAAAAAGTGTGGAACTACTAAAGCTATTATTGGAATAAGAATGTTTGCTCGAACGCAGTCGGCAGGATTCGAACCTGCGCGGGAATATCCCAACAGATTTCAAGTCTGTCGCCTTAACCACTCGGCCACGACTGCTTCTGTTAACCGAGACCACTCAAAAAAGTGTGGAACTACTAAAGCTATTATTGGAATAAGAATGTTTGTTCGAACGCAGTCGGCAGGATTCGAACCTGCGCGGGAATATCCCAACAGATTTCAAGTCTGTCGCCTTAACCACTCGGCCACGACTGCTTCTGTTAACCGAGACCACTCAAAAATCTGTGAAACTGCTAAAGGTATTATTGAAATAAAAAATCTTTGCTCAATCGCAATCGGCAGGATTCGAACCTGCGCGGGAATATCCCAACAGATTTTGAGTCTGTCGCCTTAAGCACTCGTCCACGACTGCTTCGATTAACCGAGACTACTCAGAAATCTGTGAAACCACCAAAGGTATTATTGAAATAAAAAATCTTTGCTCATTCGCAGTCGGCAGGATTCGAACCTGCGCGGGAATATCCCAACAGATTTCTAGTCTGTCGCCTTAACCACTCAGCCACGACTGCTTCTGTTAAGCGAGTCCACTCAAAAAATTGTGGAACTACTAAAGCTATCATTGGAATAAGTATGTGTGTTCGAACGCAGTCGGCAGGATTCGAACCTGCGCGGGAATATCCCAACAGATTTCTAGTCTGTCGCCTTAACCACTCGGCCACGACTGCTTCAGTTAACGGAGACCACTCAAAAATTGTGGAACTACTAAAGCTATCATTGGAATAAGTATGTGTGTTCGAACGCTGTCGGCAGGATTCGAACCTGCGCGGGAATATCCCAACAGATTTCAAGTCTGTCGCCTTAACCACTCGGCCACGACTGCTTCTGTTAACCGAGACCACTCAAAAAAGTGTGGAACTACTAAAGCTATCATTGGAATAAGTATGTGAGTTCGAACGCAGTCGGCAGGAATCGAACCTGCGAGGGAATATCCCAACAGATTTCGAGTCTGTCGCCTTAAGCACTCGTCCACGACTGCTTCGATTAACCGAGACTACTCAGAAATCTGTGAAACCACCAAAGGTATTATTGAAATAAAAAATCTTTGCTCATTCGCAGTCGGCAGGATTCGAACCTGCGCGGGAATATCCCAACAGATTTCTAGTCTGTCGCCTTAACCACTCGGCCACGACTGCTTCTGTTAACCGAGACCACTAAAAAATTGTGGAACTACTAAAGCTATCATTGAAATAAGTACGTGAGTTCGAACGCAGTCTGCAGGATTCGAACCTGCGCGGAAATATCCCAACAGATTTCGAGTCTGTCGCCTTAACCACTCGGCCACGACTGCTGCTGTTAACTGAGACCACTCAAAAATCTGTGAAACTGCTAAAGGTATTATTGAAATAAAAAATCTTTGCTCAATCCCAATCGGCAGGATTCGAACCTGCGCGGAAATATCCCAAACGATTTCGAGTCTGTCGCCTTAACCACTCGGCCACGAATGCTGCTGTTAACTGAGACCACTCAAAAATCTGTGAAACTGCTAAAGGTATTATTGAAATAAAAAATCTTTGCTCAATCGCAATCGGCAGGATTCGAACCTGCGCGGGAATATCCCAACAGATTTCGATTCTGTCGCCTTAACCACTCGGCCACGACTGCTTCTGTTAACGGAGATCACTCAAAAAGTGTGGAACTACTAAAGCTATCATTGGAATAAGTATGTTAGTTCGAACGCAGTTCGCAGGATTCGAACCTGCGCGGGAATATCGCTACAGATTTCGAGTCTGTCGCCTTAACCACTCGTCCACGACTGCTTCGATTAACCGAGACTACTCAGAAATCTGTAAAACCACCAAAGGTATTATTGAAATAAAAAATCTTTGCTCAATCGCAGTCGGCAGGATTCGAACCTGCGCGGGAATATCCCAACAGATTTCTAGTCTGTCGCCTTAACCACTCGGCCACGACTGCTGCTGTTAACTGAGACCACTCAAAAATCTGTGAAACTGCTAAAGGTAATATTGAAATAAAAAATCTTTGCTCAATCGCAATCGGCAGGATTCGAACCTGCGCGGGAATATCCCAACAGATTTCGAGTCTGTCGCCTTAACCACTCGGCCACGACTGCTTCTGTTAAGCGAGTCCACTCAAAAAATTGTGGAACTACTAAAGCTACCATTGGAATAAGTATGTGTGTTCGAACGCAGTCGGCAGGATTCGAACCTGCGCGGGAATATCCCTACAGATTTGTAGTCTGTCGCCTTGACGACTCGGCCACGACTGCTTCTGTTAACCGAGACCACTCAAAAAAGTGTGGAACTACTAAAGCTATTATTGGAATAAGAATGTTTGTTCGAACGCAGTCGGCAGGATTCGAACCTGCGCGGGAATATCCCAACAGATTTCTAGTCTGTCGCCTTAACCACTCGGCCACGAATGCTGCTGTTAACTGAGACCACTCAAAAATCTGTGAAACTGCTAAAGGTATTATTGAAATAAAAAATCTTTGCTCAATCGCAATCGGCAGGATTCGAACCTGCGCGGGAATATCCCAACAGATTTCGAGTCTGTCGCCTTAACCACTCGGCCACGACTGCTTCTGTTAACGGAGACCACTCAAAAAGTGTGGAACTACTAAAGCTATCATTGGAATAAGTATGTTAGTTCGAACGCAGTTCGCAGGATTCGAACCTGCGCGGGAATATCCCTACAGATTTCTAGTCTGTCGCCTTGACAACTCGGCCACGACTGCTTCTGTTAACCGAGACCACTCAAAAAAGTGTGGAACTACTAAAGCTATTATTGGAATAAGAATGTTTGTTCGAACGCAGTCGGCAGGATTCGAACCTGCGCGGGAATATCCCAACAGATTTCTAGTCTGTCGCCTTAACCACTCGGCCACGAATGCTGCTGTTAACTGAGACCACTCAAAAATCTGTGAAACTGCTAAAGGTATTATTGAAATAAAAAATCTTTGCTCAATCGCAATCGGCAGGATTCGAACCTGCGCGGGAATATCCCAACAGATTTCGAGTCTGTCGCCTTAACCACTCGGCCACGAATGCTGCTGTTAACTGAGACCACTCAAAAATCTGTGAAACTGCTAAAGGTATTATTGAAATAAAAAATCTTTGCTCAATCGCAATCGGCAGTATTCGAACCTGCGCGGAAATATCCCAACAGATTTCTAGTCTGTCGCCTTAACCACTCGGCCACGACTGCTGCTGTTAACTGAGACCACTCAAAAATCTGTGAAACTGCTAAAGGTATTATTGAAATGAAAAATCTTTGCTCAATCGCAATCGGCAGGATTCGAACCTGCGCGGGAATATCCCAACAGATTTCGAGTCTGTCGCCTTAACCACGCGGCCACGACTGCTGCTGTTAAGCGATTCCACTCAAAAAATTGTGGAACTACTAAAGCTATCATTGGAATAAGTATGTGTGTTCGAACGCAGTCGGCAGGATTCGAACCTGCGCGGGAATATCCCAACAGATTTCTAGTCTGTAGCCTTGACAACTCGGCCACGACTGCTTCTGTTAACCGTGACCACTCAAAAAAGTGTGGAACTACTAAAGCTATTATTGGAATAAGAATGTTTGCCCGAACGCAGTCGGCAGGATTCGAACCTGCGCGGGAATATCCCAACAGATTTCAAGTCTGTCGCCTTAACCACTCGGCCACGACTGCTGCTGTTAAGCGAGTCCACTCAAAAAATTGTGGAACTACTAAAGCTATCATTGGAATAAGTATGTGTGTTCGAACGCAGTCGGCAGGATTCGAACCTGCGCGGGAATATCCCAACAGATTTCTAGTCTGTCGCCTTGACAACTCGGCCACGACTGCTTCTGTTAACCGTGACCACTCAAAAAAGTGTGGAACTACTAAAGCTATTATTGGAATAAGAATGTTTGCTCGAACGCATTCGGCAGGATTCGAACCTGCGCGGGAATATCCCAACAGATTTCTAGTCTGTCGCCTTAACCACTCGGCCACGACTGCTGCTGTTAACTGAGACCACTCAAAAATCTGTGAAACTGCTAAAGGTATTATTGAAATAAAAAATCTTTGCTCAATCGCAATCGGCAGGATTCGAACCTGCGCGGGAATATCCCAACAGATTTCGAGTCTGTCGCCTTAACCACTCGGCCACGACTGCTTCTGTTAAGCGAGTCCACTCAAAAAATTGTGGAACTACTAAAGCTACCATTGGAATAAGTATGTGTGTTCGAACGCAGTCGGCAGGATTCGAACCTGCGCGGGAATATCCCAACAGATTTCAAGTCTGTCGCCTTAACCATTCGGCCACGACTGCTTCTGTTAACCGTGACCACTCAAAAAAGTGTGGAACTACTAAAGCTATTATTGGAATAAGAATGTTTGCTCGAACGCAGTCGGCAGGATTCGAACCTGCGCGGGAATATCCCAACAGATTTCAAGTCTGTCGCCTTAACCACTCGGCCACGACTGCTTCTGTTAACCGAGACCACTCAAAAAAGTGTGGAACTACTAAAGCTATTATTGGAATAAGAATGTTTGTTCGAACGCAGTCGGCAGGATTCGAACCTGCGCGGGAATATCCCAACAGATTTCAAGTCTGTCGCCTTAACCACTCGGCCACGACTGCTTCTGTTAACCGAGACCACTCAAAAATCTGTGAAACTGCTAAAGGTATTATTGAAATAAAAAATCTTTGCTCAATCGCAATCGGCAGGATTCGAACCTGCGCGGGAATATCCCAACAGATTTTGAGTCTGTCGCCTTAAGCACTCGTCCACGACTGCTTCGATTAACCGAGACTACTCAGAAATCTGTGAAACCACCAAAGGTATTATTGAAATAAAAAATCTTTGCTCATTCGCAGTCGGCAGGATTCGAACCTGCGCGGGAATATCCCAACAGATTTCTAGTCTGTCGCCTTAACCACTCAGCCACGACTGCTTCTGTTAAGCGAGTCCACTCAAAAAATTGTGGAACTACTAAAGCTATCATTGGAATAAGTATGTGTGTTCGAACGCAGTCGGCAGGATTCGAACCTGCGCGGGAATATCCCAACAGATTTCTAGTCTGTCGCCTTAACCACTCGGCCACGACTGCTTCAGTTAACGGAGACCACTCAAAAATTGTGGAACTACTAAAGCTATCATTGGAATAAGTATGTGTGTTCGAACGCTGTCGGCAGGATTCGAACCTGCGCGGGAATATCCCAACAGATTTCAAGTCTGTCGCCTTAACCACTCGGCCACGACTGCTTCTGTTAACCGAGACCACTCAAAAAAGTGTGGAACTACTAAAGCTATCATTGGAATAAGTATGTGAGTTCGAACGCAGTCGGCAGGAATCGAACCTGCGAGGGAATATCCCAACAGATTTCGAGTCTGTCGCCTTAAGCACTCGTCCACGACTGCTTCGATTAACCGAGACTACTCAGAAATCTGTGAAACCACCAAAGGTATTATTGAAATAAAAAATCTTTGCTCATTCGCAGTCGGCAGGATTCGAACCTGCGCGGGAATATCCCAACAGATTTCTAGTCTGTCGCCTTAACCACTCGGCCACGACTGCTTCTGTTAACCGAGACCACTAAAAAATTGTGGAACTACTAAAGCTATCATTGAAATAATTACGTGAGTTCGAACGCAGTCTGCAGGATTCGAACCTGCGCGGAAATATCCCAACAGATTTCGAGTCTGTCGCCTTAACCACTCGGCCACGACTGCTGCTGTTAACTGAGACCACTCAAAAATCTGTGAAACTGCTAAAGGTATTATTGAAATAAAAAATCTTTGCTCAATCCCAATCGGCAGGATTCGAACCTGCGCGGAAATATCCCAAACGATTTCGAGTCTGTCGCCTTAACCACTCGGCCACGAATGCTGCTGTTAACTGAGACCACTCAAAAATCTGTGAAACTGCTAAAGGTATTATTGAAATAAAAAATCTTTGCTCAATCGCAATCGGCAGGATTCGAACCTGCGCGGGAATATCCCAACAGATTTCGATTCTGTCGCCTTAACCACTCGGCCACGACTGCTTCTGTTAACGGAGACCACTCAAAAAGTGTGGAACTACTAAAGCTATCATTGGAATAAGTATGTTAGTTCGAACGCAGTTCGCAGGATTCGAACCTGCGCGGGAATATCGCTACAGATTTCGAGTCTGTCGCCTTAACCACTCGTCCACGACTGCTTCGATTAACCGAGACTACTCAGAAATCTGTAAAACCACCAAAGGTATTATTGAAATAAAAAATCTTTGCTCAATCGCAGTCGGCAGGATTCGAACCTGCGCGGGAATATCCCAACAGATTTCTAGTCTGTCGCCTTAACCACTCGGCCACGACTGCTGCTGTTAACTGAGACCACTCAAAAATCTGTGAAACTGCTAAAGGTAATATTGAAATAAAAAATCTTTGCTCAATCGCAATCGGCAGGATTCGAACCTGCGCGGGAATATCCCAACAGATTTCGAGTCTGTCGCCTTAACCACTCGGCCACGACTGCTTCTGTTAAGCGAGTCCACTCAAAAAATTGTGGAACTACTAAAGCTACCATTGGAATAAGTATGTGTGTTCGAACGCAGTCGGCAGGATTCGAACCTGCGCGGGAATATCCCTACAGATTTGTAGTCTGTCGCCTTGACGACTCGGCCACGACTGCTTCTGTTAACCGAGACCACTCAAAAAAGTGTGGAACTACTAAAGCTATTATTGGAATAAGAATGTTTGTTCGAACGCAGTCGGCAGGATTCGAACCTGCGCGGGAATATCCCAACAGATTTCTAGTCTGTCGCCTTAACCACTCGGCCACGAATGCTGCTGTTAACTGAGACCACTCAAAAATCTGTGAAACTGCTAAAGGTATTATTGAAATAAAAAATCTTTGCTCAATCGCAATCGGCAGGATTCGAACCTGCGCGGGAATATCCCAACAGATTTCGAGTCTGTCGCCTTAACCACTCGGCCACGACTGCTTCTGTTAACGGAGACCACTCAAAAAGTGTGGAACTACTAAAGCTATCATTGGAATAAGTATGTTAGTTCGAACGCAGTTCGCAGGATTCGAACCTGCGCGGGAATATCCCTACAGATTTCTAGTCTGTCGCCTTGACAACTCGGCCACGACTGCTTCTGTTAACCGAGACCACTCAAAAAAGTGTGGAACTACTAAAGCTATTATTGGAATAAGAATGTTTGTTCGAACGCAGTCGGCAGGATTCGAACCTGCGCGGGAATATCCCAACAGATTTCTAGTCTGTCGCCTTAACCACTCGGCCACGAATGCTGCTGTTAACTGAGACCACTCAAAAATCTGTGAAACTGCTAAAGGTATTATTGAAATAAAAAATCTTTGCTCAATCGCAATCGGCAGGATTCGAACCTGCGCGGGAATATCCCAACAGATTTCGAGTCTGTCGCCTTAACCACTCGGCCACGAATGCTGCTGTTAACTGAGACCACTCAAAAATCTGTGAAACTGCTAAAGGTATTATTGAAATAAAAAATCTTTGCTCAATCGCAATCGGCAGGATTCGAACCTGCGCGGGAATATCCCAACAGATTTCGAGTCTGTCGCCTTAACCACGCGGCCACGACTGCTGCTGTTAAGCGATTCCACTCAAAAAATTGTGGAACTACTAAAGCTATCATTGGAATAAGTATGTGTGTTCGAACGCAGTCGGCAGGATTCGAACCTGCGCGGGAATATCCCAACAGATTTCTAGTCTGTAGCCTTGACAACTCGGCCACGACTGCTTCTGTTAACCGTGACCACTCAAAAAAGTGTGGAACTACTAAAGCTATTATTGGAATAAGAATGTTTGCCCGAACGCAGTCGGCAGGATTCGAACCTGCGCGGGAATATCCCAACAGATTTCAAGTCTGTCGCCTTAACCACTCGGCCACGACTGCTGCTGTTAAGCGAGTCCACTCAAAAAATTGTGGAACTACTAAAGCTATCATTGGAATAAGTATGTGTGTTCGAACGCAGTCGGCAGGATTCGAACCTGCGCGGGAATATCCCAACAGATTTCTAGTCTGTCGCCTTGACAACTCGGCCACGACTGCTTCTGTTAACCGTGACCACTCAAAAAAGTGTGGAACTACTAAAGCTATTATTGGAATAAGAATGTTTGCTCGAACGCAGTCGGCAGGATTCGAACCTGCGCGGGAATATCCCAACAGATTTCTAGTCTGTCGCCTTAACCACTCGGCCACGACTGCTGCTGTTAACTGAGACCACTCAAAAATCTGTGAAACTGCTAAAGGTATTATTGAAATAAAAAATCTTTGCTCAATCGCAATCGGCAGGATTCGAACCTGCGCGGGAATATCCCAACAGATTTCGAGTCTGTCGCCTTAACCACTCGGCCACGACTGCTTCTGTTAAGCGAGTCCACTCAAAAAATTGTGGAACTACTAAAGCTACCATTGGAATAAGTATGTGTGTTCGAACGCAGTCGGCAGGATTCGAACCTGCGCGGGAATATCCCAACAGATTTCAAGTCTGTCGCCTTAACCATTCGGCCACGACTGCTTCTGTTAACCGTGACCACTCAAAAAAGTGTGGAACTACTAAAGCTATTATTGGAATAAGAATGTTTGCTCGAACGCAGTCGGCAGGATTCGAACCTGCGCGGGAATATCCCAACAGATTTCAAGTCTGTCGCCTTAACCACTCGGCCACGACTGCTTCTGTTAACCGAGACCACTCAAAAAAGTGTGGAACTACTAAAGCTATTATTGGAATAAGAATGTTTGTTCGAACGCAGTCGGCAGGATTCGAACCTGCGCGGGAATATCCCAACAGATTTCAAGTCTGTCGCCTTAACCACTCGGCCACGACTGCTTCTGTTAACCGAGACCACTCAAAAATCTGTGAAACTGCTAAAGGTATTATTGAAATAAAAAATCTTTGCTCAATCGCAATCGGCAGGATTCGAACCTGCGCGGGAATATCCCAACAGATTTTGAGTCTGTCGCCTTAAGCACTCGTCCACGACTGCTTCGATTAACCGAGACTACTCAGAAATCTGTGAAACCACCAAAGGTATTATTGAAATAAAAAATCTTTGCTCATTCGCAGTCGGCAGGATTCGAACCTGCGCGGGAATATCCCAACAGATTTCTAGTCTGTCGCCTTAACCACTCAGCCACGACTGCTTCTGTTAAGCGAGTCCACTCAAAAAATTGTGGAACTACTAAAGCTATCATTGGAATAAGTATGTGTGTTCGAACGCAGTCGGCAGGATTCGAACCTGCGCGGGAATATCCCAACAGATTTCTAGTCTGTCGCCTTAACCACTCGGCCACGACTGCTTCAGTTAACGGAGACCACTCAAAAATTGTGGAACTACTAAAGCTATCATTGGAATAAGTATGTGTGTTCGAACGCTGTCGGCAGGATTCGAACCTGCGCGGGAATATCCCAACAGATTTCAAGTCTGTCGCCTTAACCACTCGGCCACGACTGCTTCTGTTAACCGAGACCACTCAAAAAAGTGTGGAACTACTAAAGCTATCATTGGAATAAGTATGTGAGTTCGAACGCAGTCGGCAGGAATCGAACCTGCGAGGAAATATCCCAACAGATTTCGAGTCTGTCGCCTTAAGCACTCGTCCACGACTGCTTCGATTAACCGAGACCACTAAAAAATTGTGGAACTACTAAAGCTATCATTGAAATAAGTACGTGAGTTCGAACGCAGTCTGCAGGATTCGAACCTGCGCGGAAATATCCCAACAGATTTCGAGTCTGTCGCCTTAACCACTCGGCCACGACTGCTGCTGTTAACTGAGACCACTCAAAAATCTGTGAAACTGCTAAAGGTATTATTGAAATAAAAAATCTTTGCTCAATCCCAATCGGCAGGATTCGAACCTGCGCGGAAATATCCCAAACGATTTCGAGTCTGTCGCCTTAACCACTCGGCCACGAATGCTGCTGTTAACTGAGACCACTCAAAAATCTGTGAAACTGCTAAAGGTATTATTGAAATAAAAAATCTTTGCTCAATCGCAATCGGCAGGATTCGAACCTGCGCGGGAATATCCCAACAGATTTCGATTCTGTCGCCTTAACCACTCGGCCACGACTGCTTCTGTTAACGGAGACCACTCAAAAAGTGTGGAACTACTAAAGCTATCATTGGAATAAGTATGTTAGTTCGAACGCAGTTCGCAGGATTCGAACCTGCGCGGGAATATCGCTACAGATTTCGAGTCTGTCGCCTTAACCACTCGTCCACGACTGCTTCGATTAACCGAGACTACTCAGAAATCTGTAAAACCACCAAAGGTATTATTGAAATAAAAAATCTTTGCTCAATCGCAGTCGGCAGGATTCGAACCTGCGCGGGAATATCCCAACAGATTTCTAGTCTGTCGCCTTAACCACTCGGCCACGACTGCTGCTGTTAACTGAGACCACTCAAAAATCTGTGAAACTGCTAAAGGTATTATTGAAATAAAAAATCTTTGCTCAATCGCAATCGGCAGGATTCGAACCTGCGCGGGAATATCCCAACAGATTTCGAGTCTGTCGCCTTAACCACTC